>NC_139994.1:53954494-54447163 GCF_964263955.1 Coregonus lavaretus
AAACCACAAGGTTCACTGCATGTTGCTGTGGTGGTTTCTGGCTGGCAGGCAGATATATTAAGTCAGCTCCTGGGTGAGAGATGGTCAGCCCTGGGTGGAATATTGATTACCGGGCTGCCTACCTCACTGGCCGCATCATTTTAGTTTTCCCAATGTGGAACGTATACAGTACCTTCTCTGACCAAGGGCAATCCATACTCTGGTGTAGCCAAGCCTATACAACCACAACTCCTGAAGAAAAAAACAACCACTGATGTTTTGCTCAGGCTACTTTTTCTGTTATATTCAAACTAATGTTTTTAATATATATGGATGCTTTTACTTTTCTGAATGTACATTCTATACATTTTAGACATTGCCCATGCAAGCCTCACCAATTTAAATACAATATGATGTCTCAACGTTGTAAGTTCAGCCTTTGCTGATATGTCATTTGATGACAATACCTAGCGATGTATTTTTCATGTCTCCCTCTTGTACACAACAGTCCTCAACCACGGACACCAACGAGGAGAGAGTGGCGGCCATGGTGCGGCGCAATAGTGACAAGGTTAGTAACACATACACTACCGGTCAAAAGTTGGGACACACCTACTCATTCAAGGGTTTTTCTTTATTTTTTACTATTTTCTACATTGTAGAATAATAGTGAAGACATCAAAACTATGATGTGATGCATATGGAATCATGTAGTAACCAACAAAGTGTTAAACAAATCAAAATAGATTTAATCTTTGAGATTCTTCAAATAGCCACCCTTTCCCTTGATGACAGCTTTGCTCACTCTTGGCATTCTCTCAACCAGCTTCACCTGGAATGCTTTTCCAACAGTCTTGAAGGAATTCCCACATATGCTGACAACTTGTTGGCTGCTTTTCCTTCACTCTGCTGTCCGACTCATCTGAAACCATCTCACTTGGGTTGAGGTCGGGGGATTGTGGAGGCCAGGTCATCTGATGCAGCACTCCATCACTCTCCTTCTTGGTAAAATAGCCCTTACACAGCCTGGAGGTGTGTTGGGTCATTGTCCTGTTGAAAAACAAATAATAGTCCCACTAAGCCCAAACCTGATAGGATGGCGTATCACTGCAGAATGCTGTGAAAGCCATGCTGGTTAAGTGTGCCTTGAATTCTAAATAAATCACAGACAGTGTTACCAGCAAAGCACCCCCACACCATAACACCTCCTCCTCCATCCTTTACGGTGGGAACTACACATGCGGAGATCATCCGTTCACCCACACCGCGTCTCACAAAGACACAGCGGTTTGAACCAAAAATATCAAATTTGGACTCCAGACCAAAGGACAAATTTCCACCGGTCTAATGTCCATTGCTCGTGTTTCTTGGCCCAAGCAGGTCTTTTCTTCTTATTGGTGTCCTTTAGTAGTGGTTTCTTTGCAGCAATTCGACCATGAAGGCCTGGTTCACACAGTCCCCTCTGAACAGTTGATGTTGAGATGTGTCTGTTACTTGAACTCTGTGAAGCATTTATTTGGGCTGCAATTTCTGAGGCTGGTAACTCTAATGAACTTATCCTCTGCAGCAGAGGTAACTCTGGGTCTTCCATTCCTGTGGCGGTCCTCATGAGAGCCAGTTTCATCATAGCGCTTGATGGTTTTTGCGACTGCACTTGAAGAAACTTTCAAAGTTCTTGAAATGTTACGTATTGACTGACCTTCATGTCTTCAAGTAATGATGGACTGTCATTTCTCTTTGCTTATTTGAGCTGTTCTTGCCATAATATGGACTTGGTCTTTTACCAAATAGGGCTATCTTCTGTATACCCCCCCCTACCTTGTCACAACACAACTGATTGGCTCAAATGCATTAAGAAGGAAATAAATTCCACAAATTAACTTTTAAGAAGGCACACCTGTTAATTGAAATGCATTCCAGGTGACTACCTCATGATGCTGGTTGAGAGAATGCCAAGAGTGTGCAAAGCTGTCAAGGCAAAGGGTGGCTATTTGAAGAATCTCAAATATAACATATATTTTGATTTGTTTAACACTTTTTTGGTTACTACATGATTCCATATGTGTTATTTCATAGTTTTTATGTCTTCACTATTATTCTACAATGTAGAAAATAGTAAAAATAAAGGAAAACCCTTGAATGAGTAGGTGTGTCCAAACTTTTGACTGGTACTGTATGTCAAATACTTTCAAATACTTGAGGTGCACTGGATTTAGCTCAGAGCAAAGCAGACAAAGCACAGCTCATGTACTGTATTTGAAAGGGTGCTGGTCTTGTAACCTTAGGTAACACCTGTAATTTGACGTATTGTCGTAGAAGTCTCAAATCAAATTCCTGCAGGGATTTATCTTAAATTAGGATTTCTAGTAGACCTAGCACTTCACTCTCATTCATAGTGGTGGGAGTGAAGTTTCTGCCTTTAGTTTCACAATGTTGTTGCCCTAAAAAGTGACTGACTCTTCTCTGTTCTCTGTAGAAGGTTGAGAGTCACAGTAGACTATTCCTACGCCTCTCCCCAACTAACCCTTTCACTCCTACTCCGTTTAAGGTTTGTGGGTCTTTGTGTTGTTGTGCTTTTCACCTTCTATTTCCATGTATGCTTGTACAGTTGTGTTATGGAATATATGTGGAGACACATATATTGGACAGGCCTTGCATGCATACATGCTGTCCTAACATCTTTCCACTAAACCTATTTGAATCCTTTTTTATTTTTTGTGTTTTGTTGTTTACAAATAGCTTCGATACAAATTTCGGAATTTTGCAACGCTTTGCAAAATGTGAAAATTAAAATGGCCCAAATTAAACCCCAAATTCATCCCCAAAATATGCAATGTTTTGATTCGGAATCCAAATGCATTTGAATTTGCCTAAATTTATAAAAATAATCCTGTTTGCCTTTTATTGTGTTGCACTTGTTTCATAAGGTAAGTGTACATTTGCATGTGTTACCAGATGGACAATGGTTGGATTGAATTCTATCAGTAAGGAACATTTGTTATTAAACTCATTCTTGAATATTGAAGTAATCTAGAAATACACTACTTATGACGTTGCTTACAGCAAGCATTCCTTGATTAGGCATATAAAAAAAAAATATCCCTAAAAAATAGGGTAATACTATTTTAAATTGTCCACCTGCACATGAGTGACTAAAACGTACTTTACCGACTCAACTTAACAAGCTTTAGGTTGTAGTCAGCTAAACCTGCTACGTTGAAACTAAGCGATTGTTATCTGCCTTTTTGCCACAAAACAAATCTGTTTTCCCAACACTTCTGTGGTGTGGCAGCTGCCAAAGCGGGAAGCGGGAAAGACATCGTCCACCACTCCTCACCTCTCCCTTCCCATGGTTCCCCACGTTGGAGAGACAAACACGGATACCCTGACAGAGATTCCCGACAAACCGGCCCAGACGGAAGAGGAGGATGAGTTTGGCTACAGCTGGAGTGAGTGTGACGAGATGAACAGATCTAGGAACAGTTTACCTTTACTCTTAATCCTAACCATGGAAGGGGCAAAACTGACCATTAGGGGCAACTTCCTCCTTCTTCATGAAAGGACCGAAGTTGTCTAACCATGTTATGTAATCTGGATTCTCACAATGTTCTTAGTGATCATTACACAATGAATAAGACCATGGACCCAGTCCAGAAACCCAACCCCTAGCCCCTACTCCCTAGGCACTTGTGGAGAACTGGATAGATTTGAAAGGGGAAAGTCCTACCAATTCTAAAGAGGACAATGTGCAGTTACTACCATATTTATACCTATCAAATCATTTCAGATTTACAGGAAGATCCCAGTGGGTAGGCAGTAGTGTTTGCTTGCAGACTATGCCATGGATTCAGAAAGTTCCATCTTGGCTTGCCTCCTCCCATGTGCTAGCACCTATCGGCCACTAGAGGACGTCCACATTGCAATCATAGTCTTGCCAGTGCTTGAATTGGGCCAGAACACACACCGGTACACCCAAAATGAGTACCGGCTCCTATTTCAGTCCACTTCAAGAACTAACTATTTTTATTTGTATTTATTATGGATGCCCATTAGTTCCTGCCAAGGCAGCAGCTACTCTTCCTGGGGTCCAGCAAAATAAAGGCAGTTATTTACAATAAAAACAACAACAATACATTACATTTCACAACAGATTTCACAACACATTTAGTGTGTGCTCTTAGGACATAAGGTGTATTTTTATCTGTTTTTTAATCTGATTTTACTGCTTGCATGAGTTACTTGATGTGGAATAGAGTTCCATGTAAGTCTTGCTACTAGGCTCCCAAGGCAAGTCAACTAGGCTAGCACAGTGATATTATACCTATCCAGTTATTCAAAATGAAGTGCCTAGGTCCCCTCAACTCTGGACCTCGAAACCAGTCCCACTGCATTTTCTTCCCCTCTAATCAGGGACTGATTTAGACCTGGGACACCAGGTGGGTGCAAGTAATTATCAGGTAGAACAGAAAACCAGCAGGCTCCGGACCTCGTAGGATAAGAGTTGAATACCCCTGGCCTAGGGGTTGGGGAAAGGGGTTGTTTCTGGATGGGGCCTCGGGCTCTTCTGATTACGGACAGTATAGTCCCTCCTGGGCCCCTGGTGAATGCAGTGTGTGTGTGTGTGTGTGTGTGTGTGTGTGTGTGTGTGTGTGTGTGTGTGTGTGTGTGTGTGTGTGTGTGTGTGTGTGTGTGTGTGTGTGTGTGTGTGTGTATGTGTGCGTGTGCGTGTGTGTGTGTGTGTGTGCGTGTGTGTGTGTGTGTCCTGTGTTGATCCGATTGATGAGGTGGAGACTGGAGAGGTGAGTCAGGGAGATTAGTACAGGAGTTCTAGCTATATTTGGCTCTATTCAATCATTTCACATGTGAATTATAATTATACAACACACACAGGTCGTAGTCAAGTCTGCCACTGTATTCACATTCATCAGTAGGATTGGTCAGTGTTTCAACCCATTTCAATCTATCCACTGTTCTCTACAGAGAACATCAGTCAGAGGTATGGCACCCTCCCAGGGCTTCTGCACATGATTGAGCTGGAGAAAGGGAAGACTGGCCTGGGCCTTAGTCTGGCTGGCAACCGTGACCGCTCTCGCATGAGCGTGTTTGTGGTCGAGATCGACCCCAGTGGAGCCGCTGGCAAAGATGGTCTCGTTGTGGTCGGGGATGAACTGTTGGAGGTGAGGGGCTTGGATTAGTAATGTAGTGGTCACAGATGCTCTAGATGGGTGGTTCTTAACCAGGAGTTGATGTCCAGTGGGTATTACTGTGTTATATGGTCTGAATCATCAAATATTACTTGATTTAGCTTTTCCTCTCTGATTTGATATCTACGTTTAATTTTAATCCCGACAATATTATCTGAGGTTTGCAGGAAGCAAGCAAAACTAATGACTGTTGCTGAATTTAATAATATTTTATCGAATTCAGTGGAATAAATTTGTATGAAAGACAGTAGTAACAAGTGAATTTCTGCACCCTATCAGATCAACGGGCAGATTCTGTATGGGCGGAGTCACCAGAATGCCTCCTCCATCATCAAAAGCGCCCCGTCGAAGGTCAAGATCATTTTCATCAGGTGGGGTATTTAAATAAACAGGGACATATATCCCAAGTCCTTATCTCCATCCTTCCACCAAGTATTGTTTCAAGTATCTTTACCAAGCCTTAACAAGAACAAAAATGTATAGATAGTGTAGCTCTGTTTTCCAACTCCAGTCCTCCAGTACCCCCAACAGTATACATTTTTGTTGTAGCCTCGGACAAACTCACCTGATTCAACTGGTCAACTAATCATCAAGCCCTCAATGAGTTGATTCAGGTGTTTTTGTCTGGACTACAACAAAAACGTGTGCTGTTGGGGGTAGTGGAGGACTGGAGTTGGAAAACACTGTTGTAGCTGAGCCCCTTCCATACCAGAGGACTAGTTCAAGTCTAATGCATCACCATATAAAGCCCAGTAGATGGAGCTGTGGTCTTACAAAGGACTGATGTAACTTGATATCAGCGAAGACACAAGGGGCATCTCAATACTCCCAAGATGTTTTCTTCAATTTTCTCCCGGCCTGTGTTATTATCAGTCAGAATCTGTGAAAACCCAGCTAGTTATCACACATAAACATAATAAATCAGACCAATATAAGCGATTCTCGACTCATGGATCAACACACACTACTTAACTCAGCTGATAGCCTCAATTAGACTGTGGTTCACAGACTCAGGATGCGCCCCAATTGGCACTCTATTCACTACATCAGGGATCATCAACTAGATTCAGCCGCGGGACAATTTTTTTTTCTTGAGCGTATGGTCAGGGGGCCGGAACATAATTACAAATCATTTGTAAACTGCAAATTGACCGCAAGAAGCCCAAACAGATATAGTAGTTGACTAAAACATAATCATTTCATACGATCACATAATCAAATCAAATTTTATTGGTCACATACACGTGTTTAGCAGATGTTATTGCGGGTGTAGCGAAATGCTTGTGTTTCTAGCTCCGACAGTGCAGTATATCTAACAATAAATATTTAACAATTTCACAACATATACCCAATACACAGAAATCTAAGTAAAGCAACGAAATTAAGAATATATAAATAAATATATGGACGAGCAATGTCAGAGCGACATAGACTAAGATACAGTAGAATAGTATAGAATACAGTATATACATAGGAGATGAGTAATGCAAGATATGTAAACATGATTATATGTTATTATATATCTGTCTATTATGCGAAGGAATACTTTGGAACAGATTTCCATAATTTTTTATGTCCAACAATTTAAGAAAAAAAGTAGTGCACTGTAAAGGGGAAGGGGTGGCATTTGGGATGCAGGCTTAGTGATTCATATGAGCTATGAGTCTCAGACAGGAAGAAAGCTGGGTGTGATTTACTCCGATTAGTGATTTACTCTGAGTTTTGACTGGTGGGCAGGAACACAGATGCTCTCAACCAGATGGCTGTGGGACCAGTGAGGGAGCATGGAGACACCCTGGAGCCCCAGACAGAGGTAAACACACACACACACACATGCAGGCATGTGCACACAAAGGCATAGTACATACACACATGTGGGCATTCACACACACACACGCATATAAAAGTCCTTACAGTGTGAAGCAGCTCAATGACTGAAAATACACTCAAATATTCTACTCTTTCAATCTCTTATTATTCATTTTTTCACAGCTGGAAACATGTTCTTCCATTGCACCCTCAGCGATCAATGTCGACATGTTGAAATACGTGCAGCACGTCATACTGCCGAAGGTGAGACACTCAAGACTCCCGTGCTGCTCTGCTATGAGTTACCTGGAGACGCTCCCGTGCTGCTATGAGTTATATAACCTCAGACCTCTTCAGGAAAAGGTTTTATTGACGAGGTCATAAAACAAAGGGAAGTAGAGAGAAAGAAAGAAAGAGAGAGCGGGAGGGGGGTGGAAATAGCCTGTTCTAGTTTGATAGGCTGCTGAGAGAAAGAGAGAGAGAGAGAGAGAGAGAGAGAGAGAGAGACAGAGAGAAAAAGAGAGAGCAAGAGAGAGAGATGGGCCTATTCTAATTGGACAGGCTGCTACAAGAGAGACAGAGAGAGACACATAGAGAGAGAGAGAGAGAAAGAGAGAGAGAGAGAGAGAGAGAGAGAGAGACAGAGAGAGAGAGAGAGAGAGAGACAGAGAGAAAAAGAGAGAGCAAGAGAGAGAGATGGGCCTATTCTAATTGGACAGGCTGCTACAAGAGAGACAGAGAGAGACACATAGAGAGAGAGAGAGAGAAAGAGAGAGAGAGAGAGAGAGAGAGAGAGAGACAGAGAGAGAGAGACAGAGAGATAGGCCTATTCTAATTGGACAGGCTGCTACAAGAGAGAGGGAAGCGAATGATCGAGGGACGACAGCAATCTACCCCAGGAACTGAGAGAGAGCAGGATAGACAGACAGAGAGAGAGAAAGAAAGAAAGAATGAGAGAGGGGGATGTCAACCTATTCTAATTTAATGGGTCTTCTGACAAGCCAAACACCTGGATGGGAGTCTCAGCCTAGCTGTCTATCCACATGGTTTATTATGTAATAGTATATTAGAGGATCACGGTATGAAGGTAACATCTGGTATGGGCACATACCAGACACATACTTCCCTGTTACTTCCGCACACTCTCCAGGAACAAAAGATCAAGATGCTGAGTGAAGCTGGGTAGTGTTCATCACGGCACATTGTACCAAAACATTTTGTAACGGAAAATGTAATTAAGTGTTTTGTGTTGTTCAAGTTCAGATGTTACCTCCCCATTTATTTCGGTTTCTGACCATTTTCTTCGGTTTCATGCCTAATGAACACAACACTGGCACTAGTTTTTTCTACTACTCCAGCCACTTTATTCTTGTCTGAAAAAAGCGTACAATAGCGTCTCTGATGTAGGTAGAACCATAATGTTCCAAAATGCCTCACAATTTACAAAACAAACCGTTCTTGCATTGTGATGTTTCTGATCTATTGCTCGCTATGTTCATGTTTAATGCGTCGTCATGCATATTTCATGTGCATAATTATGTTTTCAATTGTGATTCATAGTGCCTATAATTATGGTTGACAGGGAGTTATCGAGTAAAATTCAAGTACATTATCACTGTTTATCTCTAGGAGGAGGGTGGATTCGGCATCACTTTCAGTGAGGAGGACACCAAGAATGGGGTGGTGATTCAGAGTATAACTGAAAAAGGACCAGCAGGAAAGGTTTGTCACTCTAGTGTTTCTTACTCTACAGGTATCCTCTATAGAAGTGTTCTGGGAGACCCACAAGGGGAGCAGGCTTTTGTTCCAGCCCAGCACTAACCCACCTAATATAACTGGTATCGTGTGAGTTGGTAGAACATGGCACTTGCAACGCCAGGGTTGTGGGTTCGATTCCCACAGGGAACCAGTACGGAAAATAAATATGAAATAAGAGCATCTGCGAAAATGTAAATAACTGCTCATTAGGACCTTGATTAGTTGAATCAGTAAATTGCTGGGTTGGAACAAAATCCTGTAGCGGTCCATGACTATCTTTAAAGAACAATGCTCTCCAGAAAAACCTATTGGGACAATTCTACGTGTTATGCTAATTGGATGGCCACATTTTACGCATGCAAAACATTCTCTAACACCAGTCCTGTATTACTCTATGCAGGACGGCAGCATCAAATCTGGAGATAAACTCCTGGCTGTGGAGGATGAGCCAGTGACGGGCTACACTGTGGAGAGGGTAAGATCTGCCTCTGCAGCCATTTTAGACACACACCCTACGGCCAGGGTTAATGTATATTTAGATGATTAGCTTGTTGAGTGTTAGTTTAACGTATACCATGGCATTGTTGAATACTCCTTTCTGATTGGCTTGAAGGGCATTCTAAAGCGTGTATTATTTCCATATACCACACGGTATATTTACATGGTAGAATTCAATGGCTATAGTTAATTTTCACGTTTTGTTTGAGCTGCTTTTGAAAGCAAAAGTCGAATTGAAAACAGTATTGGTATTGTTAAATTAGATTTTCATAATAGCAAGCTAGGACTGATGGTTTGGTTAACTAAACTAGCAAGTCTGTTTGGTTGGTTACCACGGCAACTACTGTAGCTATCTAGTAAACTTGCTAGCTACTTCAGTGGATGTTGAACACAGTTATACCAGAAAATGAACACATTTCTAGCGGCAAATGTGTTAAATTATAGCCATGGTATAAAAGGGATAATCAACTCCGGGCTCTATCCATTCTCTGGAAAATAATGCAACTCCGTGAAAGGTCAGTTCCACTCCGCTAGTACGTTGTCGAACACACCTTCCACGTCGTTCGTTATTTTCCATAGAACGCATAGCCCCTCTATATAGACCATCTGTTGGGGACTACCCTCTTAGAAAAAAAGGGTTCCAAAAGGGTTCATCGGCTGTCCCCATATGATAACCCTTTTTGGTTCCAGGTAGAACCCTATTGGGTTCTATGTAGGACCATCTGTGAAAAGGGAACCAAAAAGGGTTCTCCAAAGGGTTCTACTATGGGGACAGTCGCATAACCCTTTTAGGTTCTAGATTGCACCTTTTTTTCTAAGTGTGTATCCAAATACGTTTTTTTTTTACATTTCAGGTCCACTCTCTACTGATGAACGCCAAAGGCTCAGTGAAATTGACTATCTGCACAGACGAGTCATCGCCCCTTCTCCCCAACTGTACTGGTCAGGCCACCAGCCTACCCAGAATCCCTAGCATCTCCATGGCTACCCTGGGACAGCCTGAGTCAGAGCCAATCCGGAGTGAGTAAACCGCTTGTCATTTGTTGTCAGGAAGAAATGCGATAGATCATTAGCATTTGGGTTTATTAAGCATAAACAACCTAACTGAGGATGTTTTACATAACTTAAATATTGGAGCTAGTTATAGTACAAAATCTGAAAGAAGTATGATTCACTCAGTTAGTTATAGCAGAGTGATATGCTTATCGGGCAATCACTTGGTATAGAAATTTTTACATCAGCAGTTGTCACAAAGTGCTTATACAGAACCCCAGCCAAAACTCCAAAGAGCAATATAACCTAAATATACCTTATACAGTCAATTTGATATTTCAGTTTTTTTGTGGGGGAATAAGACAGTAACGTAACAAAATGTGAAAAAAGTGAAGGGGTCTGAATGCACTGTATGCCTTGTATACCTTGTCTACAGTGTCTGAAGATATTCTAGTCTGATTTTAGCCTGGCATCAAATGGATATGTGCTTTAGCCAATATTTTTGTCATTGGGGTATATTGAATGGCATGCCAATAATAATCAGAGTTGGCTAAAAGCACACACAGATCTGGGACCAGGCTAGAAGGAATATATTTATTTGATCCTTTCATCTCAATTTCCCGCTCTCTCTCATCAGGCTCTAGTCGCTCGTCCACCCCTGGCACTCTGGCCTCCTCTGACCCTGTGACCTGTCCCATCATCCCCGGCTGTGAAACCACCATAGACATCTCCAAGGGCCACACAGGCCTGGGCCTCAGCATCGTGGGGGGCTGTGATACTCTACTGGTAGGCCAAAGACCACGCCAAGGAACTTTTCATCAAAGCAGCTCTGTGATGACTGTGGATATGACTGTGGGCTTTTGAAGTGTCCCCTCGTGTTATAGAATAATATCAGAACTTATATTTTGGAATAATATATGAACATAAAGGTTGTTGGATCCCAATTAACAGATTGCAAATTGACAGATACTGACAACGAATCTGGGTTCGTTTTACATAGTTTTACATATGTACATAGTTTTATCTGTAGTTTTAACAATACATAAGAAACAATTGGTCCCAAGTTCAACCACTAACATTAGGAGGAGAACCACTACTTACATAATGACACAAAGTTGAAAGATATGCCACCCTCTTTTGTTCCTTTGCTTTTAGAACTGGTAGTAGTATCCCAGGTCTGAAATAGCTGTGGAGGCAGTGGAATGGCAAATAAATATAGGAAGTGATGCAGTCTGTCACACACACACACACACACACACACACACACACACACACCGCTCCTCCTCTCTCCCCTCCATTCTGTTTGCTCAGCCAGGCCTGAGGAATAGCCATTTGTCTAGCCTCAGCCACAGGAGACAATATCCAGGCCTGGAATGTGACCGTTGACCTGAGAATGACCCCCCCCCCCATCCCCCAAACCCCCCCACCCCCTTCCTCCTCCACCCTCCCCCATAGACACCCACACACAAAGACTCCATCTAGTATCAACCTGTTCCACTCTGCCTCACATGTATTCCTGAACTCCTTCATCTTGTCATTGTATGATCTTCATTTCTCTCTCTCTCTATCTGACTATTCTCAATGTAATCTTCGTTCATCCCTCCTCCCTCTATCTTGTGGTCCTCTGTAGCTCAATGGGTAGGGCACGGCACTTGTAATGCCAGGGTAGTGGGTTCGATCCCCGGGACCACCCATGCGTAAAAATGTATGCGCACATGACTGTATGTCGCTTTGGATAAAAGCGTCTGCTAAATGGCATATTATATTCTATTTCTCCTTCCCTCCTACCACACACCTCTCCAATTTCCTCACTTGTTTTTTCTCCTCTCTCTCTCCTCTCTTATTTTCTTTCTCTTTCTCTAGGGGACCATCATCATTCACGAGGTCTATGAGGAGGGAGCTGCCTCCAAGGATGGGAGACTTTGGGCTGGGGACCAGATCCTGGAGGTATTGGAATGTGTTCATCATTTAGGATCAGATCCCCCCCATCTGTGTAATCTCATTGTGATATAAAAGGCAAAACTGATCCTAGATCAGCACTCCCTCCTACTCTGAGACTATTTATGAATACGTGGCCAGGCCCATACACCTTCAGCAATCCCGTATGATGGACAATATCAGATAGGAGAACCCAATCCTAACTTGAGATATGGGCACGTATTTCACACTTTGCATTGCAATACCTAAGTGAATCTTAAGAATCTAAGGATTTGGTTCGTAGTCTAAAGAAGAACTTTGCAATTTCACTTGAATAATATATTACATCTAAAATTATATTGCCTATGTATTGTATAAACAGTCAGCATGTATAGATGTCATGATATATAGAATGACATCTTAATAGCCAGCTTAACTCTCTGACAGCCACTCCTTTGCCCTTTGCTTTGTTATGGAGGCACTCTAGGGGTGTGACCGGGGCAGTTAGTCATGGTAGCTCAGTCAATGGGTCTGGAAGCACCTCACTAACCCCTTTTCAACACACGCACACACCCTTATGACTTAATTGCCCCCCACCCCCACCCTCAGTATTTCACTTTGGGCCCGAGCCAAGCCGTAGTATTCATACTGCTCATGATAGGGTCAGGGGGAGAGTGAGAGAGTGGCCACCCATTCTGTGGTTCAAGCAGAACCAATGTCATTAGTGACCCATTTCAGTCTGCTATGGGAAAAGCCATGCAATGCTAATGGGCTATTTCCGCTTGATATGGACCCTTAGAATAGGTTGCGGTTCTCAGCTCTAAGCTAAGTACATTTTGGTGTTATTACCAGACAAGGTTTTGAAAATGTATAGACCTACCCTCATGCTAGCTGTTGACTGTGTATGTTACATTATTCACATCCTTAACCAATATTCATGTTTGTCAATGTGTTTGAGCCTACAGTGTTTATATACATAGGAACAATATCAAATGCTAGAGATTGTACTCTTGCTGCCGCGTTTTTATATTGACAAATCTGTTTGTTTTTCACTCTCTCTCTCTCACTCACTCTCAATCACACACACACACACACAAATTCCAATTCCAGGGACGTGCGACTGTCACGTCTCCTCCCGTTGCTCCCCTCCGGCGCTCTGATTCGCCGGTCTACTGAGCCACCGGTCTGAGCGCACCACCTCGGCAACACCGGAATGGAAACCCAACACACCCTAATCACCTCCAGCGCACCTGCACCATCATCTCATCACCACACCTATATAGCCCTGGCCTGTTCAGTGTTGTGTTGTGTGTGATTGTTAGTGTCATGTCGTGTACTCGCTCTTTGTTGTGCTCTTGCTCAGTGTTAAGTAAACCTTTACATTGTTGATTCCTGCGTCTGCGTTCTGCCTCTTCGTATCCTCAGTACTCATCACAGAATCACACAGCTCACGAAGATGGATGCAGCAGGTAATCCTCCTGGAGTTTCCCAGCACGTGGACCAGCACCAGCAGCAGATTGCCCAGCTGAACGCCTCCATACAGGAAGTGCTCCAAACGCTGCATAAACTGACCATCGCTCCGGTTCCAGCTCAGGGAGCGGCGAGTGCTCCTAGTCCACCTCCTCCTGTGCTATCACCAACGTCTGGATAGCGCTGGTGATTTCGCTACTGAAGGGAAAGGCCCTGGATTGGGCCACGGCAGTCTGGGAAGGAGGTGAGTCCGCGGCGCTTCCCCACTCCACCTTCCTCGATCGGTTCAGGGCGGTGTTCGATCATCCCACGGAGGGAAAGGACGGGGGTGAGCGTCTCCTCCGGCTATACCAGGGAGAGGAGGCTGCGTTCGAGTACGCCCTGAGCTTTTGCACGGTGGCGGCGTCTTCCGGCTGGAATGGGCGTGCTCTGCGCACTGCCTTCAGGAGAGGCTTACGGGAGGACATCACGAAGGAACTCGCATGTCGGGACGACGAGATGGACCTTGATACTCTCATCGCCATGTCCATTTGTCTCGACGACATGTTGAGAGACCGAAGGCGTTCCCAACACCACCCGAAGCCTCAACGCTCACCCCATCTGAGCTATGGAAGCCGCCCTGCCTCCGAGTCCTCACCCATGGAGGTGGGCAGCACCCCCTACATCACCACAGATCACAGATCTCCTGGCTGCTCCCTATCTAGGCGGTATGACTCCAGTCGCCGCTCCGTGAGTGTTCCGTCATCATCTGTCACTAAACTATTGTTTTTAGTTCCCCTGACGGGGAATTGTTCTTCCTTCTCTTCGCTTTCCACGGCAATGATAGATTCCGGATCAGAGGGGAACCTTATCGATAGAGAGCTGGTCTCTGAATGGGGGTTGCCCACCATGCCACTGCCTTCTCCGTTACACGTCACCTCGCTGGACAATAAACCACTTGGATCAGGCACCATTACGCACGTCACTCTCCCCATTACCATCACCATTCCCACACTACCGGAGCACCATGAGGAGCTGTCCTTCCACATCGTCACGTCACCCCTTCACTGGATCGTCTTGGGATTGCCCTGGCTCAGACTACACAACCCCACCATCAATTGGATCACCAAGAGGATCACAGCCTGGTCCCCCTCATGCCGGAAGACCTGCCTGCCGGTGGTTTGTTGTTCCACGTCAATGGAGAGTCCGGAGTCCGCCCTCCAGCCCAACATTCCACATGAGTACGCAGATGTCTCCGATGTCTTATATGCCTCCAAGGCTAAGTGTCTCCCTCCTCACAGGCCCTGGGACTGTGCCATTGACCTGTTGGAGGGACAACACTCCCCTACGAGTCGCATTTACTCCCTTTCCATAGCGGAGACTGAGGCCATGGAGAAGTATTTGGCGGAGACCCTGAAACAGGGGTTCATCAGACGCTCTACCTCTCCTGCCTGCGCCAGCTTCTTCGTGGCCAAAAAAGACGGAGGACTGAGGCTGTGCATTGACTACCGGGGGCTGAATGCAGTTCCCACCAAGTACCGGTACCCCCTCCCTCTGGTTCCGTCAGCCATCGAGCAGCTGCGAGGGGCCCGGTACTTTACCAAGTTGGACCTGAGGAGTGCCTACAAGCTGATCCGAATCCGGGAAGGAGACGAGTGGAAGACGGCATTCAGCACTACCTCAGGCCACTATGAATACTGCGTCATGCCCTACGGCCTTGCCAACACACCTTCCGTGTTCCAGTCCATCGTCAATGACGTGTTCCGAGACATGCTGAGTAGACAGGTGGTGGTGTACATCGACGATATCCTGATCTACTCGGCTACGTTCGAGGAGCACGTCAGGGACATCCGAACGGTACTACTCCTCCTCCGGGAACACAGCCTGTTGGTGAAGGGGGAGATATGCGAATACCACCAACAGGCCATCTCCTTCCTGGGATACAGGATCAGTCCTCAGGGGGTGTTCATGGAAAGAGCGAAGACAGATGCTGTCAGGTCATGGCCAGTCCCCACCACCATCAAGGGCCTACAGAGCTTCCTGGGCTTTGCAAATTTCTACCAGCGTTTCATCAGGTCCTTCAGCTCAATAGCCGCCCTGCTCACCTCTCTCCTTAAGGGTGGGCCTCAGAAGCTGGCCTGGAACCCTGAGGCTGACGCTGCCTTCAAGAGGCTGAAGGAGAGGTTCACCACAGCGCCCCTCCTAAAACACCCAGAACCAGCTCGCCTTTTCATCCTGGAGGTTTTTTTTTTCTCGAAAAAGCTTACCCCCTCAGAGAGGAACTATGGAGTTGGAGACCGGGAGCTGTTGACGGTGGTCCTCGCTCTGGAGGAATGGAGACACTGGCTGGAGGGCGCAGTCCATCCATTCCGGATTCTCACTGACCACCGGAATTTGGAGCACATACGGGCAGCGACACGGATGAACTCTCGTCAAGCCAGGTGGGCCCAATTTCTTACTCTATTTTAGTTTATTCTGTCCTACCACCCAGGATCCCAGAATGTGAAGGCCGACGCACTCTCCAGGATGCACCATACCGGAGAAAGTAAGGATCTGGGGGGTCCTGTCCTGCCTCCGTCTCTCATTGTGGCACCTGTCATTTGGGATGTGGACGAAGACATTCGCCTGGCGGCTCAGGAGGACCCAGCGCCTGCCAACGCCCCTCCGGGGCGTGTGTATGTACCCACCAGGGTCCGGGACCGCCTGCTGATCTGGGCGCACACCACCCTTACGGCAGGGCACTCCGGTATGACGCGCACCCTACATTTTCTCTCACAGAAATACTGGTGGCCCACCTTGGCTACTGATGTCTCCCGCTATATCAACTCCTGTTCCGTATGTGCCCAAACGAAGACACCTCGGAACGCCCCGGCAGGCAAACTAGTTCCTCTCCCAGTGCCTCAGCGACCTTGGTCACACCTGTCCATAGACTTTGTCACCGACCTCCCACATTCTGACGGCTTCACCACAGTCCTGGTGGTCGTAGATCGTTTCTCCAAATCATGCCGTCTTTTGCCACTAACGGGTCTTCCTTCTGCTCTCCAGGTTGCTGAGGTCCTGTGCCAACAGGTCTTCCGGCATTCGGGACCTTCGTCACCGCAGTGACCGGCCCGCTCCTCATCCTCGGGGTCGTCCGGGGGAGCCGCGCGTCCGCGGGAGGGTACTGTCACGTCTCCTCCCGTTGCTCCCCTCCAGCACTCTGATTCGCCGGTCTACTGAGCCACCGGTCTGAGTGCACCACCTCGGCAACACCGGAATGGAAACCCAACACACCCTAATCACCTCCAGCGCACCTGCACCTCATCATCACCCCTATATAGCCCTGGACTGTTCAGTGTTGTGTTGTGTGTGATTGTTAGTGTCATGTCGTGTACTCGCTCTTTGTTGTTCTCTTGCTCAATGTTAAGTAAACCTTTACATTGTTGATTCCTACCTCTTCGTAGCCTCAGTACTCGTCACAGTGACCAAAATACAAACGGCATGCATTGGCCAAATGCAGATGAGCATGCAAATGTAGGGGCATTATGTGATCGTGCTGTGAAAAAAATAAAGCACTTGGAAAGGACACAGCGTGCTGTTTAGATCTTCTGTCTGTGTCCTGTTTATTGAATGATGTGCTCCATTTCAGACCCAGATGTGCCAAGCTTATAAAAAATGTATATGAGAGAGAGCTGTTACTCAAAGTTAAATGTATCAAATGCCTGTGGGGACACACTCCCCTTTTGCCTGTTAAATGTTGGTTTCCTTGTGGGAACATGAAGATTGTTAATTCATTCATTAATCTATCGATTTTTGAATTTTAGAGATTCTTCATTAATTATTAATAATTCATCCATTTATGTGGGTATCAATAAAACTAGAATAATGTATTCTCACTCTTTCATCTCTCTTCCTCCTCCCTATACCCTCTCTCCTCCCTCCTTCCCTCTCTCCTTCCTCCTTCCCTCTCTCCGCAGGTGAATGGCATTGACCTGCGCGTGGCCACTCATGACGAAGCTATCAACGTGCTGCGCCAGACCCCTCAGCGGGTACGTCTGAGCGTGTACAGGGACGAGGCTCAGTACAAGGAGGAGGACCTGTGGGATGCCTTCACCGTGGAGTTGAACAAGAAGCCTGGCCAGGGCCTTGGCCTCAGCATTGTGGGGAGAAGGTAATAGAACCTATAAACATTTATGGGATTTCCTCAAATGGACACCGTAAAAAATGGCTGTCCTAAAATGGATGTCTGTAAGGATGTTGGAGAGAAGCTTTCTTTCACTAGGATGGAGGGTCCCTCAAGTATTTAGGATTAAATACATTACAGCATCCCATCAGAGATTTACTAAGCCCCTACTAGACTCAGTAGAGCAGTGGATAGTGTGTGTGTAGGCCACAGGTTGTTAAGCAGCAGGGTTCAAGGTGTGTGACCTTTCCTAACTCAGTGATTGACTTCGGTCAGTGAATTGACTAGTTGCTAGAAAACCATATTAGGCATTTCAAGATTTAAATGTGTTCTTCATTCAACATAGGAAACGAAAAAGGAAACATTCTACAACCGGTACCGAATTGAAGAGTCATAACTGGAACGGGTATCGGAACAGAACAAATTTCCAAAGATACCCAGCCCTTGCCCTAGTAGATAGACAAGTCCCACATACACCAATCTAGATACCCTGGCTTTTTACCTGGGTCTGCCTTCAGTGTATTTGGGTCATTCTACCCTGCTTTGGAACCTGCTTTACCTTAACCTATAGATCCTGAACCGCCATGCCTCTTACTGGGGTAAAACAAAATGGACATCAACGAACCACAGCAGGAGGTGTGCATGTGATTTACATTTGTACCTGATTGATTGATAGATACCTGATTTTCCTCAGAGAGAACAATTATTTCCACAGCCTATTAGTTAAATACAACATTTTGTAACGACACAAAAAAGTATTACACTTAAAAGTACATCATTTGATTTGATCTTGGATCTATCTAACCCTAACTACAACATTCTCACACACAAATGACAGACACATGCACAGAGACACCAAGCACTCACACTAACACAACACAACATAAACCCTGGTTCACTCATACCCGAGTGGCGCAGTGGTCTAAGGCACTGCATCGCAGTGCTAGCTGTGCCACTAGAGATCCTGGTTCGAATCCAGGCTCTGTTGTAGCCGGCCGTGACCGGGAGACCCATGGGACGGTGCACAATTGGCCCAGGGTAGGGGAGGGAATGGCCGGCAGGGATGTAGCTCAGTTGGTAGAGCATGGTGTTTGCAACGCCAGGGTTGTGGGTTCGATTCCCACGGGGGGGCCAGTATGAAAAAAATAAAATAATGTATGCACTAACTGTAAGTCGCTCTGGATAAGAGCGTCTGCTAAATGACTAAAATGTAAATGTAATACGATGATGTTTCTATCCCCAACAGGAACGACACAGGGGTGTTTGTGTCGGACATAGTAGAAGGAGGCGTGGTGGAGAGTGACGGGAGGCTGATGCAGGGAGACCAGATCCTGTCCGTTGACAAGGAAGACGTCAGAAACGCCACACAGGAGTTAGTGGCCGAGCTGCTGAAGGTGAGCCTATAAAGGAACCGTGGGAAGTTCCATCTGGGTCAAATAAAGCCTGGTCCCAGATCTGTTTTTGCCGTCTTGCTAGATACATATACATGATTTACATTTTACATTTTTAGTCATTTAGCAGACGCTCTTATCCAGAGCGACTTACAGTTAGTGAATACATCTTTTTATTTTATTTTTTATACTGGCCCCCCGTGGGAATCAAACCCACAACCCTGGCGTTGCAAACGCCATGCTCTATCAACTGAGCTACATCCCTGCCGGCCATTCCCTCCCCTACCCTGGACGACGCTGGGCCAATTGTGCGCCGCCCATGAGTCTCCCGGTCGCGGCCGGCTGCGACAGAGCCTGGATTCGAACCATGATCTCTAGTGGCACAGTTAACACTGCGATTCAGTGCCTTAGACCACTGCGCCACTCAGGAGACAAAACCACAGGCTTTGGCTATACATCACTAACAGATCTGGGACCAGGCTGTGTTCAATGTTTTTGTTGTCTCAAATTAAGTTACAAATTGTTGATAATTTATGTATTGGGGAATTTGTTGTATTGTGTTGTATTGGCTCTTTTCCCAATGGTTGGTGTAGAATACAACACTAGCATCTGTTCTTTTGATAGTTTGTTTAGTTAAAAAACAATTTCATGTGTTTGTATGTTTACATGTTTACATGTTTACATGTTTGTGTTGCAGTGCGGTGTGGGACCCATAGTGATGGAGGTGGGCAGATTTAAAGCCGGGCCCTTCCACTCTGAGAGGAGGTTCTCACAGAGCAGTCAGGTAAGCTGCCATTTTGTTTTCTGGACCTTAATTATATGCTGGGGACTGTTTAGGAGGGCAACATTACAGCATGTTCAGACAGAAATGCATCTAACAGATATGACCCACTTATGCTATTCATATTAAGTTTCCCTTCCCTTGTGTTTGGGTAGATGAGTGAAACAGACAGCTGCAAGGTGACCCCTCTCTCTCTGTCAGCCTCCTCTGGAAGCCTCAAAGTGGACTGTGACAGCTTACAACACACAAATCAGGAGTGTAAGACATTTTCAGTTGATAAACATGTTGTGGATTGAAAAACTAAAGCTGGCTTGATTCATTTGGCTTGATTCATTTGGGCTGTTTACCGTTGTTGTTTACACAGCACTGGACCACCAGCAGATCAGAAGTGTTGAATTCACAAAGGTCAGTGTTCTTTTATAAAATGTATAATTATTCTGAAAAACAAAACAATTTTTAGCATGACCTTGTATTAAGATAAATGCAACATACAGATTGTACTGGTTTTTCACTACTACTATTTCTATATGTGTTTTATGTGGGGTAACTTACTACAACTTGTGGTTGTAGTGATTTTGGAGTACTTTGTGTAATTGGTTGCCTTTCCTCATAGGGCCCCACTGACTCATTGGGCATCAGTATTGCGGGTGGAGTGGGCAGTCCCCTGGGTGATGTGCCCATCTTCATCGCCATGATGAACCCTACTAGCCTCGCTGTCCAGACACACAAACTCAAGGTGGGTTGGTACAGCAGCGGCTGTAGGGTCCTGTTAAACAGAATATGGGTTATGTAGGCTATGTTGTTGGTTGAGTTCAAGGACCCTCATAGAAAGTCAGACTCTGCAGATCACATGGAATCTGCTCACTAAATGTTTACCCGAAAGAGAGATTTGTTTTGAGATGCAATTTAACAGTCAGGAGCTTCAACATGTCGACATGTCGGTCATACAAATTCTCCAAAGCCACAAATGCAAGCACAAACATCTGTATTAAGTCAACTTCTAGAATATTTCCAACTAAGTGTATCACCCCTTCACTTGTGTCTGGTTCATTTGGGGCTGTAGGCTATTCAGATTTGAGATTCGTGTGTGTAACTCAGACTTTTTCCGTAAATCGTTCAGTGACGTCAATGTGGGATTTGCGTGAAAATTGTATCTCAAGTCTAAATACTCCCCTTAGTCAGTTTCAAGTCATCACGTTGGTTGGGACTATTAGGCTTGAGGGCCTTTACAGCTGAAAGCGATGGCGGATGGCCTCCTGCAGAAGGACAGACAAACTAACCATTGTAGCCCCCACAGACAGACTGGCAGCAGACAATAGTAGAGCAGCAAGCCATCTAGGAATATATATATATAACTCTACTGCACTGAGCCCATAAAATGTAACAGAACAGAGGGCCTGTGTGGATGTCTTGAATATAATATCTATGTTGGTATCCCTTCAAAAGCCCACTCAGACCATTCCCAGACAGTCCTAGCAAAATTCTTGCTTGAGAAATTGCCCTTTGCTAAGAAGCTATTTTTGTTTCTTTTTTACACTTTAATGGAAAACAATCACATTTGTATCCCTTCAGGGTGAAATAAAACAGGCAAAACACAAAGCAGTGGTTTAGATATACACTGCTCAAAAAAATAAAGGGAACACTTAAACAACACAATGTAACTCCAAGTCAATCACACTTCTGTGAAATCAAACTGTCCACTTAGGAAGCAACACTGATTGACAATACATTTCACATGCTGTTGTGCAAATGGAATAGACAACAGGTGGAAATTATAGGCAATTAGCAAGACACCCCCAATAAAGGACTGGTTTTGCAGGTGGTGACCACAGACCACTTCTCAGTTCCTATGCTTCCTGGCTGATGTTTTGGTCACTTTTGAATGCTGGTGGTGCTTTCACTCTAGTGGTAGCATGAGACGGAGTCTACAACCCACACAAGTGGCTCAGGTAGTGCAGCTCATCCAGGATGGCACATCAATGCGAGCTGTGGCAAGAAGGTTTGCTGTGTCTGTCAGCGTAGTGTCCAGAGCATGGAGGCGCTACCAGGAGACAGGCCAGTACATCAGGAGACGTGGAGGAGGCCGTAGGAGGGCAACAACCCAGCAGCAGGACTGCTACCTCCGCCTTTGTGCAAGGAGGAGCAGGAGGATAACTGCCAGAGCCCTGCAAAATGACCTCCAGCAGGCCACAAATGTGCATGTGTCTGCTCAAACGGTCAGAAACAGACTCCATGAGGGTGGTATGAGGGCCCGACGTCCACAGGTGGGGGTTGTGGTTACAGCCCAACACCGTGCAGGACGTTTGGCATTTGCCAGAGAACACCAAGATTGGCAAATTCGCCACTGGCGCCCTGTGCTCTTCACAGATGAAAGCAGGTTCACACTGAGCACATGTGACAGACGTGACAGAGTCTGGAGACGCCGTGGAGAACGTTCTGCTGCCTGCAACATCCTCCAGCATGACCAGTTTGGCGGTGGGTCAGTCATGGTGTGGGGTGGCATTTCTTTGGGGGGCCGCACAGCCCTCCATGTGCTCGCCAGAGGTAGCCTGACTGCCATTAGGTACCGAGATGAGATCCTCAGACCCCTTGTGAGACCATATGCTGGTGCGGTTGGCCCTGGGTTCCTCCTAATGCAAGACAATGCTAGACCTCATGTGGCTGGAGTGTGTCAGCAGTTCCTGCAAGAGGAAGGCATTGATGCTATGGACTGGCCCGCCCGTTCCCCAGACCTGAATCCAATTGAGCACATCTGGGACATCATGTCTCGCTCCATCCACCAATGCCACGTTGCACCACAAACTGTCCAGGAGTTGGCGGATGCTTTAGTCCAGGTCTGGGAGGAGATCCCTCAGGAGACCATCTGCCACCTCATCAGGAGCATGCCCAGGCGTTGTAGGGAGGTCATACAGGCACGTGGAGGCCACACACACTACTGAGCCTCATTTTGACTTGTTTTAAGGACATTACATCAAAGTCGGATCAGCCTGTAGTGTGGTTTTCCACTTAAATTTTGAGGGTGACTCCAAATCCAGACCTCCATGGGTTGATAAATTTGATTTCCATTGATAATATTTGTGTGATTTTGTTGTCAGCACATTCAACTATGTAAAGAAAAAAGTATTTAATAAGATTATTTCATTCATTATTTTTTATTTTTTTTTTACATTTGAGTCATTTAGCAGACGCTCTTATCCAGAGCGACTTACATTATCTTTTTACTTTTCATACTGCCCCCTGTGGGAATCGAACCCACAACCCTGGCGTTGCAAACGCCATGCTCTACATCCCTGCCGGCCATTCCCTCCCCTACCCTGGACGACGCTGGGCCAATTGTGCGCCGCCCCATGAGTCTCCCGGTCGTGGCCGGCTACGACAGAGCCTGGATGTGTTATTTTAGTGTTCCCTTTATTTTTTGAGCAGTGTATATGGTTTGCTTGCATTAGATATGACCTAAATGAATGTTTTCAGTTGTTATCTTATTGTATCATTACTAAGTCTGTATTAATTTCATTACCAGAATCTATTGCTTTATGATGCCTGGCGAAAGTCGGCTGATTAGGGGTAATTAATCTCTATTCTCAATCAGCACAGACCACTATCTCCTTTCCGCTAACCCCTTCCAACAAGTGGCATACAATACAATGCCTGTCTTAGTTTTACGCCTACAAGGGCCTAGGAGGTAGGGGTTAGGGATCGATTTAGTATTAGATGGATCGCTATGCTTCTGTCTCTAACCCAAACGTACCGGTATTCCAAACATTGTGTCCAAGGGACCGTGACCTTGTTACTTTTCTATTGTTTCTCTATTTTCTTTCTCTCTGCATTGTTGGGAAGGGTCCGTAAGTAAATATTTCACTGTTAGTCCACACCAGTTGTTTGCGAAGCATGTGACTAATATAATGTGATTTGATTTGAACCTTGTGACCTCTTTGTGACCTCCAGATCGGTGACAGGATTGTCAGTATCTGTGGGACAGCTACTGAGGGTATGAGCCACAGCCAGGCCGTCACCCTGCTGAAGAACGCCACCGGCACCATCGAGCTGCAGGTCAGTGAAATACTTATTGTTCAGTCATTCTCCCAACTACAGTAAGATTATACTGGTCTTTTAGCAACAACTCATATCTGAATATGTCCACTTCATCAATGATAACTGTGTATTATCTGTAGCTTGTCTGTCTATTTGATGTGGTTGCTGTCATCTATGTCATGTTGTCTTTTTCTCAGTGTGAGACAAATTCCTGTAAAAGGCCAATAACTGAGCTGATGAACTGAATGATTAAAGACCTAAATGACCTTTTCATGTATCACTTGTCTTGCAACCATAAAACCCAACAGGTGGTAGCAGGGGGTGATACCACAGTGACCGGCCCCTCTCAGGAGCAGACAGCTGCCGGACTCTCAGTCTCAGGCCTTACTGCTACTAGCATCTTCCACGACGACCTGGGGTACGCACACACACACACACACACACCACACACACACACACGCACACATGCACACACACACACCTGTCGTTCCTGTGAAACCCGTACAAAGCTTGATAAACATCAACAGAAGATATCTAGCAGAGGAAGCTGGTGGGAGGAGCTATAGGAGGACGGGCTCATTGTAATGGTTGGAATGGAATCAATGGAACCGAGTCAAACATGGTTTTCGTATGTTTAATGTGTTTGATACCGTTCCATTGATTCCATTCCAGCCATTACAATGAGCCCTCCCTCCTATAGCTCCTCCCATCAGCCTCCTCTGATATCTAGATATCTAATGACAACATTTCTCTACGTCCTACAGACCTCCTCAATATAAGACCATTACACTGGAAAGAGGCCCAGACGGACTGGGCTTCAGCATTGTTGGTGGCTTTGGAAGCCCACACGGAGACCTGCCCATTTATGTGAAAACCGTGTTCGGAAAGGTTGGGGAAATCTCCTCTTTTTGCTAAACTGACTTTATAATTAACTAATCCAGGTTAGTATTCTGACCTGAGATCTGCAGGGGATTTGCTTGTGCATATCTGACATTAGAATACCTCCCATTAAAACTAAAGGTAAACAACTTCATAATGCTAGATTTGTATATTTACGTCATTTAGCAGACGCTCTTATCCAGAGCGACTTACAGGAGCAATTAGGGTTAAGTGCCTTGCTCAAGGGCACATCGACAGATTTTTCACCTAGTCGGCTCGGGGATTAGAACAAGCGACCTTTTGGTTACTGGCACTACGCTCTTAACCACTAAGATACCTGCCGCCCCTATTTCTTGCAAGCTCATTTGAACATTCTTGAAACGTACATTGATTTGAAGATTGATGAAATCTATTCCTTTAGAATTGATAGTTAAAACAGTTGTAACTGAAAGTGTGGTAACCTGGCGTGTGGGTGTGTGTTCTCCAGGGAGCAGCGTCAGAGGACGGGCGTCTGAAGCGGGGGGATCAGATTATGGCTGTTAATGAACAGAGTCTGGAGGGGGTCACCCACGAGGATGCCGTGGGCATCCTGAAGAGGACCAAAGGAACAATCACCCTCACTGTGCTCTCCTAGATACGCGCGCGCACACACACACACACACACACACCTTACTCTACACTCATAGACAAAGAATCATACCTTGAGGCAGACACACATACACACCTAAAATAAGATATACTGTACAAGAAATGTGAACACACACTACCATATGTTCTTAACCGCTAAGCTTGTTTTGTAGCAAGAAACACTGTGTACCATATTATTTGAAGCTACTGCAGCAGACTGAAGTATTCACAGGACACTGTGGCTCCGATCATTTATACTCTAGTTTTCTATGCTCAGACATGGACTGTAGTGTTGTGATATTTAGGGTTAAAAGCCCTTGGAAATTCTTCTATAGAATGAGGGACATTATTTAAGGCTTATGCTACTGTAAACTGCTGTCTGTCCACTTCTGTATTGAAGTCACTGAGACAATGAGCAAGTCTACATCTAGACTCTTTCAATAACATTTGAATAATGTTTTGAGTCATGTTTTATCTGTGATGCAAAGCACCTTTTCAGAAGGGACATGGTCTGAAATATTTGGTTTCTTGGTCAGACGTTATACAGACCAAGTCTGTGAGTGTTTGTACATGGTCACACTCAGGGAAAGGAGAGTGTGTATGAGACATTCACTGAAAGGTAGTGCTGCTAATGCACATGATGATGTAAAGCATTGTTTTACAGTATTTTAACGTTCAAGTATTAATCTGTTGTTTCTGTCTTGACCGTACTTTGTCATAATATGATAGTAGGTGAAACCAGCTAACTTCTATGGTCTATCTCAGCGGTCTCCAACCCTGGTCCTGGAGAGCTACTGGGTATACTTCTTTTTTTCCCACCTAGCAATAGCACAGCTGTTTCACATAGTCAACCATTGACAGTCTTCAAAATGGACCACAATTAGCCGAATCAAGTGTGTTAGTGATGGGCTGGAACAATAGCCTGTACACCCGGTCAGTCTCTTGGGTAGGAGTTGGAGCTCCCTATCTATCTCGAACCATTAGCTGGATACCCTATGTTCTAGTTTCACAATAATGGATCCCCTATTCAACATGGTGTCAGTCACACACTTGTCACCGTATATGTGTACTTAGTACTTTCAGCATAGCATTGAGTTGTTCACAGGCTGAATTAATAAAAGTGACCTTCAAACCCCAGTTATTGATTGGTTTCATGTGTTCTATTTGGGTAAAGTCACAGAGTCCATAGGCTTTTCAGTAGTGTGGCTAACTGGTTTCTTAACAGTTGATGGGAATTCTATTGAGATTTGGTAACGAGCCAGTTGGTGGTTATTATTGGAGGCCCATGGCATCACACAAGACCCTCACATCTGACTAATATATCATCTGGATTCATGTTTTTTAAAATCTTTTTTTATGTGTGTAGCAACTGTGGCTTTTGCATCTGATATATTACTAGGGAATTTTTTTCTCTAAAACCACACATCTAAGCAGAATTGTAAAGTACATAATAACGGATACTTTCTTAGATAGCTAAAGGATAGTAATTTCCCACTGGGCACAGACGTCAGTTCAATGTCTAGTTTTGATTTACATTTGGTTGAGTTGTCAACTAATGTGAATCCAACGTGAAATCAACAAAAAATGTCACCATGTCATTGGATTTAGGTTAAAAGCTGCGTGAAAAAAATAGGAAATTCCCTTACGTTAACCTTTTTCGATTTCAAATCCGTTTTCCAACGTAATCACATTGAATTCTGTTGTTTAATTTTACGTGGAAACAACATTGATTCAACCAGTTTTTGCCCAGTGGGTCGATACATCATAATACAGAAAGTAGAGTCTTGTCTTAAGTTACTTCATCCTGGGCCGTGTTCATTAGGCTCCAAAGAAGAAGGAGATTGAGCTATCCTATAAGAAACACTAATGTTTATTTTCTGTTACAAAACGTTTTAAAGTTTTTGGGTGTGTGCTCTGATGAACAAACCTTGGCTATTCTATGAAGCTTGTTGAGAGGGAGAGTAGAGAATGGGGGATCTCCAACTGGGCACAGACATCAATTCAATGTCTATTCCATGTTGCTTCAATGTCATTTCATTGAAATAACGTGGGAACAACGTTGATTCAACCAGTGTTTTATCAGTGGACTGTTAGATTGACTAGATTTACCATGAAGACAGCTGTTTTACAGCATAGCACGTGGTCCGTGTGAAGGCCTCCTACACATGAAATCCTTTTCTTAAGCTGGTTTACAGAAAACAGAAGTGTCCAATTACCAAGGGAAGTCAAGCGGACCGGTTGAAAGGGTGAAACTTTGTAAGAGCTCTCTGGCTGGGCTTTTCTCTTCATTGTGTTGGAGAGTCAAAAAGTATGACTTGTTACAGTAACTAGAGCTATGGGATGTCTGCGTGCGTGCGTGCACGTATGTGTGGTCATGCTATTGCTAAGCTAAGGCGTTGTCAAGGGGTTACTGATTCACAGTTACATAGCCTCCTGTAGCTCAGTTGGTAGAGCATGGCGCTTGCAACGCCAAGGTTGTGGGTTTGATTCCCATGGGGGGCCAGTATGAAAAATGTATGCACTCGCTAACTGTAAGTCGCTCTGGATGAGAGCGTCTGCTAAATGACTAAAATGTACATGGGCGAATGGCCTCAACCCACTACCTCAAGTCAACCAGACCTATTTAATTTCCTACTAAACCAAGTGACATCTTGTTTCCTGTTTTCACAATTTAAGCCTAATCTAAACAAATACACGATTTAAGTGTGAAAACTTTCCTTTTTAGACATCCATCAATTCATGGACAATTTTGTTCTTCTAAATCTTAGAACCACAAACAAAGATAGCACCACAAAAAAGAACACATGCTGCCGTCAAATGCTGTCAGAAATTCAGAAATATGAGGTTCCGACTGGGAAATAACAACTTGTGACGTTTCATCACTGACCTTTCACCTTTTCAGCCAAAAGATAAAACAAAGTATTTTTTGACTGTCAAACTTTGACAATGTGGATAATGTAGCTAGTTTGACCAATTGTCAACATTAGCAGATTAGCTAACTTTAATATCCGCGACGTTAGCTAGCTCATATAGTTAGCTAAAATGTCATTATTTGAAGAATTGTCCTGACTTCAAAAGCACTTGAACACAATCATGTCATATTTACGACTTCAGAACTGCAAAATACGAGATTCCAAGGAACATTTAAATGCATCAACAATTTGCCTATACCACCACACCAACATGGCCAATAAATCACATTGCATTTACAGTACAATAGCTGTACAATGCTGTCAAAGGTATAAACATATAAATGTACTGCATGGATTGCCACATGATTAGGACCTTTCTTCACTGCATTACTAGCTAGGATTGTCGCTAACAGCTGCTAGCTCAGTGCCACAACTCAAGAACCCAACGCATGCTACAGACAGCCAAGCTATTCCAAACACCTGCTGCTTTCATTTCCTGTGGGGTTGTGGGTTGGTTACCTAAACACTCCAAACTCAAGAGACATGGGATGGCTGACTAGAGAAAAGGCTTGTCTGGGCTAGTTCCTTAGATGTGAGATCAGATGTGGTGACCAGGTCACGCTTAGCTGAGCAAGGCATATTTCAGTGGCCAACTGTAGCAAGCGAGGTTAATGTTGTGTCAGGCGTTTTCAGACCTCAGATGTTGAGAGGAGTCCATGCCCCTGTGCCTGTGTCTTTTGTGTAGATCCAGTTTCATCAAGAAATAAATAGGAAGAACAGGCACCAACTAAAATGATCAAATTAAAATGGACTTATCTCGACATGACACCACTTATGAGTCCAGCAAAGTCAGACAAAGTTCAAATTTGGAATGAACTATCACAAGTCATAAGGGCACAGTAGGGTCCAAAATATGAATACGATACTTTTTGACAACGGTATTCACTTCCACGTATTCCCCAACAAACAATCGTCATCCCCTGACTAATGCTTCAACCCCTGGGCTTTAGTCTATGGTTGTGAAGCCAGTAACTGTCAGTTGTTCAAACACCAACTACAGTATCACATCGTGGTGTGACTACGCGTTGGACGTTGAGAGGTTAAGCAAACAGAAACCAGTAGTGACAGCCACCGAGCATGCCATGATGACTCAGCTAACATGCCAAGGTAGGGTACGTTACACAACCCTCCTCAATGCCACTTAATGAGGATTTCCTGACATAGCTGGAATACCCGAGGGCGTGTAGTGGTATGGTGGAATGGATTAGAATATAGAGCACAGAGAACTGTACTTTCCCTGTCTTCAGTTTGGTTATGGAACACAATGATCTCTACAGCTGAAGGACGCCTTCATATAAGGATGTCAGAAGCAGTATATAAGCAGAACAAATCAGTTGGACGGGCATTTGATTTCCATAAAGGGGCACGTTTTTTTTCACGGGACCTCCAGTGTGCACTTGCTCGTGCACTAACTGTGATAATGTATCACCTTTTAACGTGGCATAAACACTAACAGTCATGATGTTTTCATCTGATTGTCAAACAAATAACTTCCAAAAGTAGGTTACCTTAATACCTTAAATAATACCTTAAATAATTTGGGATGTTGAAATAATTTCAGCATCCGAACAGTGCATTGAGTTGCTGAAACTATCTCACCGGAGAAAGTATCCGAGCGAAACAGCAAAACAGCGCCCCTCTGTCTTACTATATGTAGCCCATGTATCTGATGCTGTCGGGCCAAAAATAGTATGACATGCCATACTCTGTTTGTCCAGACAGCACCAGATACATGGGCTACACATACGGAGACAGAGGGGCGCTGTTTCGCTCGCTCGGATGCTTTATGTGAGATTGATGCGTCTTTCTGTCAGCGCGCGTCTCGGTCAAATAAATTATTAATATTTAAAAGGTAGACTCTGCGAAATGACGTTGGAGCAGAACCGCAGATATTGAGATGAGCGAGATGCATGACTTCGCGCTCACACAGCCACACAAAGTATCTGCTCATGTGCACGGTTCACTTCACACTGTTACAGCGTGGTACCCATGGGACCAAAACAGCGGAGTTGAGCTTCACGTTTCAACGTTCTTAGTTGATGCGGAAATTGACCCGCTGTGCTGTTTACTTTCTGCATCTAAGTCATTGCTGAGTCTACCTTTAATATATTATTTGGACGGGCAAAGAGGTACTATAGGGCGGGCCAGGCCCCCTAAAGCTCGCTCATAACGCCGGCCCAGTATGTCACAGTAGTCATTTATGTTGCAAGTACTGACCTATAACAACCTCATCGTCTTATTATAAGCATTGACTGCAAAGTTTTCACACTTTTCACACACACTGTAGTCTTCTGAATAACTATCCTTACAGACGTTACAGTGGCTAAATGCAATGTTTGGAAAGACCACTTTATATCAAGATCAGTAATGTGCAGTCAGCGTGTCAACAAACCTAGCAAGATTTAGGTTTGTTTTGTCCTGTTTGAGTGCAAAACGTATCATTCAGAACTATAAAGCAGCATAACATTCGGTCTGGTTAACCAAGAAGTAGATGGGGTAGACAGTGGTTTAGCACAGTCTATGCTGACAAGCAGCCAAACGTTTTAATTGATGGTATTTAGTTGTTGAAGAAGCCAGTTCTGACACAATGATTCAAAAGGTCAATTAACTTTTGATCCATAACGACACCGTAAAACTTAAATGGCTCACTACCATGTAGGCATTTTCTCACTTGAAATGTCGTCACAACGGTATTCAGGAAACAGTTTACTTGAAGGTTGTTATGAATGATACTGCAACACTCATAAAAAAGTGTCATGGCTGGTTTGCTAAAGCAACTCATGTATGCTACTGGCCTGCTACACTAGACACGTAACTTTTGCAGAGAGATGCTTATATTCATTTCAATGAAACCTGGGCATAAGTGTGCTGGCGCCACGAGAGGCTTGCGTAAAATTATGTTCTGGTTCTAAATTATTTTCCAAACCTACTGCTTTTGCGATATCCCAGTGTAGCTAATTTACTACTAGTAGTTACTATTCTGGTATAGAATACATTTTCATGTCTGTTCATCTCAGACATGCCCTAACATGTAAAAAAATTAATAATGTCACACAGAACACTGATACATGTTTGCACACAGGGGCACGGCTGTTATCTTTTGCATGGATCTGTCTACTACTTTATATGAAAGGCCTTATTGTGTAGGCTACACTGAGGGAGACAGTCTACCGACCGGTTGAGCAGGCTATGCCTTCCTGGGTTGAGAGTGCAAAGGGTCAAAGGTCATCGCATACTGAGCCATAGTTAATTCTAATATATGCACAGACAAACTAGCTAACATAATTTAATTTCCTTAGAGGTGGTAACAAAATGTACAGAAGAACAATGTGTTCCATTAACGTCAGCAGATGCATTTTTTATTGAACAACCGTCCTGTCTGGTGAAGCAATTGCTTGTCCTTCTTACACCGTGCCTGTATATTGCCTGTGGGTTTACTACTCAGTGCCCTTTATGAAGCACTGTCTCAGAGATTAGTGAGGGCACGTGCTTGCACAATCCTCGCATTGTTGATGTCCTCTGTAGCTCAATTGGTATAGCATGGCGCTTGTAACGCCAGGGTAGTAGGTTCGATCCCCGGGACCACCCATAAGTAAAAATGTATGCGCACATGACTGTAAGTTGCTTTGGATAAAAGTGTCTGCTAAATATTATATTATATGTCAGTGTACATTTGTCACTCTAAAAGGTCTTGCTCAATCAACACAAAGGACTTAGTGTGTACAGTTCGGGTGGCGAGTGTTGACGTGTGATGCAAGAACCTAGTCATTTGGGATGACGCATCATGTGATGGATGAGATACCTATTGATAAGCTTTTGATAATGTCAGTATCAACACTGTTTAATGAATGTAATCAAATATCTAACAAAGTCAGGCAATGGGGATTTATCATTTACATTTACATTTACATTTACGTCATTTAGCAGACGCTCTTATCCAGAGCGACTTACAAATCATGACATATAATTTCTGTTACCTACAGCGGACATTGTCTGTCACTGGTAAACAAGTGGTCAGTTTCTAACAACTTCTTCAATAAAGGACATTGCATGACAAGGTTCTCCCACACCTGCAGAACATTTCTTTAGGTGCTCATGTCATCGTTTGCCTCTCCGGTGTCACTTTTCAACCCAGACAGAGCAAAGAGAGCAGGAGTAAATACACTTTATTTATGTCCTAATTTAGATTATAATCATTTAGATGATATAACATGTTTCAGTCTCAGGCATCATAATAAACAAACACATTCTGCAACAATTCTGAATTTTGTGAAAGCCATACTTGGCAAGGACGTTAAATGGTATGATTTATGATTTTAACATATTACTAAAGCTTCTTCCTCCTTGAGATGAGGTTTAAAGGGGCGATGTGGGATTGGTACATACATTTTTGGACTTATAAATATAGCCATTTATTCTTGAAGAATTTACTTATAAACTTATAATATAATAATAACTTATCAACCTTATCCCAGATTGCCCCTTTAAGCTCTGCTAGTTTTATGTCTCTTGACTGTTAAATAGAGGTGGGAGGTAACCAAAGCTAAGGTGTGTGTGTGTATGTGTGTGTGTGTGTGTGTGTGTGTGTGTGTGTCAGTCAGTCAAATATTGAATTGTCTGGGCAGGTTCTGTTTGAGATGGTTGTGTCCACTGAAACACCCGGTTTGTGTTTCATTAAGGTGTTGACAATGAATGATGTAGCAAAAAGAAATAGGATATAAATGCAACATAACATGTTGGTGTTAAATCTCTTTCTTCAACATTATGCAATAGTATTATCATCTGTATGTACTATGTATACCTACCTATAAAATCATCTTCAAACATGCAACATACATATTATACACTGTTGACTTGGGTTTGGGTGGCAATGGAAAACATGCAGCTGGATGATAAGATCAGCGATGACACTGATTAGGATGACATTGGGATAAAGTAAAGATGAAGTAAAGATTCAGTTATAATGGCCGACCAATCCACAGTAAAAACACCTGAGGCACCCAAACTGTTTAAGTACAAACCGTTTTTTATTGGTCAAACTCTAGGCAGCAATGGTAGCAGTTTTTAGACAAGATATAATCTAATCGATGCAGGGGTTTATCAACAAGAGAACAAGCAAAGATAAAATAAACATTCGAAGTGAAAGAGATCGACAGGTGGCTTAGGTAAACAGAAGGTAGGTTACAAAAGCATAACAGGTGTGTCTGGGAGGGGAGGGGAGGGTGGAAGAGACCCATGTCATGTTGTGTTTAACATAAATAACACACACTTTTACCTTATTATTCTCTTAGGTTTCTCAAAGATATATCATTAATAAGGATATATAATTGCTTTATGTTTTTGAACGTGTCTAACATATATCTTTTTTTCAGTTGAGGAAATTGATAAGCAAATGAAAAATGTGTTTGTTTCTCTGCCAGCTGTCGTAAAATACAATCTCAATTTTCAACAGTAAAGCTTTACTTGACACGGTCATAACAACGTAATAATATGTCATAACAGCTGACATAACTTGTCATAACCTGTCATAATATGAAAAATGTACGCACTCACTAACTGTGAGTCGCTCTGGATAAGAGCGTCTGCTAAATGTCTAAAATGGAAATGTAAATATGGTCATAACACTGTCATGACACATATTTAGACCTGTTGTGACATATATTGCATTATTATATGCCTGGTTATGACATCTACATACAGTGGGGGAAAAAAGTATTTAGTCAGCCACCAGTTGTGCAAGTTCTCCCACTTAAAAAGATGAGAGAGGCCTGTAATTTTCATCATAGGTACACGTCAACTATGACAGACAAATTGAGGAAAAAAAATCCAGAAAATCACATTGTAGGATTTTTAATGAATTTATTTGCAAATTATGGTGGAAAATAAGTATTTGGTCACCTACAAACAAGCAAGATTTCTGGCTCTCACAGACCTGTAACTTCTTCTTTAAGAGGCTCCTCTGTCCTCCACTCGTTACCTGTATTAATGGCACCTGTTTGAACTTGTTATCAGTATAAAAGACACCTGTCCAAAACCTCAAAGAGTCACACTCCAAACTCCACTATGGCCAAGACCAAAGAGCTGTCAAAGGACACCAGAAACAAAATTGTAGACCTGCACCAGGCTGGGAAGACTGAATCTGCAATAGGTAAGCAGCTTGGTTTGAAGAAATCAACTGTGGGAGCAATTATTAGGAAATGGAAGACATACAAGACCACTGATAATCTCCCTCGATCTGGGGCTCCACGCAAGATCTCACCCCGTGGGGTCAAAATGATCACAAGAACGGTGAGCAAAAATCCCAGAACCACACGGGGGGACCTAGTGAATGACCTGCAGAGAGCTGGGACCAAAGTAACAAAGCCTACCATCAGTAACACACTACGCCGCCAGGGACTCAAATCCTGCAGTGAAAGACGTGTCCCCCTGCTTAAGCTAGTACATGTCCAGGCCCGTCTGAAGTTTGCTAGAGTGCATTTGGATGATCCAGAAGAGGATTGGGAGAATGTCATATGGTCAGATGAAACCAAAATAGAACTTTTTGGTAAAAACTCAACTCGTCGTGTTTGGAGGACAAAGAATGCTGAGTTGCATCCAAATAACACCATACCTACTGTGAAGCATGGGGGTGGAAACATCATGCTTTGGGGCTGTTTTTCTGCAAAGGGACCAGGACGACTGATCCGTGTAAAGGAAAGAATGAATGGGGTCATGTATCGTGAGATTTTGAGTGAAAACCTCCTTCCATCAGCAAGGGCATTGAAGATGAAACGTGGCTGGGTCTTTCAGCATGACAATGATCCCAAACACACCGCCCGGGCAACGAAGGAGTGGCTTCGTAAGAAGCATTTCAAGGTCCTGGAGTGGCCTAGCCAGTCTCCAGATCTCAACCCCATAGAAAATCTTTGGAGGGAGTTGAAAGTCCATGTTGCCCAGCGACAGCCCCAAAACATCACTGCTCTAGAGGAGATCTGCATGGAGGAATGGGCCAAAATACCAGCAACAGTGTGTGAAAACCTTGTGAAGACTTACAGAAAACGTTTGACCTGTGTCATTGCCAACAAAGGGTATATAACAAAGTATTGAGAAACTTTTGTTATTGACCAAATACTTATTTTCCACCATAATTTGCAAATAAATTCATTAAAAATCCTACAATGTGATTTTCTGGATTTTTTTTCTTCCATTTTGTCTGTTATAGTTGACGTATACATATGATGAAAATTACAGGCCTCTCTCATATTTTTAAGTGGGAGAACTTGCACAATTGGTGGCTGACTAAATACTTTTTTCCCCCACTGAAAGAGTTTAAAAACCCACAAAACCTACCATTGTAGTTATTTTAAGGCAGGTTATGACCCTCCCTGTCTCAGCCTCCAGTATCTATGCTGCAATAGTCTATGTGCCGGGGTGCTAGTTTCAGTCTGTTATATCTGGTGTTATTCTCCTGTCTTATCCAGTGTCCTGTGTGAATTTAAGTCTGCTCCCTCTAATTCTCTCTCTCTCTCTCTCTCTCTCTCTCTCTCTCTCTCCCTCCCCTCCCGGAGGACCTGAGCCCTAGGACCATGCCTCAGGACTATCTGACTACCTGACTACCTACCTGATGACTCTTTGCTGTCCCCAGTCCACCTGGTCGTGCTGCTGCTCCAGTTTCAACTCTTCTGCCTGCGGCTAAGGAACCCTGACCTGTTCAATGGACATGCTACCTTGTCCCCGAACCGGCTGTTTTCCACTCTCTCTCTCTACCCCACCTGCTATTTCAGCCTCTAAATGCCCGGCTATGAAAAGTCAAGTGACATTTACTCCTGATGTACTGACCTGTTGCACCCTCTACAACCACTGTGATTATTATTTGACCCTGCTGGTCATCTATGAACGTTTGAACATCTTGGAAAAGAATCTGGTCTTAATGGCCATGTACTGTTATAATCTCCACCCGGCACAGCCAGAAGGGGACTGGCCACCGCTCAGAGCCTGGTTCCTCTCTAGGTTTCTTCTTAAGTTTCTGCCTTTGTACTGAGTTTTTCCTAGCCACTGTGCTTCTACATCTGCATTGCTTGCTGTTTGGGGTTTTAGGCTGGGTTTCTACAGTGCCTTGCAAAAGTATCCCCCTTGGCGTTTTTCCTATTTTGTTGCATTACAACCTGTAATTTAAATGGATTTTTATTTGGATTTCATGTAATGAACATACACAAAATAGTCCAAATTGGTGAAGCGAAATGAAAAAAATGACTTGTTTCAAAAAATTATAAAAAATAAATGTAAAAGTGGTGCGTGCATATGTATTCACCCCCTTTTCTATGAAGCTGGTGCAACCATTTACCTTCAGAAGTCACATAATTAGTTAAATGAAGTCCACCTGTGTGCAATCTAAGTGTCACATGATCTGTCACATGATCTCAGTATATAAACACCTGTTCTGAAAGGCCCCAGAATCTGCAACACCACTAAGCAAGGGGCACCACCAAGCAAGCAGCACTATGAAGACCAAGGAGCTTTCCAAACAGGTCAGGGACAAAGTTGTGAAGAAGTACAGATCAGGGTTGGGTTATAAAAATATATCCGAAACTTTGAACATCCCACGGAGCACCTTTAAATCCATTATTAAAAAATGGAAAGAATATGGCACCACAACAAACCTGCCAAGAGAGGGCCGCCCACCAAAACTCACGGACCAGGCAAGGAGGGCATTAATCAGAGAGGCAACAAAGAGACCAAAGATAACCCTGAAGGAGCTGCAAAGCTCCACAGCGGAGATTGGAGTATCTGTCCATAGGACCACTTTAAGCCGTACACTCCACAGAGCTGGGCTTTACGGAAGAGTGGCCAGAAAAAAGCCATTCTTAAAGAACAAAATAAGCAAACACATTTGGTGTTCGCCAAAAGCCATGTGCGAGACTCCCCAAACATATGGAAAAAGGTACTCTGGTCAGATGAGACTAAAATTGAGCTTTTTGGCCATCAAGGAAAACGCTATGTCTGGCGCAAACCCAACACCTCTCATCACCCCGAGAACACCATCCTGTTTTTCATCGGCAGGGACTGGGAAACTGGTCAGAATTGAAGGAATGATGGATGGCGTTAAACACAGGGAAATTCTTGAGGGAAACCTGTTTCAGTCTTCCAGAGATTTGAGACTGGGACGAAGGGTCACCTTCCAGCAGGACAATAACCCTAAGCATACTGCTAAAGCAACACTTGAGTGGTTTTTGTACTCCTGAGTGGCGCAGTGGTCTAAGGCACTGCATCGCAGTGCTAACTGTGCCACTAGATCCTGGTTCGAATCCAGGCTCTGTCGCAGCCGGCCGCGACCGGGAGACTCGTGGTCGGCGCACAATTGGCCCAGCGTCGTCCAGGGTAGGGGAGGGAATGGCCGGCAGGGATGTAGCTCAGTTGATAGAGCATGGCGTTTGCAACGCCAGGGTTGTGGGTTCGATTCCCACGGGGGGCCAGTATAAAAAAATATGTATTCACTAACTGTAAGTCGCTCTGGATAAGAGCATCTGCTAAATGACTAAAATGTAAAATGTTAAGGGGAAACATTTCAATGTCTTGGTATGGCCTAGTCAAAGCCCAGACCTCAATCCAATTGAGAATCTGTGGTATGACTTCAAGATTGCTGTACACCAGCAGAACCCATCCAACTTGAAGGAGCTGGAGCAGTTTTGCCTTGAAGAATGGGCAAAAATCCCAGTGGCTAGCTTATAGAGACATACCCCAAGAGACTTGCAGCTGTAATTGCTGCAAAAGGTGGCTCTACTAAGTATTGACTTTGGGGGGTGAATAGTTATGCACGCTCAAGTTTTTTGTTTGTTTCACAATAAAAAATATTTTGCATCTTCAAAGTGGTAGGCATGTTGTGTAAATCAAATGATACAAACCCCCCAAAAATGAATTTAAATTCCAGGTTGTAAGGCAACAAAATAGGAAAATTGCCAAGGGGGGTGAATACTTTTGCAAGCCACTGTGATATCTGCTGATGTAAAAAGGGCTTTATAAATACATTTGATTGATTGAATTTGATTGATACATAAGTTCCAAAACCCATAAAACCTACCACACAAGGCAAAGCATTCCATTGTCAACAGTATGTTTATGTTATATACATTTTCTGAAACAAAACATATTACATTTTCATTGTAATTGCGCACAAATTGATGTCAGACATGCACCTACCCCACAATGCACAATGCTCTGTTGCTGATGACTGGGATGAACGCAGGAGCAAGACAAAACACCCTCTTTTTGACTGACGACTAACATAAGGGCATGTAAGTGATAGGCCTATCTGGCTTATATGATTATGATGGTCATAATGCTTCTTGACGGTATCATAAAGTGTATTTTCCAAGTCCAAGTAAAGTGACATAGGATGGTCATAATGCTTCATGACAGTGTCATAAAGTGTATTTTCTGCAAGTTATTTAAAATAAGATTTTAAAAAAACATGACTTTAAAGAATTCATTACAATAACAAAGGACTTAAGAATCAAACTTTCAAATGAAAGGAAACTTCTTGGCAGGGAAAATAAATGTGGGGTTTGACACTCTTATGTAGGTGTCATAACCAGCCATAAAATTATACAATTTGTAAAGTATTCAGACCCCTTTACTTTTTCCACATTTTGTTATGTTACAGTCTTATTCTAAAATTGATTAAATAAATAAAAAATCCTCAGCAATCTACACACAATACCCCATAATGACAAAGCGAAAACAGGTTTTTAGATTTTTTTTGCAAATGTATTAAAAACAAAAAATAAAAATATCTTATTTACATAAGTATTCAGACCCTTTGCAACGAGACTTGAAATTGAGCTCAGGTGCATCCTGTTTCCATTGATCATCCTTGAGATGTTTCTACAACTTGATTGGAGTCCACCTGTGCTAAATTCAATTGATTGGACATGATTTGGAAAGGCACACATCTGTCTATATAAGGTCCCACAGTTGATATTGCATGTCAGAGCAAAAACCAAGCCATGAGGTCGAAGGAATTGTCCATAGAGCTCCGAGACAGGATTGTGTCGAGGCACAGATCTGGGGAAGGGTACCAACACATTTCTGCAGCATTGAAGGTCCCCAAGAACACGATGGCCTCCATCATTCTTAAATGGAAGAAGTTTGGAACCACCAAGACTCTTCCTAGAGCTGGCCGCATGGCAAAACTGAGCAATCGGGGGAGAAGGGCCTTGGTCAGGGAGGTGACCAAGAACCCGATGGTCACGCTGACAGAGCTCCAGGGAAAGATGAACGGAGCAAAGTACAAAGAGATCCTTGATGAAAACCTGCTCCAGAGCGCTCAGGATCTCAGACTGGGTTAAAGGTTCACCTTCCAACAGGACACCGACCCTAAGCACACAGCCAAGGCAACGCAGGAGTGGCTTCGGGACAAGTCTCTGAATGTTCTTGAGTGGCTCAGCCAGAGCCCGGACTTGAACCCGATCCAACATCTCTGAAGAGACTTGAAAATAGCTGTGCAGCGACGCTCCCCATCCAACCTGACAGAGCTTGAGAGGATCTGCAAAGAAGAATGGGAGAAACTCCCCAAATACAGGTGTCCGAGCTTGTAGTGTCATACCCAAGAAGACTCGAGGCTGTAATCGCTGCCAAATGTGCTTCAACAATTTAAAGGGTAAAGGGTCTGAATATTTATGTAAATGTGTTATTTCAGTTTTTTATTTTTAATACATTTGCTAAAATTTCCAAAAACCTGTTTTGCTTTGTCATTATGGGGTATTGTGTGTAGATTGATGAGGGGAAAACAACAATTTAATCCATTTTAGAATAAGGCTGTAATATAACAAAATGTGGAAACAGTCAAGGGGTTTGAATACTTTCCGAATGCACTGTATGTCACAACAGGTGTAAATATATGGGTCTTGACAGTGTTACGACCATATTGACAGGTTATGACAAGTTATTTCAGCTGTTATGACATATTAAGGCATGGTTATGACCGTGTCATAACATGTTATGATGCTGGGTGTCAACTAAAGTGTCACCAAAAAATATATATACACCAGGATAGCCTCAAATTACACAGACTTTCTGTCTATTAAAGAGGTTAAAGTCGATCATCCATTCAGTAAGCAATGGTTCACTGTCTTAGCAAGATGTCTGAGGAAGATAACATTACCTACAGCAGCACAGTACAGTACCAAAAAGTCTGGACAATGTGTGCTCTCTCACAGAGTAGAGTGATACATTGTGACAGGTTGAAGGCCCTGCTATACATGTTGGAGTAGTCTAAATATACTCAAATTAAATTGGCAACCATTAGTCACAGTACAGAGATATGGAGTAAATTGAAAAAATAAAGTAAAGACTAGACAAACTGGACAAATATTTAAATAGATTGGCAAATGTGGAATAGATTTTAATTGTAATAATCCCTATGGTAAATAACCATGCATTAATCATATTTGAGGAATAATTTCTTAATTGCCCTTGCTTCAGTAAAACATTTACAGTTTTGGTTCATGGTACAGCTCAATTTCTTAATAGAAAATAACAATTATTCAGATTCCATTTCTGTTGGCACTAATATCACTCCATTCCCATGTAGCTGCGGTCTCCCATTCCCATGGGCCTCTCATTTCTCAGCTGATAACTGTCAGCTAGTCCCTGGAAGGGAGGAGGGAGAAAATACACACATTGTGTGCTGTTTTTGGTATGTTTGCCTTCTAACTACAGCTTCCAACTCATTATGTCACAGCAGCCTTGCCTGATAAGTCAATGTTTAGTCAACCTTTTATGATCCCTGTGCAAAGTGATGTAATGACACAGCGAGCTGCGCGGTATGTTTACAGAGCTGTTGGTTGGGAGACCACCAGGCTGAACGCGACAGGGTCACGTGCTGCGTAACCTCGGTAAAGAACACTTTCTTAACCTGACAGACAATACAGTGAGATAAGATACCTGGGAAAATGGAAAGAATGATGAACAAACGGGGGTCCTGTGATGTGTGTGATTAGAAGGAGTCAGGTGCAGGAGGGTAAATCACAGAATACAGAGTTTATTCCGTCGTACACAGTTGCGCTGGATAGCGACAACAAAATACAGGCACAGGGGAACAATCTACCCCGGCAATAGAAGGTACGGGTAGCTCCAACAAAATACAGTCACAGGGGAATAATCTACCCCGGCAATAGAAGGTACGGGTAGTTCCAACAAAATACAGGCACAGGGGAACAATCTACCCTGGCAATACAAGGTACGAGTAGCTCCACCGAGCTACACTCAACTCACATAAAACAATCACCCACAAGGACAAGGGGGCAGAGGGAACACTTACACACGGACTAATGAGGGGAAATATGAACCAGGTGTGTGTAATTGACAAGACAAGACAAATGGAATGATGACATATGGAGCGGTAGTGGCTAGTAAGCCGGTGACGACGAATGCCAAAGCCTGCCCGAACAAGGAGGGGAGGCAGCCTCGGAGGAAGTCGTGACAGGTCCAATCAACGTTTCAGAAAGAGAGCCTTTTGAAGATCTTTCTCAATAAAACTGGATGAAAAAGTGCATTTGGATTCATGTAATCAAGAAATCAGGAATTAATTTAATGTGTGAGAAGCAAACTTGTCATTACAGATTTTGATAGTGTAGCCCAATAACTTGGTTTGAGATTACCTTGAGATGATATGGGCATTAAAGGGTCAATCTGCGACTGGAAAAACAACAAAGTGGTTGGCCTGCCACTTAATTTGGTAAACAACTGAGGGATGTGGCTGGAGAAATGTAACCACTCTCAAATGCATGGACATTTATAACTTACATTCTTCAAAAATCAATGGCTATGTATCATTAATAGGTGGCAGTGGCTTGGTAAACAAACCCGACGATTGCAGTCTCTTCTGGTTTATATAGATTGGTTACTAGGCAAGGAAACACATATGTAATTGTGTCATTTTGGGTGAGCTATCCCTTTAAAATGATATATAACTAAAGGGCATTACCATGTAAAAGGCCCCATGAGCACTAACATGTGAAGTTCATAGGAGCACATTCAATTTGGTGTCAAATGAAAGCTAAGAGTATATATACACTGAACAAAAATATAAATGCAACATGCAACAATTTCAAAGATTTTACAGAGTTACAGTTCATATAAGGAAATCAGCCAATTTAAATAATATCACGGCTCAGGCTAAGACCCAGATGCAGACACAGGAGGTAGATAGTATGAGTCTCAGAGTTTATTATAGAACAAGGGGCAGGCAAAAGGTAAATCAAAGCAGGCAAAGAGTCGTAATCCAAATCAGAGTCAGGCAGGTACAGGACGGCAGGCAGGATCAGGGTCAGGACAGGCAGAAAGGTCAGAACTGAAAAACACTAGAAAAAGCAAAAACTAGAGCACAGGAAACACGCTGGTAGGACTTGACGGGACAAGACGAACTGGCAATAGACAAACAGAAAACACTGGTATAATGGGGACAAATGGGAGACACCTTGTGGGGTGGAGAAAAGCACAAGACAGGTGAAACTGATCAGGGCGTGACAAATAAATTAATTAGGTCCTAATCTATGGATTTCACGACTGGGAATACAGATGTGCATCTGTTGGTCACAGATACCTTTAAAAAAAGGTAGGGGCGTGGATCAGAAAACCAGTCAGTATCTGGTGTGACCACCATTTGCCTCATGCAGGGAGACACATCTCCTTCGCATAGAGTTGATCAGGCTGTTGATTGTGGCCGGTGGAATGTTGTCCCACTCCTCTTCAATGACCGTGCGAAGTTGCTGGATATTGGCGGGAACTGGAACACGCTGTTGTACATGTCGATCCAGAGCATCGCAAACATGCTCAATGGGTGACATATCTGGTGAGTCATAGTCCTCCCTTCCACTGGCATACTGTTATGTTAAGCTCATTACTGTTACCTTTCTCTTTCTGACGTCTGGTGGTCAAAGCAAGAGTGTGAAAACAGTCTGTACAATTCCTCCCTCACCCCGTCTCTCTTCTCTCTCTATCTGCAGTTAATGTCACCTCTCCTGGCTCTTACTGACACCTAGCCATTTTTTTATTTATTTTATTTCACCTTTATTTAATCAGGTAAGCCAGTTGAGAACAAGTTCTCATTTACAACTGCGACCTGGCCAAGATAAAGCAAAGCAGTGTGATAAAAACAACAACAACACAGAGTTACATATGGAAAAAACACAAACGTACAGTCAATAACACAATAGAAAATAGAAAATCTATATACAGTGTGTGCAAATGTACTAAGTTATGGAGGTAAGGCAATAAATAGGCCATAGTGCAAAATAATTACAATGTAGTATTAACACTGGAGTGATAGATGTGCAGAAGATGATGTGTGTAACACCCTGGCTCTGGGGACTCTATATGTTGAGCCAGGGTGTGTAGTTTCATTGTGTTCTTGTTCTGTGTTGTATATTCTATGTGTTCTATTTCTATGTTGGCCAGTGTGGTTCTCAATCAGAGGCAACGAGTGTCAGCTGTGGCTGGTTGTCTCTGATTGGGAACCACATTTAAACAGGCTGTTTTCCCACAATAGTTGTGGGATCTGGTTCCGTTTGGTTTGTTCCGTGTTGGTTGTTTAACCTAGGACGTCACGTTGTTCGTTTTTTGTTTTGTTCTTGTTATCACTAAAGATAATAAAGTATGTTCGTTCATCACGCTGCGCCTTGGTCTACTCCGTTCAACGTTCGTGACAGAAGATCCCACCATACCAGGACCAAGCAGCGTGTCCAGGAGCAGGCAGCCTGGACGTGGGAGCAGATAATGGACGGGCAGGGGTCCTGGACCTGGGAGGAAATCCAGGCCGGGATGGATCGCCGTCCATGGAAGGAGACGGTAGAGGCGCGACGGAGAGAGGAGCAACGGCGTCAACAGGGTCGTCGTCGGACGGACGAGAGGCAACCCCAAAAAATTTTTAGGGGGGGGCACACGGCATGGGCGACGGGGCAGCAGGAGGCAGCTACAGGGCGTATTAGGAGGTTAGGTGAGGAGGCCACCAGGTTAAGGGGGCTATTGGTCCAGAGGGAGCAGGAGTTAGTGGTTCAGAGGGTGGAGCTACTGGAGGCGATAAGGGAGAAGGTGAGAGTAGAGGCACGGCGAGAGGAACTGTGTAGGCAGCTGAAGGAGCGGAGGGTTATGACGAAACCCAGTCCCGCTCCTCACACCAAGCAAGTGGTGTGCATCACCAGTCCGGTCCGGCCCGTTCCTGCTCCCCGCACTAAGTTGATGGTGCGCGTCGCCAGCCCGGCCCGGCCTGTTCCTGCCCCTCGCACCAAGCCTACGGTGCGCGTCGCCAGCCCGGCCCGGCCTGTTCGTGCTCCCCGCACCAAGCAAATGGTGCGCGTCGCCAGCCCGGCCCGGCCTGTTCCTGCCCCTCGCACCAAGCCTACGGTGTGCGTCGCCAGCCTGGCCCGGCCTGTTCCTGCCCCTCGCACCAAGCCTACGGTGCGCGTCGCCAGCCCGGCCCGGCCTGTTCCTGCCACTCGCACCAAGCCAGGGGTGCGAGTCGTCAGCCCGGTAGGGCCCGTTCCTGCTCCACGCACCAAGCCAGGGGTGCGAGTCGTCAGCCCGGTACGGCCCGTTCCTGCTCCACGCACCAAGCCAGGGGTGCGCATCGTCAGCCCGGTACGGCCCGTTCCGGCTCCACGCACCAAGCCAGGGGTGCGCATCGTCAGCCCGGTCCGGCCCGTTGCTGCTCCACGCACCAAGCCAGGGGTGCGCATCGTCAGCCCGGTCCGGCCCGTTCCTGCTCCACGCACCAAGCCAGGGGTGCAACGAGTGTCAGCTGTGGCTGGTTGTCTCTGATTGGGAACCACATTTAAACAGGCTGTTTTCCCACAATAGTTGTGGGATCTTGTTCTGTTTGGTTTGTTCCGTGTTGGTTGTTTAACCTAGGACGTCACGTTGTTCGTTTTTTGTTTTGTTCTTGTTATCACTAAAGATAATAAAGTATGTTCGTTCATCACGCTGCGCCTTGGTCTACTCCGTTCAACGTTCGTGACAATGTGCAAATAGAGATACTGGGGTGCAAATGAGCAAAATAAATAACAATGTAAATAACAATATGGGGATGAGGTAGTTGGGTGGGCTAATTACAGATGGGCTGTGTACAGGTACAGTGATCGGTAAGCTGCTCTGACAACTGATGCTTAAAGTTAATGAGGGAGATAAGTGTCTCCAGCTTCAGAGATTTTTGTAGTTTGTTCCAGTCATTTGCAGCAGAGAACTGGAAGGAATGGCGGCCAAAGGAGGTGTTGGCTTTGGGGATGACCAGTGAGATATACCTGCTGGAGCGCATACTACGGGTGGGTGTTGCTATGGTGACCAATGAGCTAAGATAAGGCTGGGATTTGCCTAGCAGTGATTTATAGATGACCTGGAGCCAGTGGGTTTGGTGACAAATATGTAATGAGGGGCAGCCAACGAGAGCGTACAGGTCACAATGGTGGGTAGTATATGGGGCTTGAGTTGGAGTGTTGGAAGCTATTTTGAAAATGACATAGCCGAAGTCAAGGATCGGTAAGATAGTCAGTTTTACGAGGGCATGTTTAGCAGCATGAGTGAAGGAGGCTTTGTTGCGAAACAGGAAACCGATTCTAGATTTAACTTTGGATTGGAGATGCTTAATGTGAGTCTGGAAGGAGAGTTTATGGTCTAACCAGACATCTAGGCATTTGTAGTTGTCGGCATATTCTAAGTCAGACCCGCCGAGAGTAGTGATTCTAGTCGGGCGGGCGGGTGCAAGCAGTGTTCGATTGAAGAGCATGCATTTAGTTTTACTAGTGTTTAAGAGCAGTTGGAGGCCACAGAAGGAGTGTGGTATGGCAATGAAGCTCGTTTGGAGGTTTGTTAACACAGTGTCCAATGAAGGGCCAGATGTATACAAAATGGTGTCGTCTGCGTAGAGGTGGATCTGAGAGTCACTAGCAGCAAGAGCAACATCATTGATATACACAGACAATAGAGTCGGCCCGAGAATTTAACCCTGTGGCACCCCCATAGAGACTGCCAGAGGTCCAGACAACAGGCCCTCCAATTGGACACATTGAACTCTATCTGAAAAGTAGTTGGTGAACCAGGCGATGCAGTCAGTTGAGAAACCAAGGCTATTTAGTCTTCCAATAAGAATGCGGTGATTGACAGAGTCAAAAGCCTTGGCCATGTCAATGAAGACGGCTGCACAGTACTGTCTTTTATCAATCGCGGTTATTATATAGCGTGGCTGAGGTGCACCCATGGCCAGCTCGGAAACCAGATTGCATAGCGGAGAAGGTACGGTGGGATTCGAAGTGGTCGGTGATCTGTTTGTTAACTTGGCCTTCAAATACTTTCGAAAGGCAGGGTAGGATGGATATACAGTGGGGAGAACAAGTATTTGATACACTGCCGATTTTGCAGGTTTTCCTACTTACAAAGCATGTAGAGGCCTGTAATTTTTATCATAGGTACACTTCAACTGTGAGAGACAGAATCTAAAACAAAAATCCAGAAAATCACATTGTATGATTTTTAAGTAATTAATTTGCATTTTATTGCATGACATAAGTATTTGATCACCTACCAACCAGTAAGAATTCCGGCTCTCACAGACCTGTTAGTTTTTCTTTAAGAAGCCCTCCTGTTCTCCACTCATTACCTGTATTAACTGCACCTGTTTGAACTCGTTACCTGTATAAAAGACACCTGTCCACACACTCAATCAAACAGACTCCAACCTCTCCACAATGGCCAAGACCAGAGAGCTGTGTAAGGACATCAGGGATAAAATTGTAGACCTGCACAAGGCTGGGATGGGCTACAGGGCAATAGGCAAGCAGCTTGGTGAGAAGGCAACAACTGTTGGCGCAATTATTAGAAAATGGAAGAAGTTCAAGATGACGGTCAATCACCCTCGGTCTGGGGCTCCATGCAAGATCTCACCTCAAGGGGCATCAATGATCATGAGGAAGGTGAGGGATCAGCCCAGAACTACACGGCAGGACCTGGTCAATGACCTGAAGAGAGCTGGGACCACAGTCTCAAAGAAAACCATTAGTAACACACTACGCCGTCATGGATTTAAATCCTGCAGCGCACGCAAGGTCCCCCTGCTCAAGCCAGCGCATGTCCAGGCCCGTCTGAAGTTTGCCAATGACCATCTGGATGATCCAGAGGAGGAATGGGAGAAGGTCATGTGGTGTGATGAGACAAAAATAGAGCTTTTTGGTCTAAACTCCACTCGCCGTGTTTGGAGAAGAAGAAGGATGAGTACAACCCCAAGAACACCATCCAAACCGTGAAGCATGGAGGTGGAAACATCATTCTTTGAGGATGCTTTTCTGCAAAGGGGACAGGACGACTGCACCGTATTGAGGGGAGGATGGATGGGGCCATGTATCGCGAGATCTTGGCCAACAACCTCCTTCCCTCAGTAAGAGCATTGGAGATGGGTCGTGGCTGGGTCTTCCAGCATGACAACGACCCGAAACAAACAGCCAGGGCAACTAAGGAGTGGCTCCGTAAGAAGCATCTCAAGGTCCTGGAGTGGCCTAGCCAGTCTCCAGACCTGAACCCAATAGAAAATCTTTGGAGGGAGCTGAAAGTCCATATTGCCCAGCGACAGCCCCGAAACCTGAAGGATCTGGAGAAGGTCTGTATGGAGGAGTGGGCCAAAATCCCTGCTGCAGTGTGTGCAAACCTGGTCAAGACCTACAGGAAACGTTTGATCTCTGTAATTGCAAACAAAGGTTTCTGTACCAAATATTAAGTTCTGCTTTTCTGATGTATCAAATACTTATGTCATGCAATAAAATGCAAATTAATTACTTAAAAATCATACAATGTGATTTTCTGGATTTTTGTTTTAGATTCCGTCTCTCACAGTTGAAGTGTACCTATGATAAAAATTACAGACCTCTACATGCTTTGTAAGTAGGAAAACCTGCAAAATCGGCAGTGTATCAAATACTTGTTCTCCCCACTGTAGGTCTGTAACACTTTGGATCTAGTGTCACCCCCTTTGAAGAGGGGGATGACCGCGGCAGCTTTCCAATCTCTGGGGATCTCAGACGATACGAAAGAGAGGTTCAACAGTAGTAATAGGGGTTGCGACGATTTCGGCGGCTAATTTTAGAAAGAAAGGGTCCAGATTGTCTAGCCCAGCTGATTTGTAGGGGTCCAGATTTTGCAGCTCTTTCAGGACATGAGCTATCTGAATTTGGGTGAAGGAGAAGCGGGGGTGCATGGGCAAGTTGCAGCGGAGTGTGCAGAGCTGGTGGCCGGGGTAGGGGTAGCTAGGTGGAAAGCATGGCCAGCCGTAGCAAAATGCTTATTGAAATTCTCGATTATCGTAGATTTATCGGTGGTGACAGTGTTTCCTAGCCTCAGTGCAGTGGGTAGCTGGGAGGAGGTGCTTTTGTTCTCCATGGACTTTACAGTGTCCCAAAACCTTTTGGAGTTAGTGCTACAGGATGCACATTTTTGTTTGAAAAAGCTAGCCTTTGCTTTCCTAACTGATTGTGTATATTGGTTCCTGACTTCCCTGAAAAGTTGCATATCGCGGGGGCTGTTCGATGCTAATGCAGTGCTGGTCAAGGGCAGTCAAGTCTGGGGTGAACCAGGGGCTATATCTGTTCTTAGTTCTGAATTTTTTTAATGGGGCATGCTTATTTAAGATGGAGAGGAAAGCACTTTTGAAGAACATCCAGGCATCCTCTACTGACGGAATGAGGTCAATATCCATCCAGGATACCCGGTAGCCCCCTCTCTTTACATTTACTGTAACCAACCCCCTCACCCATTGAGCACCGACGACACCGGATGTCCATGGATGTTGAAAAGCAGTTGAAATTTGGTCAGTCCAAATCTGAACCAATCTTAGACTGTTTCACAAGTTTAGACAGCACAGTATTTGTATTTACATGTATTATGGATGCCCATTAGTTCCTGCCAAGGCAGCAGCTACTCTTCCTGGGGTCCAGCAAAATGAAGGCAGTTATATACCATTAAAAAAAATACATTACATTACATTTCAACAGATTCTCACAGACCACTACTCGACTACCACATATCTACAACACCATTTTTTAAATCTGATTTTTAAATCTGATTTTACTGCTTGCATGAGTTACTTGATGTGGAATAGAGATCCATGTAGCCATGGCTCTATGTAGTACTGTGCGCCTCCCATAGTCTGTTCTGGACTTGGGGACTGTGAAAGGTTTAGTGAATGGTTTGTCCCAAATGCTTTTAGTTTTTTTCAATATTTAGAACTAACTAATTTCTTGCCACCCATTCTGAAACTGGCTGCAGCTCGTTGTTAAGTGTTGTACTGATACATGCTTATTAGTAACTGTAATTAACACTTTCACAAATGTGTCTGGTTGCTCCTCATTACACACCACAGACCAGCAAATATTGTTTACATCTTCAACATAAGAATCACTACAAAACCTCTTGTATGACCTCTTATACAGTATATTAGGCCCAGCCTTTGGAACCTTGGTTTTCCTAGATATGGCTACTATATTGTGATCACTACATCCGATGGATGTGGGTACTGTTTTAGAGCAGATTTCTGCAGTATTAGTAAATATGTGATCAATACATTTTGATGATTTCATTCCTGTGCTGTTTGTAAATAACCTGAACCAGGTTGCAGGCACTGGTTACAGTTCAAAGCTTTTTCTTGAGTGGGCAGCTTGATGAAAGCCAGTCAATATTTACAGTAGAGCACAGTACAGTACAATACAATACAGTACAGTAAAGAAAAGTAGAGTAGAGTACTACTGTCCTGCACTGTACTTTACTCTAGTGTACTGTACTGATCTCTACTGTGCGGTGCTCTACTGTGCTCTACTGTACTTTACTCTGCTGTACTGTGATGTCCAAACTTGTGAAATATAGACATCTATGACTGCTAAAGATTTGGTCCGGACCAACCAAATTTGATCTTGTTTGGGGGTGGAGCTCAGTAGAATGTAGCCAGTGTAGAATAGTACCCAAACATACAAAGGAGGATAATACATTTTTCAGCATCATTCTGTTACTGTGGAATTGCCCAAAACTCCCACAATGCTTGACAAAGATGGAACACTGTGTTACATAATGGACCTAACTTAGTGAAGCAAGCTACTCTAGTCCATCATGTGTTTGTGTTTCGTCTTGTTAATGGACATACTGCATTATTGACTGACATCGGTCTCTGCCATGTATGTAAAAATAAAGCTACTCCATTGATTGAGTGAGGGGAGTAGGCATAGAAAAACATCCCATGATGCCCCAATAGAATTTAAGCAGCTGGCACCACTGTTACAGGTCATCATCATTCATCGACTGGCTAAACCATTTCATCAGTGAGCAAAATGAGAAAGCCCCTTACGGCAGGGATAATCCAGAAGGCAGCCTGTATAATGCCAATAAATAACTATACTGAACTGTAGACGGCATTCTAAGTAGATCTTAGATTGGCTATGGTACACGGATAAACAGCTATACATGTTTTGAACCATTTCATAAAATGTAGTAAGATTCAGAGTAGGTCCTACAATATCCATCGTCATCAAGTATGATATACTGTATCACCCAAGGAGATTTCTTCAAGCTTTGATCTAAATGTCTATCCATATGTGTTCAGGTATAGCTTGTGGAGCTTCATTGTCAATATGTTAACACTCAAATCCGACTTCAAGAGACATCAGACATCAAGACGTCAAGAAGTGTAAACCAACCCTAACTATAACAACATAACAAACAACCGTTTTGTCTACAATCACAACAACACAATAAAAGCTTAGCCCATCATACAGTAATGTTGACTGTAAAATCGTTTTTTGGGTGTTAGTTAGAAGTAAGCCATATGTCATGGTGTACTCAGTTCTGTCATCACTTCAAGTGTTACAATTACATACCATTGCCGTTCCATGTTATTGTCATGGGCAAGATAAGGGCAAAATCAGTAATTGTAAACGGCAGTCAAAATCAGTCATTGTCTTTCACCTCGCAAATCACGTCTGTTGTGTATATCATAGCCAGGTTCGAGCCATTTTTACGTCCAGATGAAAGCTATGGCATAGCCTTTATTAATCGCCACATCAAAACAATAGCTTAATCCAAGAGAGTCGTAAAAATCTGTCTTTGTAATGTTATTTAATAGCTCCCCAGTTAAAACCCCTCATTGGCATTTTTGCAGCGTTTCCTATGCAGCGTTCTATTATTGTTTTATCAGCCGAGCAGTGTTCCAGTGATGGTTTAAGAAGTCAGAGATAACATTGGTGAGGTTACAGGACATTCTTGAAAGGTTAGGCACTAAGACGGACCTATAAAAAGGAAAGACGACTCACAACAGTTCCCGTACTCCAAAGGTACAGCTACACTTGTTATTGAAATATATAGGTCTCCCTAAGTTCAAAGGTGTTGAAAATGTTGAATTCACTCTGGCTTTACATTATAGGCCAATGAGATTTAAGAAATGTGTTTTCTTTTGATTTGTATATACTTCACCTCACCACACATGTAATGGTAACCCAATAATGCATGCTTTTGTCCTAAGTTTTGTCAAAACACAAGGCCTCTTTTGTTAACAAGAATCTAGTATGCTCATACTCTACTGTCTTGGAGAGGAAGCAGTAGGGATGCGTCCCAAATGGCACCCTATTCCATTTATAGTGCACTACTTTTGACCAGGGCCCATGGTGCTCTGGTCAAAAGTAGTGCACTATGTAGGGAATAGAGTACCATTTGGGACGCACCCTCATAAGAGCTGCCATGCAGTATGCCTCTAAAACAGAGCGTGACAGGCAATATACCCTCTTCAAAGGGGCATTAAAACCTGTTTACAACCCCATTGCCAGGTGAGTGTTACCGCCCCATCAAATTCCATAGAACATGCAGCTTTACAACCTTTGCTGCTGTTTGGGGTCAGTGGTATTGACGGTGCTTCTTGAGTTGGTGTGCAGAGGGTTGTGAGTTCACGCCCATGTTCGGATGGAATTTGCATTCCTTTACACTGCCACTGAACCAATCTGTTCTACTTACCCAAATGCATACATACAGTAAGTAAACGTTGAAGATGTAGGTTACATACTGCTGTAGTCATGATTAACAACAGCCTACACTCTTGATCTCTTCTTGGGAGTGGATTCCATGGACGCAATTTTGTGATGCAAATGCTGTTTGTCACCTTTGCACCGTGGAGAGTGGAATGCCGTCTGGCGTTTCCAGGCAATAATTACAGCAGAAATATGTTCACGCCGTGGATTCTTTAGTCTGGTTAAGATCATGCCATGGTGCTGGAGGCTAAAGGGTTTGAACAAGCATGTAAGAGACACAACACTGGCCTCCCGACTGGATCGCCAAAAATGTACAGTTTGGCTCGCCAACAACATGGATATAATTAATGGCACATTATTAAAGCATATAAACACAGACAAAACGCACACACACACACATGCACACACATTTGTTTTACTATCCTTGTGGGGACCCAAAAAATGTATTCCCATTCAAAATCCTATTTTCCCTAAACCTAACCCTTAATAAAACCAAACCAAACCACACACACACACACACACCTGGTAACTGACTGCACCGTCTAATGGATGCTTGGATGCTTGTGTCTACTGAACACAACCCTGATTAGTCCTGATTGTGGTAGTCGATGTCTTCAATAGGTCTTGGCTACATACACAAGCATCCAATACTTCCTTCACTGACATTGTCTGAAATGTTCCATCAGACACGTATGAACCTGTTCATTGGAACAACAACTTAGACGTGCTCATACCTCATGTTAATTTGTTCTCCTACAGGCAAATGTCAAAGAAAGAATGATAGATCGTAATTCATAACCATACAATTATATTGCATGAATCTATTGCATTGCCACATTAGATTAGTTAATACATCTGACAAGTTATTTTGGTTTCTGTACTCTTACTTAATCACCATTATTGCCCAAGCTTCCCTGTTGTTGTGAAATCTGTTGCGTGTTGACGTGCGTAGACAGTGAACTGTCAATAGATATCAATGCAGGGCTATGCTAACACCATCCGTACAGGATGCTTTCTCATGACCTGTAGCGCATGCTACCATACCTGTAGACTTCCAGTCATTGCGCTAACGCTAGTTAGTATTGGCATGTGAAACGACCTCTAACTTCCTTCATTCTGCAAGCAGATATATAAAAAATGGTATCCACAAGTTTCATTGCACACGTCACACTCGCTTGAGTCAAAACCTGTAGGTACTAAATAATCATTCATTTTCATTTTACATTTTCGTCATTTAGGAGACGCTCTTAACCAGAGTGAGTTACAAATTGGTTCATTCACCTTATGATAGCCAGTGGGACAACCACTTTACAATGTTTTTTTTTTTTTTTGGGGGGTGGGGTAAGTGGGGGTAGAAGGATTACTTTATCCTATCCCAGGTATTCCTTAAAGAGGTGGGGTTTCAAGTGACTCCGGAAGGTGGTGAGTGACTCCGCTGTCCTGGCATCGTAAGGGAGCTTGTTCCACCATTGGGGTGCCAGAGCAGCGAACAGTTTTGACTGGGCTGAGCGGGAACTGTGCTTCCGCAGAGGTAGGGGGGCCAGCAGGCCAGAGGTGGATGAACGCAATGCCCTCGTTTGGGTGTAGGGACTGATCAGAGCCTGAAGGTACGGAGGTGCCGTTCCCCTCACAGCTCCGTAGGCAAGCACTATGGTCTTGTAGCAGATGCAAGCTTCAACTGGAAGCCAGTGGAGTGTGCGGAGGAGCGGGGTGACGTGAGAGAACTTGGGAAGGTTGAACACCAGACGGGCTGCAGCGTTCTGGATGAGTTGTAGGGGTTTAATGGCACAGGCAGGGAGCCCAGCCAACAGCGAGTTGCAGTAATCCAGACGGGAGATGACAAGTGCCTGGATTAGGACCTGTGCCGCTTCCTTTGTAAGGCAGGGTCGTACTCTGCGAATGTTGTAGAGCATGAACCTACAGGATCAGGTCACCGCCTTGATGTTAGCGGTGTCACGCCAAGGCTCTTTGCACTCTGGGTGGAGGACACAACGGAATTGTCAACCGTGATGGCGAGATCATGGAACGGGCAGTACTTCCCCGGGAGGAAGAGCATACATGCAGAGATGCGATTCACCACCTGGTTATCAGAAGGGGGAAAGGAGAAGATTAATTGTGTGTCGTCTGCGTAGCAATGATAGGAGAGGCCATGTGAGGATATGACAGAGCCAAGTGACTTGGTGTATAGCGAGAATAGGAGAAGGCCTAGAACTGAGCCCTGGGGGACACCAGTGGTGAGAGCACGTGGTGCGGAGACAGATTCTCGCCACGCCACCTGGTAGGAGCGACCTGTCAGGTAGGACGCAATCCAAGAGTGAGCCGCGCCGGAGATGCCCAACTCGGAGAGGGTGGAGAGGAGGATCTGATGGTTCACAGTATCAAAGGCAGCAGATAGGTCTAGAAGGACGAGAGCAGAGGAGAGAGAGTTAGCTTTAGCAGTGCGGAGTGCCTCCGTGACACAGAGAAGAGCAGTCTCAGTTGAATGACCAGTCTTGAAACCTGACTGGTTTGGATCAAGAAGGTAATTCTGAGAGAGATAGCAAGAGAGTTGGCTAAAGACGGCACGCTCAAGAGTTTTGGAGAGAAAAGAAAGAAGGGATACTGGTCTGTAGTTGTTGACATCGGAGGGATCGAGTGTAGGTTTTTTGAGAAGGGGTGCAACTCTCGCTCTCTTGAAGACGGAAAAGACATAGCCAGCGGTCAAGGATGAGTTGATGAGCGAGGTGAGGTAAGGGAGAAGGTCTCCAGAAATGGTCTGGAGAAGAGAGGAGGGGATAGGGTCAAGCGGGCAGGTTGTTGGGCGGCCGGCCGTCACAAGTCGCAAGATTTCATCTGGAGAGAGAGGGGAGAATCATCATCAATACTGTCAATGACTAATGGTGATGTGATTCAATAATGGATAATCCTCCCATGTGTTATTTTATGTGAATGGTACCCCTATGCTCTTGTATTCACATTTACATTTAATTAGACTTGGGGGCTAGGTCTGTTTGCATTTCAATAGATGTCATTCATTCCAATGCCATTTCAATCCATTTAGGGGAAACAGCCTGATACAATGAGTGTGACGTCCAATAAGCAAAGTCTCACTTGTGGTTTGATGGTTATCAGTCACCAGCTGCCTACCTGAATGTTCCAGTTTGGCTAGTAGTTACTAGCAGTGGTGGAAAAAGTACTCACTCAATTGTCATACTTGAGTAAAAGTAAAGATAACTTAATAGAAAATGACTCAAGTACAAGTGAAAGTCACCCAGTAAAATACTACATGAGTAAAAGTCTAAAAGTATTTGGTTTTAAATATACTTAAGTATCAAAAGTAAATGGAATTGCTAAAATGTACTTAAGTATCAAAAGTAAAAGTATAAACCATTTCAAATTCCTTATGTTATGCAAACCAGACGGCACAATGTTCTTGTTTATTTTTATTGACGGATAGCCATGGGCACACTCCAACAATCAGACATAATTTAAAAATGAAGCATTTGTGTTTAGTGAGTACGTCAGTACAGAGGCAGTATGGATGACCAGGGATGTTCTCTTGATAAGTGTGTGAATTGGACCATTTTCCTGGGTGTCAGGGAAAATGTATGGAGTAAAATGTACATTATTTTCTTTAGGAATGTAGTGAAGTAATAGTAAAAGTTGGCAAAAATATAAATAGGAATGTAAAGTACAGATACCCGCAGAAAATTACTTAAGTAGTACTTTAAAGTATTTTTACTTAAGTACTTTACACCACTGGTTACTAGTTGGTACAGTTGAAGTTGGAAGTTTACATACACTTAGGTTGGAGTCATTAAAACTCGTTTTTCAACCACTCCACAAATGTATTGTTAACAAACTATAGTTTTGGCAAGTCAGTTAGGACATCTACTTTGTGCATGACAGAAGTAATTTTTCCAACAATTGTTAGCAGACAGATTATTTCACTTAGAATTCACTGTATCACAATTCCAGTGGGTCAGAAGTTTGCATACACTAAGATGACTGTGCCTTTAAACAGCTTGGAAAATGCCAGAAAATTATGTCATGGCTTTAGAAGCTTCTGATAGGCTAATTGACATCATTTGAGTCAATTGGAGGTGTACCTGTGGATGTATTTCAAGGCCTACCTTCAAACTCAGTGCCTCTTTGCTTGACATCATGGGAAAATCAAAATAAATCAGCCAGGACCTCATAAAAAACATTGTAGACCTCCACAAGTCTGGTTCATCCTTGGGAGCAATTTCCAAACACCTGAAGTTACCACGTTCATCTGTGCAAACAATAGTACGCAAGTATAAACACCATGGGACCACGCAGCCGTCATACCGCTCAGGAAGGAGACGCGTTCTGTCTCCTAGAGGTGAACGTACTTTTGTGCGAAAAGTGCAAATCAATCCCAGAACAACAGCAAAGGACCTTGTGAAGATGCTGGAGGAAACAGGTACAGAAGTATCTATATCCACAGTAAAACAAGTCCTATATCAACATAACCTGAAAGGCCGCTCAGCAAGGAAGAAGCCACTAAAAAAAGCCAGACTACGGTTTGCAACTGCACATGGGGACAAAGATCGTACTTTTTGGAGAAATGTCCTCTGGTCTGATGAAACAAAAATAGAACTGTTTGGCCATAATGACCATTGATATGTTTTGGAGGAAAAATGGGGTGCCTTGCAAGCCGAAGAACACCATCCCAACCATGAAGCACGGGGGTGGCAGCATCATGCTGTGGGGGTGCTTTGCTGCAGGAGGGACTGGTGCACTTCACAAAATAGATGGCATCATGAGAAAGGAAAATGATGTGGATATATTGAAGCAACATCTCAAGACATCAGTCAGGAAGTTAAAGCTTGGTCGCAAATGGGTCTTCCAAATGGACAATGACCCCAAGCATACTTCCAAAGTTGTGGCAAAATGGCTTAAGGACAACAAAGTAAAGGTATTGGAGTGGCCATCACAAAGCCCTGACCTCAATCCTATAGAAAATGTGTGGGCAGAACTGAAAAAGCATGTGCGAGCAAGGAGGCCTACAAACCTGACTCAGTTACACCAGCTCTGTCAGGAGGAATGGGCCAAAATTCACGTTTGACCCAAGTTAAACAATTTAAAGGCAATGCTACCAAATACTAATTGAGTGTATGTAAACTTCTGACCCACTGGGAATGTGATTAAATAAATCATTCTCTCTGCTATTATTCTGACATTTCACATTCTTAAAATAAAGTGGTGATCCTAACTGACCTAAGACAGGGAATTGTTAATAGGATTAAATGTCAGGAATTGTGAAAAACTGCGTTTAAATGTATTTGGCTAAGGTGTATGTAAACTTCCGACTTCAACTGTATATCTGGTTGGTATATCGGCTATGCTGTGGACAGTAGACACTCCTTAGTGGCAAATATCATAGTAGAAAACATTGAGGTTTAAAATATAACTGTGTATTTTGTCAAAATGCAAAATACTAACATCTAATGAATGTTTAATACAGTAAATGCTAACATTTTTTGCCATAATGCTACAGACGGTAGCCCTCTGACTACAAACAGGGTCCTTCAGCCAACCAGTTAGTTATGGGAATCTATCATCCTACTGTTTTCACTGGTGGGCTGTAAAGGAATTCCTGCTATGTGACTAGCTAGCCAAGATTCAGAGAATGTTCCATGCATTTTTTCCCTCAGTCACCACCAGCAAATGGCTACTGCCAGCTACTTATCTGTGCTTATGCCAGCATGACTTTTCTTTGTACAAATGCTCAACTTCCCATTTCTGTTCTCACAGTTAGACTTGCTGTGCTATTTGAAAAACCTCCATATACAAAGAGAATTAGCAGCATTCTTCATTCTTTCATCAAATAATTAAATAATGCTTTCCTTTTTCAGAGTAACTTAAAGGGCATATCTTTGAGTGATGTGTGACATCCTATTCTTTGTACCTTCTGAGATACAGTCTCTGAAGACACTAACAAGAGATGTTGCAAACAGGCTGTGATGTAGAGAGAATTGAAATGAGGAAATACAGTGAAAGCTATGCAAGTGTTACTTTCAAATGTTTTTCACCAACATTAAATAAACTTCTGTAAGGTTACATTGGGACAATATGTCCCAGATTTTCCTGTCAGAACATTGGTTTTAACAATACTTAACAAACTTTCACTCTGAGAACAAGAGAGAAATTCTCAAACTAAAAGCACACAACAATGTATACGTATGTAGTCCCACAACATTCACACGTTTACACATCAATGACCATCTGCATATCTGACAACTCATTTTTCTTTATCAGTCTTCCCAGCCATACAATATGTCTCACTATCCAATAACAATGGTAAATGAGGACTGTGGTAAGGGTTAGACATCTACCCCAATGAACAGACAAGGTGCCTGTCAGTGAGTAGCCCACCAGTGGGATGCATAATGATTAGCCTGCCTAAAGATCATCCTTAACAGTCACTGCTGATTGCCTGACTGCAATTACCTCCCCTGTTGTTCGCTGCAATGCACAGCCAGCTGATTGCATCCCAAATGGCACTCCATTCCCTATATAGTGCACTATGTAGGGAATAGGGTGCCATTTTGGGAAGCAGACAATGTCACTCTGGCATGCGTTTGAGCTGAAGTCATTGTAAATTGAGATAGAGCAAAGGTCAGAGTGTCACGATCGTCTGAAGAAGCGGACCAATACGCAGCGCGTTGAACGAACATGACTTTATTAGAGAAAAGTACACGAACGACAAAAACAATAAACCAAGACGACTAGTGAAGTCCACAGTTACAAATACTGTACAGGAACAAAAACCCACAAAACCCAGGTGAAACCACACAGTTTAAATATGGCTCCCAATCAGAGATAACGAGCCGACAGCTGACACTCGTTACCTCCGATTGGGAGTCATATGACTAATCAACAACAAAACCAAACATAGAAATGAACAACTAGATCCAACATAGAAATACACCCTAAATGAAAATAACAACCCTGGCTCAACAATCAGAGTCCCTGGAGCCAGAGTGTCACAGTACCCCCCCCTAAAGGTGCGAACTCCGGGCGCACCAGCATACAGTCTAGGGGAGGGTCTGGGTGGGCGTCTGTCCATGGTGGCGGCTCTGGCCCAGGTCGTGGTCCCCACCCCACCTTAGTCACTATCCGCTTCCGTAGCCCCCTCCACCTGACCACCCCCCAACTAAACCCCACTGGATTAAGGGGCGGCACCGGACTAAGGGGCAGCACCGGACTAAGGGGCAGCACCGGACTAAGGGACAGCACCTGACTAAGGGGCAGTACCTGACTAAGGGGCAGCACCGGCCTGAGGGGCAGCACCGGACTGAATGGCGGATCCTGGCTGGACGGCTCTGGCGGATCCTGGCTGGACGGCTCTGGCGGATCCTGGCTGGACGGCTCTGGCGGATCCTGGCTGGCGGCAGGCTCTGGCTGATCCTGTCTGGCGGAAGGCTCTGGCTGATCCTGTCTGGCGGAAGGCTCTGGCTGATCCTGTCTGGCGGAAGGCTCTGGCTGATCCTGTCTGGCGGAAGGCTCTGGCTGATCCTGTCTGGCGGAAGGCTCTGGCTGATCCTGTCTGGCGGAAGGCTCTGGCTGATCCTGTCTGGCGGAAGGCTCTGGCTGCTCCTGTCTGGCGGAAGGCTCTGGCTGCTCCTGTCTGGCGGAAGGCTCTGGCTGCTCCTGTCTGGCGGAGAGCTCTAGCGGCTCCGGTCTGGCGGACGGCTCTGAAGGCTCATGGCAGACGGGCGGCTTTGCAGGCTCAGTACAGACGGGCAGTTCCTGCGGCGCTTGGCAGACGGACAGTTCAGACGGCGTTGGGCAGACGGACAGTTCAGGCCCCGTTGGGCAGACGGCAGACTCTGGCCGTCTGAGGCGCATCGTAGGCCTGGTGCGTGGTGCCGGAACAGGAGGTACCGGGCTGAGGACACGCATCTCAGGGCTAGTGCGGGGAGAAGCAACAGGGCATGCTGGACCCTGGGGACGCACCGTAGGCCTGATGCGTGGTGCCGGAACTGGAGGTACCGGGCTGAGGACACGCATCTCAGGGCTAGTGCGGGAAGCAGCAACAGGGCATGCTTGGCCCTGGGGACGCACCGTAGGCCTGATGCGTGGTGCCGGAACTGGAGGTACCGGGCTGAGGACACGCATCTCAGGGCTAGTGCGGGAAGCAGCAACAGGGCATGCTGGACCCTGGGAACGCACATAAGGGCTAGTGCGGAGAGCAGCAACAGGACGCACAGGACTCGGGAGACACACAGGAGGCTTGTGGCGTGGTGTAGGCACTGGTGGGAAAGGGCTGGCGACGCGCACCGTATCCCTGGTGCGAGTGGCCGGAACAGGCCGGGCCGGGCTGGCGAAGCGCACCGTATCCCTGGTGCGAGTGGCCGGAACAGGCCGGGCTGGGCTGGCGAAGCGCACCGTATCCCTGGTGCGAGTGGCCGGAACAGGCCGGGCTGGGCTGGCGAAGCGCACCGTATCCCTGGTGCGAGTGGCCGGAACAGGCCGGGCCGGGCTGGCGAAGCGCACCGTATCCTTGGTGCGAGGGGTCGTAACAGGCCGGACCGTACTGGAGGCACACACCACTGGCTCTACCCCGGGAACTGGAACGGGCCGGACCGGACTGGTAATACACCCCAGTGCCACTCGCCATGCCCCTACATCTCCTTTCCCTACTTTGGCCAGTGACCCCCGTAACCTGGTTGCCTCTTGAATTCGCCCCTTCTCTGCCTCCGTCAGTCCTGTGGCAGCCTCCCGCTGCCCAGCCGCCCAAGCCATGTGCCCCCCCCAAAAAACTTTTTGGGGTTGCCTCTCGACCTTCCGACGATGGCCCTGCTGACGCCGTTGCTCCTCTCGCCGTCGCCTCTCCAAAGTTTCGCTCCATGGACGGCGATCCATCCCATCCAGGATCTCCTCCCAAGTCCAGGACCCCTTTCCGTCCAAAATCTCCTCCCATGTCCAGGAAGCCTTTGGAGCTGGGTCCTGTTGCCGCTTGACACGCTGCTTGGTCCTTTGATGGTGGGTTTTTCTGTCACGATCGTCTGAAGAAGCGGACCAATACGCAGCGCGTTGAACGAACATGACTTTATTAGAGAAAAGTACACGAACGACAAAAACAATAAACCAAGACGACTAGTGAAGTCCACAGTTACAAATACTGTACAGGAACAAAAACCCAGGTGAAACCACACAGTTTAAATATGGCTCCCAATCAGAGATAACGAGCCGACAGCTGACACTCGTTACCTCCGATTGGGAGTCATATGACTAATCAACAACAAAACCAAACATAGAAATGAACAACTAGATCCAACATAGAAATACACCCTAAATGAAAATAACAACCCTGGCTCAACAATCAGAGTCCCTGGAGCCAGAGTGTCACACAGAGTCCTCAGGTAATCAGAAGAAAGCAAACACATTTACAATGTGTTGTAGAAAATGTAATAATTGCAATTGTCCCATCTGACCTTGTGGTAAGGACCAATGAGAAATAGTCATGGCAGTATAGGGATGTAGGTTGAAGTGCAGCTACTTTATGTGTCTGGTAAAGTAGGCTGGGATAGGGGAGGTTCAATTGCAACTGATTCAGATGACTCATTGGCTCTTTTGTAAATCACACTGAATCATACTTTAGAAATGAATCAAAGTGGAACTGAGCAGCAATGATAGCTAAGTAAATAAGAGCAACCTCAATTCCCTAACTCATTGCTCCCAAAAAGCATGTATTCATTGAGTAAAAACAAAACAGTACAAACCCACGACAGCAGATTGAACATACAGAGTTGTACTTCCTCTTTGAACAGAAGACTCCCCCGGAGTCCTATCAGTTACAGGCTGCTAAGAGGCTTTTCTAACAAGCACAAAGATCTGTCTGTTAGGCCGGGGGAATCCGGGATCCCTGGAGTCAACTGGGCTATCTTCACAGGAAGTGTATGTATGGGCTGGGAGGGTGGTTGGTGAGTTGCTGAGACAAAAGCGCCGTGGTGGTGTCGGCTAGTGTGGGGTGTTTGTTTCTAACGGTTTCTAACTGTTCAACAACATGCTTACCATGGCTGGGTCAAAGGTGTTCTGGTCATGAACACCCGCTCAGAACCAGAGAGGAACTGTGTATATTCAGAGAGGAAGAGGCGAAGCGAGAGGGATAACTGGGCCCAACATCTGTCTTCTCCAGCAAGTGGCATATATTTTCGCTCACCAAGCGAGGAGTTTTTGTATTGAGGTCAATGAGAGTGTCAAATCTGGTTAACCAAAAATGTAATGGCTTATTTTCTATGTGTAGCTTATTTGATCGAATATAAGTTTCGTACTGCTTAGGTTGTTACGAGTGTATTGATATAAGTAGGACATGTGACATTCCGGCAATTTTGAGAAAAATTACTTTATATCGGAGTTGTGCCTGTTGACCACACGCATATCTGCCCTCTCATTGGCTAGAATGGTCCCACCTGATCTTGCCTACTCCCGAATGCCTTCATTTTTTAAGACATTTTTATTTCATTGTTAGAGCAGCTACTTGAGTATCTGGTAAATATAATAGATATTCTGTGGTATATCAGAGGTAATAAACATTGGGACAGTTCAAAATGGCCCGTAAGAGAAGAGGGTTAAAGAAGGGTTAAAGAGGTAAAACTTTTTTCCATGCATTCAATTGTTTTCCTCAGCGGTAGGCAATGACTTATGGTCACTTAACTCCTTACACTTGTGGGAATTCACCTATATGGACAGGGCTAAATTGAAATGTTTCTTACAGAATAAATGCATAACCATGGAAGCTGTTGAAAGGGAAGAGTTTGGAGATTATGGGGAAATTATTAGACTATAGGTGAGGACACAACAGTTCACCTGACAAGACTGAATCCAAACATTACAGTGTTACATTTTTTTACATTTTAGTCATTTAGCAGACGCTCTTATCCAGAGTGACTTACAGTTAGTGAGTTAGCATACATTATTATAATTTTTTGTTTTATTTTCATACTAGCCCCCCGTGGGAATCGAACCCACAACCCTGGCGTTGCAACCGCCATGCTCTACCAACTGAGCTACATCCCTGCCGGCCATTCCCTCCCCTACCCTGGGCCAATTGTGCGCCGCCCCATGGATCATTGAACATTACAGTGTTGATTTTATGTGCATTTTACATTTACTGTACTTTTCGCCGCATTTGTTGATAATGTAATCTGAAAATACTCTGGATACGCTCAGTAACATGATAAGAATATAATTGGAAAATTGGGGGTAGGTGGCAAGGGTTTGAGTGAGAGGTCGAACTGGTGTTTCCAAGTGCCCACACACCTCTCCAAAGGGTGCACAGTTCCTAAGTAATTTCAATGCACTTTTATGACTCAAAGAAGAATCTTCAACTATAAGGTGATTTTTGAGCTCTCCTAGCTGTACTGTTGAGGGACTAGACCAGGGTCCCCCATCTGGTGGTGATTTTATTTGGCCCCCAAAGTTTTCTGAGCAAAAACAAAAAACGTTTTTGGGGACATACAAGACTGTAAAAACAACAGAAAATCATCAAATCATGTAACCAGATGTCACTAAGTGCTTATACAGAAACCCAGCCTAAAACCTCAAACAGCAAGCAATGCAGATGTCGAAGCACAGTGGCTAGGAAAAACTCCCTAGATAGGCAGGAACCTAGGAAGAAACCTAGAGAGCACCAGGCTCTGAGGGGTGGCTAGTCCTCTTATGGTTGTGCCGGGTGGGGATTATAAGAGTACATGGCCATTAAGGCCAGCTCCTTCTTCAAGATGTTCAAATGTTCATAGATGACCAGCAGGGTCAAATAATAATCACAATGGTTGTAGAGGGTGAAACAGGTCAGCAGCACCTCAGGAGTAAATGTCAGTTGGCTTTTCATAGCCAAGTATTCAGAGGGCGAGACAGCAGGTGCGGTAGAGGGAAGGAGGGAGAGAGAGGGTCGAAAACAGCAGGTCTGGGACAAGGTAGCACGTCTGGTGAACAGGTCAGGGTTCCATAGCCGCAGGCAAAACAGCAGAAACTAGATAAGCAGCACGACCAGGTGGACTGGGGACAGCCAGGAGTTCAAAAGTCCTGTGGTGTTGATGGTATCCTCAATGAAATGATAAAATACACAGACCACAAATTTCAATTAGCTATACTTAAATTCTTTAACATCATCCTTAGCTCTGGCATCTTCCCCAATATTTGAAATCAAGGACTGATCACCCCAATCCACAAAAGTGGAGACAAATTTGACCCCAATAACTACCGTGGGATATGCGTAAACAGCAACCTTGGGAAAATCCTCTGTATTATCATTAACAGCAGACTAGTTCATTTCCTCAGTGAAAACAATTTACTGAGCAAATGTCAAATTGGCTTTTTACCAAATTACCGTACGACAGACCACGTATTCACCCTGCACACCCTAATTGACAAACAAACAAACCAAAACAAAGGCAAAGTCTTCTCATGCTTTGTTGATTTCAAAAAAGCTTTTGACTCAATTTGGCATGAGGGTCTGCTATACAAATTGATGGAAAGTGGGGTTGGGGAGAAACATACGACATTATAAAATCCATGTACACAAACAAGTGTGCGGTTAAAATTGGCAAAAAACACACACATTTCTTTCCACAGGGCCGTGGGGTGAGACAGGGATGCAGTTTAAGTCCCACCCTCTTCAACATATATATCAACGAATTGGCGAGGGCACTAGAACAGTCTGCAGCACCCGGCCTCACCCCACTAGAATCTGAAGTCAAATGTCTTCTGTTTGCTGATGATCTGGTGCTTCTGTCACCTACCGAGGGCCTACAGCAGCACCTAGATCTTCTGCACAGATTCTGTCAGACCTGGGCCCTGACAGTAAATCTCAGTAAGACAAAAATAATGGTGTTCCAAAAAAGGTCCAGTTGCCAGGACCACAAATACAAATTCCATCTAGACAACGTTTCCCTAGAGCACACAAAAAACTATACATACCTCGGCCTAAACATCAGCGCCACAGGTAACTTCCACAAAGCTGTGAACGATCTGAGAGACAAGGCAAGAAAGGCCTTCTATGCCATCAAAAGGAACATAAAATTTGACATACCAATTAGGATCTGGCTAAAAATACTTGAATCAGTTATAGAACCCATTGCCCTTTATGGTTGTGAGGTCTGGGGTCCGCTCACCAACCAATAATTCACAAAATGGGACAAACAACAAATTGAGACTCTGCATGCAGAATTCTGCAAAAACATCCTCCGTGTACAACGTAAAACACCAAATAATGCATGCAGAGCAGAATTAGGCCAATACCCGCTAATTATCAAAATCCAGAAAAGAGCCGTTAAATTCTATAACCACTTAAAAGGAAGCGATTTCCAAACCTTCCATAACAAAGCCATCACCTACAGAGAGATGAACTTGGAGAAGAGTCCCCTAAGTAAGCTGGTCCTGGGGCTCTGTTCACAAACACAAACAGACCCCATACAGCCCCAGGACAACAACAACAACAAAACAATTAGACCCAACCAAATCATGAGAAAACAAAAAGAGAATTACTTGACACATTGGAAAGAACAAACAAAAAAACAGAGCAAACTAGAATGCTATTTGGCCCTAAACAGAGAGTACACAGTGGCTGAATACCTGACCACTGTGACTGACCCAGACTTAAGGAAAGCTTTGACTATGTACAGACTCAGTGAGCATAGCCTTGCTATTGAGAAAGGCCGCCGTAGGCAGACCTGGCTCTCAAGAGAAGACAGGCTATGTGCACACTGCCCACAAAATGAGGTGGAAACTGAGCTGCACTTCCTAACCTCCTGCCAAATGTATGACCATATTAGAGACACATATTTCCCTCAGATTACAGCGATCCACAAAGAATTCGAAAACAAACCCAATTTTGATAAACTCCCTTATCTACTGGGTGAAAAACCACAGTGTGCCATCACAGCTGCAAGATTTGTGACCTGTTGCCACAAGAAAAGGGCAACCAGTGAAGAACAAACACCATTGTAAATACAACCCATATTTATGTTAATTTATTTTCCCATTTGTACTTTAACTATTTGCACATTGTTACAACACTGTATATATACATAATATGACATTTGAAATGTCTTTATTCTTTTGAAACTTCTGAGTGTAATGTTTACTGTTAATATTTATTGTTTATTTCACTTTTGTTTACTATCTACTTCACTTGCTTTGGCAATGTTAACATACGTTTCCCATGCCAATAAAGCCCTTAAATTGAATTGAAATTGAATTGAATTGAGAGAGAGAGAGAGAGAGAGAGAGAGAGAGAGAGAGAGAGAGATAGGTGGGAGAATTAGAGGGAGCATACTTAAGTTCACACAGGACACCAGATAAGACAGGAGAATTACACCAGATAGGACAGACTGACCCTAGCCCTCTGGCACATAGACTATTGCAGCATAGATACTGGTGGCTGAGTTGCATACCCCGTTCAAAGGCACTTAAATCAGCTCTAATTTATGTTAATTTCCAAAGTATCCCACGCATAATAGAGAACTATATACTGAGTGTACAAAACATTAGGAACACCTTCCTAATATTGAGTTGCACACCCTTTTGCCTTCAGAACAGCCTCAATTCGTCAGGGCATGGACTCTACAAGGTGTCGAAAGCATTCCACAGGTATGCTGGCCCATGTGGACTCCAACACTTCCCACAGTTGTGTCAAGTTGGCTGAATGTTCTTTGGGTGGTGGACCATTCTTGATACACATGGGAAACTGTTGAGCTTGAAAATCCCAGTACCGTTGCATACCCCGTTCAAAGGCACTTCAATATTTTGTCTTGCCCATTCACCCTCTGAATGGCACACATACACAATCCATGTCTCAACTGTCTCAAAGCTTAAAAATCCCTCTTTCACCTGTATGTGATCTATTTAAATGTAAGCAAGGTTTGAAATTATTAATATAATGGACAACCAGTATATCATTATTATTATCTATTTGGGCTTCTTGCGGTCAATTTGCAGTCTACAAATTATTTGTAATTATGTTCTGGCCCCTGACCATCCGCTCAACAAAAAACATACTGCGGCTGAATCTAGTTGATGATCCCTGAACTACAGCAAGCACTGTTGTTTTATTTGGATCACATCCCTGCATCCCCGCCTTTACACAATTACTGTTGTTGTTTACACAATCCATAAACGGTCCATTATAAATCGCAATCTGTGTCAGGTGGGCATAATTTGAAAGCTTGTTCTATTGCCAACATGACTAGCTAAATTATAAAATACGATCTTACAGTGTTAGGCTTTCACAAGGCAATTCAGAGAAGCAGATTGTAATTTTGGTGCGCATAGAATGGAGCCATGAGTGCATTCAGATGCGTTGTCCACAGGAAATGTTCTTCACAATAAACAAACAGGCTCATTCTGTTCAGGACATACCCAGGGTATGACGGCATGTCATCTTGTAACTGTACATCAAACATAGTGATCATAAACATTGACACTGTATATGACATGAGTTTTATGATATGGAAATGTGAAATGCACATTTGGACTCACGGGTGTGGGGCTTGCTTGTATGACATCAAAGCGGTATTTATTACAATATCAACGTCTCATCTTTGAAAATACAGAGTCCTCATTCAGAATTATTTTTTTTTGCAAAAGTTGCCCAATTAGCAGGAGGGATGGGGGCGCTCAAGTTCACAACGGCTGTCAGTGAAAACATTTTACATTTTAGTCATTTAGCAGACGCTATTATCCAGAGCGACTTACAGTTAGTGAGTGCATAAATTTTTCATACTGGCCCCCCGTGGGAATCGAACCCACAACCCTGGCGTTGCAAGCGCCATGCTCTACCAACTGAGGCCCAAAACCAATGATTTATATTTACACTAGTTGACTGATAGGGGTGCTGTGTTGATGCCACCGTGCCTCCATTTTGGCACTCCACTACTGTTGTAAAAAATATTTTTGAAGCTATAGACATGTCTGCATTTGTTTTTGCCACATTAATTCTATTACGGACACCTTAATGTCTAATTTTAAATTATATTATGTGGGCTAAACATAAAAATAAGAAATCTATAAAAACATTTTCCTTAAAGTATATTCTTTTGAGATTATTCATGTTACTGTCCCCACTACAACAACAAAAATACTTCAATACAAATAATTTTGTCCTTGAAACATTTAATTGAAATACTGTAGAATTCCATTCATTCCTATTGGGGAATGCCGATTTGGCTGACCGGTGGCTTCAAAGCCTCTCAATGGCCAATACATAGCATCAGCAATCCAGGATTTACTTTACATACAGTACATCATTGGTAAAAACCCATACAGTGCTGTGAAGCATGATGTCATGTGTAGCATACTACTGTACAGCCACTGCATTCCAATTTAGGTGCTTTCAGTGTCCAAATCTGCCATTTTCAACCCGCACATGGGTACGAGTGTAAAGGGCTACTAGGAGAAGATTTTAAGTATTATAATCTACTTGATTTGCACTCATCAGCTTAGTTATCCATCAGGCTTTAGTATCACGGCGCATATGTAAAACTAATTTCCTGGAAAAACAGAAGCCAAATAACATGACAGTCTACAACTCAAAGTATCAGTGTTCTTTTGAGAACACACACCACAGAGTACCAGTCGTAGAGGGGTCGTTGACAGTTATTTGAACCTGCTGACCTTACGCTGCTTCGGAGGTGGACACCCTCCAATGCCCTTCAAGTGGAAATTATCTTATATTTTTTGTCTTTCTTTTTGAAGTGGCCAAGGAACCATTGTCAGTATCGATATTAGAGGTTCCTTACCTCTTGAACCAACCACTGTTCAGGGAGTCTTGATGGTGGAGTGAGGATTAGACCTGGGTTGAAATAATACTTGAAATAATTTTAAATACTTTATCTGTGCTTGATTGAGCTTGCCTGGCTTAATGGCCCAATAGAATAGTCCCAAAACGGTCAACCCTGCCCATCTGGCACTCTAGGCAGACTAGAGCAAACACTCAAAGTATTTGACAGATTTCAAATAGTAGTTGAACCCAGTTCTGGTGAGGATTGGACATCAGGGTAGCTTTTTTTATATACAGTGCCTTGCAAAAGTATTCATCCCCCTTGGCGTTTTTCCTATTTTGTTGCATTACAACCTGTAATTTAAATTGATTTAAATGGACATACACAAAATAGTCCAAATTGGTGAAGTGAAATGAAAAAAATAACTTGTTTCAAAAAACTCTAAAAAATAAATAATGAAAAAGTGGTGCGTGCATATGTATTCACCCCCTTTGCTATGAAGCCCCTAAATAAGATCTGGTGCAACCAATTACCTTCAGAAGTCACATAATTAGTTAAATAAAGTCCACCTGTGTGCAATCTAAGTGTCACATGATCTCAGTATATATGCACCTGTTCTGAAAGGCCCCAGAGTCTGCAACACCACTAAGCAAGGGGCACCACCAAGCAAGCGGCACCATGAAGACCAAGGAGCTCTCCAAACAGGTCAGGGACAAAGTTGTGGAGAAGTACAGATCAGGGATGGGTTATAAAAAAATATCTGAAACTTTGAACATCCCACGGAGCACCATTAAATCCATTATAAAAAAATGGAAAGAATATGGCACCACAACAAACCTGCCAAGAGAGGGCCGCCCACCGAAACTCATTAACCAGGCAAGGAGGGCATTAATCAGAGAGGCAACAAAGAGACCAAAGATAACCCTGAAGGAGCTGCAAAACTCCACAGCGGAAATTGGAGTATCTGTTCATAGGACCACTTTAAGCCATACACTCAACATAGAGCTGGGCTTTATGGAAGAGTGCCAGAAAAAAGCAATTTCCTAAAGAAAAAAATAAGCAAACACGTTTGGCGTTCGCCAAAAGGCATGTGGGAGACTCCCCAAACATATGTAAGAAGGTACTCTGGTCAGATGAGACTAAAATTGAGCTTTTTGGCCATCAAGGAAAATGCTATGTCTGGCACAAACCCAACACCTCTCATCACCCCGAGAACACCATCCCCGTAGTGAAGCATGGTGGTGGCAGCATCATGCTGTGGGGATGTTTTTCATCGGCAGGGACTGGGAAACTGGTCAGAATTGAAGGAATGATGGATGGCGCTAAATACAGGGAAATCCTTGAGGGAAACCTGTTTCAGTCTTCCAGAGATTTGAGACTGGGACGGAGGTTCATCTTCCAGCAGGACAATTACCCTAAGCATACTGTTAAAGCAACACTTGAGTGGTTTAAGAGGAAACATTTAAATGTCTTGGAATGGCCTAGTCAAAGCCCAGACCTCAGTCCAATTGAGAATCTGTGGTATGACTTAAAGATTGCTGTAGACCAGCGGAACCCAACCAACTTGAAGGAGCTGGAGCAGTTTTGCCTTGAATATATCCCTGTGGCTAGATGTGCCAAGCTTATAGAAACATACCCCAAGAGACTTGCAGCTGTAATTGCTGCAAAAGGTGGCTCTACAAAGTATTACTTTTTTGGGGGGTGAATAGTTATGTACACTCAGGCTTTCTATTTTTTGGTCTTATTTCTTGTTTGTTTCACACAAAAAAATATTTAGCATCTTCAAAGTGGTAGGCATGTTGTGTAAATCAAATGATACAAACCCACAAAAAATCAATTTGAATTCCAGGTTGTAAGGCAACAAAATAGGAAAAATGCCAAGGAGGGGGTGAATACTTTCGCAAGCCACTGTATTACATCTGTCAGAACTGTCTAATGATAGATGAGTGTTTGTTGCGGTCTAGCCTCAAATTTGATGAGTGAATTCCTATTTCTGGCTCCCTATGACACTCCAGTTGCAGCGGGATGGACAACCAGTCCTTTGTCTGTGTTGCGCCATCACATCATCAAACTTGGGGCGGCTGAAAGCGAGATCTCAGATGGTAAGAAGTGGAGGTCTGTGAAAGAGGAAGACATACTGTATACTGATCCGATAAAGTTAGTTACACGATCACACCAAAACTGGATAACCACTCAGCCTGTATTGTCAAGAGGATGTAAAACTACTACTAAAGACACTTATATTGCCTCCAAGGCCTATAACAAACCAGCTTCCATCTGATATGATTGGGAACAACAATAGTGATGTAATGATTGCAAACACAGCAAAGAGTACAAGCCACTTTTTATAATCACTAGAAGAAAATCCATCCTGTGATAGAGATACGTGGGAGGGATATGGTTGGGAAAGAGTGATCGGGAGCGTACTTTGCACTTCTTCCCATGGGGATCACATCCCTGCCAAGCGCTGCCAAAACATTCCCAGGCAGGAAGATCTTTTTATGAGGAAGTGCAGACAGATTGCTTGGAACAGAGGATGATGGGCGTACCCATAATGACAGAACTGGGTTCAAATACTATTTGAAATCTTTCAAATACATTTTGTATGCCTGGAGTGCCAGATGGGTGGGGCTTTGCACTTTTCCGACTATTCTACTTGTTCCATTGTGCAAGGCAAGCTCAATCAAGCTCAATCAAGCTCAATCAAGTATTTGCGATTATATAAAATAGTATTTGAATCTGAATGACAATAATGAGACATGATCTCTGTGTCTGAATGAACACATTAATACAACTAGAGAAACTGAGCACTTACAAGACAGAACTAAGATGAAGACTTAATGAAGTAGATCGGTCAGCACCAGAAGCTTGTCTTCTGTGAAGCGCTGTCGATGCTCCAGCCAGTTGTAATGGTGAGTCCTCTTGAAGTCTGACAGGATGTTCTTTGATGTCAACTACCTTCTTCGACGTGTGTGTGTGTGTCTCTCAAGAGCAGTTGGATATGCAAAAAACACATTTCCATTATTCACCACACACTTGTACATGTGTGAAACAGGACAAATATTAGCACCCCCTATGACCTTTGATATGCCTGTTCCTGTGAGAGGTAGTCACTTGATCTTACTCTCTCTCCATCTACAGGCTATCAACCATTGCTTCCAATGGCAAAGGTTTAAGGGTGTGTATGTATTTAATCCCCTGCTGATTTTGTACGTTTGCCCACTGACAAAGAAATGATCAGTCTATAATTTTAATGGTAGGTTTATTTGAACAGTGAGAGACAGAATAACAACAACAAAAAATCCAGAAAAACGCATGTCAAAAATGTTATAAATTGATTTGCATTTGCACATTGTTCTTTTCACAATGCATGGACAGGACAGGACAGGACAGGACAGGAGCCACAAAAGGCCAATACAATATGGGGTTGTAGATGAATTCTCTGATGAAATGAAATTAGAAATTACATAAATGCAATGTAATTATGTTGGATTGGAAATAAATAAGATTTAACATTTTCATAAGTAATGTTTTTTTGTAATGCATTTTTCCACACGGGAACACATAAACATTCTATAGTTAAATGTAATGTTTTTACCATATTAACTTGAACCCAAAAAGGGTTTTACAACATGTACCATGAGCTGAAATAACCAATGTCCAGAGTCCACATGCAAGCCCCTTGCAGTATGTGGTTCAGAGGGGTGGTCATGTTCTATAGGGTAGAAGAGATAACTCAATTGAGTTAGCCCCACAATCTGTAGAAAACTGGATCAAATTCACTTGACCTGTGCAAGCCTGTTTATCTGTTGTTGTGGCGTCTGACATTTGACATTTACGTCATTTAGCAGACGCTGTCATTAAGAGCGACTTACGACACACTGCTGACCTGAAACTGGCCTCATTTGACCTGAGGTTCAAAAGTCAGTCTCTGAGGTGTTGGGGTGAAATTCACAGCTCTCTACTCGAATGAAGTTCCAACTTTCCGCATTCATTGTGTCATGAGAACAATTTCCAAGCTGGTAGAAATAAAATTACCTGTGAAGTAAACAATCTCCAATCTCTTCAAAGTAAACAAAAATAACTCCTGTCTCTTTCTCTGCAATCTATTCCAACTCATGATACATAAGTTAGCTGTCAAAGGACAGAGATCAAAGTCCTGAAGCACTGAAGGGGTCAAAGCCTTGAAACAGCCTAGTCTTTGATTCCTAATATACAGTGGGGAAAAAAAGTATTTAGTCAGCCACCAATTGTGCATGTTCTCCCACTTAAAAAGATGAGAGAGGCCTGTAATTTTCATCATAGGTACACGTCAACTATGACAGACAAAATGAGAAAAAAAATTCCAGAAAATCACATTGTAGGATTTTTTATTAATTTATTTGCAAATTATGGTGGAAAATAAGTATTTGGTCAATAACAAAAGTTTCTCAATACTTTGTTATATACCCTTTGTTGGCAATGACACAGGTCAAACGTTTTCTGTAAGTCTTCACAAGGTTTTCACACACTGTTGCTGGTATTTTGGCTCATTCCTCCATGCAGATCTCCTCTAGAGCAGTGATGTTTTGGGGCTGTCGCTGGGCAACACGGACTTTCAACTCCCTCCAAAGATTTTCTATGGGGTTGAGATCTGGAGACTGGCTAGGCCACTCCAGGACCTTGAAATGCTTCTTACGAAGCCACTCCTTCGTTGCCCGGGCGGTGTGTTTGGGATCATTGTCATGCTGAAAGACCCAGCCACGTTTCATCTTCAATGCCCTTGCTGATGGAAGGAGGTTTTCACTCAAAATCTCACGATACATGGCTCCATTCATTCTTTCCTTTACACGGATCAGTCGTCCTGGTCCCTTTGCAGAAAAACAGCCCCAAAGCATGATGTTTCCACCCCCATGCTTCACAGTAGGTATGGTGTTCTTTGGATGCAACTCAGCATTCTTTGTCCTCCAAACACAACGAGTTGAGTTTTTACCAAAAAGTTCTATTTTGGTTACATCTGACCATATGACATTCTCCCAATCCTCTTCTGGATCATCCAAATGCACTCTAGCAAACTTCAGACGGGCCTGGACATGTACTGGCTTAAGCAGGGGGACACGTCTGGCACTGCAGGATTTGAGTCCCTGGCGGCGTAGTGTGTTACTGATGGTAGGCTTTGTTACTTTGGTCCCAGCTCTCTGCAGGTCATTCACTAGGTCCCCCTGTGTGGTTCTGGGATTTTTGCTCACCGTTCTTGTGATCATTTTGACCCCACGGGGTGAGATCTTGCGTGGAGCCCCAGATCGAGGGAGATTATCAGTGGTCTTGTATGTCTTCCATTTCCTAATAATTGCTCCCACAGTTGATTCTTGCTTGTTTGTAGGTGACCAAATACTTATTTTCCACCATAATTTGCAAATAGATTCATTAAAAATCCTACAATGTGATTTTCTGGAAAAAATATTCTCATTTTGTCTGTCATAGTTGATGTGTACCTACGATGAAAATTACAGGCCTCTCTCATCTTTTTAAGTGGGGGAACTTGCACAATTGGTGGCTGACTAAATACTTTTTCCCCCCACTGTAGCCATGTAGGGTTTTCGGTACCCAGAGAAATAAAAGAAAAAAATGTAAAAAGATAAAATGCAATGAGGAGTTTGTTTTGTTAACTGTATTTTTGACAGTTTAAGCTTCCTGGCTGATGTTCCATTGTGTTTATTCATCTACACAGCTCAGTGGATTGATTCTCAGGCTGTGTCCCAAATGGTAGCCTATTCCCTTTAGAGATCACTACTTTGGACCAGGGCCCATAGTGCTCTGGTCAAAATTAGTGCACTTTATAGGGAATAGGCTGCCATTTGGGACAGAGCCTCCATATAGTAGAGGAGAGAGAGCACCTATCCCAGACAGAAATCAAACAGGACAGACACAGAGGGTGTTGGGAAGTGACCCTACAAACAACAAGGTGAGAGGGGGTGGGAGGGAGAAGGGGTGGGGGTGAGAGAGGCAGAGAGAGAAAGAGAGAGAGAGAGAGAGAGAGAGGGGGAGAGAGGAGGGGATAGTGAGAGAGGATGGATGCAAAGATGGAAGGGTGAGGAACTGAAAGAGGAGGGAGGGAGATGGAGATAGGATGGAGATAGGGGTCATGAAGGAGAGGGGTGAGGGAGCGAGAGGGGTTGGAGGGGAGATGAGAGAGGATGAGAGAGAGTGGAATAAGGTTATACAATAGAGGTAAGAGGATGAGAGAGGGAAAGAGAGAGGATGAGATTCTCTGAAAAATAAAGAAAATGGGAGAGAGAAATAGAGTGGGAGGAATGTCATGATAGGGGGAAGGTCACGAGAGTGATGTCACGCTACCATTGATTTTCATTACTTTGACAGAGTTGTATCACAACAAATCATTCCATACTAACACAAATCTTCAATCAGTCTGAAAAGGACATCTTGGTCCCATTTTCCTGACATGCAATACAGCACTTTGGGGATGGGGACATCTAGATTGTAATCAAGTGGCACATTGTATAATGAGTACTTTAGATGTGACTGTAGTTGAATGCCAATCAGGCAGCCAATCAGATCTTCTTTGGCTGTTCTTACCAGCTGTTCAGTGCATAAGTATACAGAGTAAGAGAGAGAGTGGGGGGGGGGGGGGGGGGGGACAGACAGACAGACAGACTGCCTGGCAGGCAGAGCTAAACACCAATCACCATTTTATTAACTGTTTAACTCCTATATCATCTCTACACCGAATCTAAATAAAAGGTTTATGGATGCATTGCTGGCTGTATTCAATAAAGAAGGCCTTATCGCATATCATTTTGAGTTTGGTTTGTGATTAATGTTGCTGCTGCTCTAATGCTGCCATGCATTGCTAATCAAATCTTTCATCTAATGCTTTTGACGTGCTTTGCTTTTTGCTGTGCTTGTGCATATTCTTGTGGTTACTGCATATAATAATAATATAATATGCCATTTAGCAGATGCTTTTATCCAAAGCGACTTATAGTCATGTGTGCATACATTTTTACGTATGGGTGGTCCCGGGGATCGAACCCACTACCCTGGCGTTACAAGCGCCATGCTCTACCAATTGAGCTACAGAGGACCACATTCATGTGTTACTGCATATTCACGTGTTACTGCTTGCTAAACTGAAGATAGGTACAGGGCTCAGATTCATTGCAACACAGTCTCTGGTCCAGAGGAGGCTGGTGGGAGTGTAGTGGGCAGTAATATTTGACATGTGTATATACAGTATACTGTATATGATATTAGAAATACCTCACATGTGACTCGTAATAAGACTTAGCAATTAGCCTATTAAAATGTTTATCTGACTCCATAAAGATAAGTAAAATATACAAACAAGCATTAGGCAATGAGTTGATGTTGACTAGTAAGAATTGGTCTGAGAATTGTCTATATCAAAAGGCAGATATTTAATTAACATTGTACAATGAATGGATTCACATACAAGGCATAGAGCTTAAGTTACCAGTATTAACAAGCATTACAAAGCATACTTCTAGGCATATAGATCCTAAAGTTAACTTAGAAGACAAAGCATGAACAAAGAGATGCTTACTAGGCCAGAGGCCCAGAAGCCTAGGAAATGAGAATTGATCGTACAACCTTCCTCCATGGACTGGATACAGGATAAGAGAGAGAACAAAGGCATTCAATTCCATTTATAACATCTGTAACCTTTCAACCCAAAACCAATCACCTTTGACCTATCAAACGATACCAAGTTTACAGTGTAACCTGACCACCACTGCCCAATCTCCACAGGGTGTCACAGCATCTAATAGCTTGTGAAGGGGATGAGACCAATGTAAATTAGACAAAATTCCTGAGAGGACAATGGAACCTCTTTTAGCGATATTTAGAGTTCACCCTGTACAGATACAAGTTACCACAGAGATCATACATCCATATAGATAGCATCAGAGTTATCCTCAGTAAACAAGTTTCAGATAGATACCAAACATGTAAACTACATCATTATTATATCACTCATTCAATAGTCAGTCCTTTGGATACTGTAACAGAGATACATTTTGGCCCCTCAGACGAGGGAAGGGCTTGCAGATAATGGCGCCATAGGGGATGGCTGCCATTTTACGGGCTCCTAACCAACTGTGCTATTTTGTTAGTTTTTTTGCGTTGTTTGTAACTTATTTTTTAACTTATTGTGTACATAATGTTGCTACTACCATCTCTTATGACCGAAAATAACTTCTGGACATTAGAACAGCGATTACTCATCTCGAACTGGACGAATATTTATTTTTTAACGAGCCGACGCAAAGTATATACTGCTTTCTCGGGAACAAACCCAAATCCCATCATTTGCATGAAGAAAAGACGGAGAAAAAGGGCTGCCTTCTGAGAATTCATAGGCGAGCGAGTAAACCTCCACTACCATCTGTTCTTTGGCCAACGTGCAATCATTGGAAAACAAAATGGATGATCTACGATCAAGAATATCCTACCAACGGGACATTAAAAACTGTAATATCTTATGTTTCACCGAGTCGTGGCTGAACGTTGACAAAGATAATATAGAGCTGGTGGGATTTTCCGTGCATCGTCAGGACAGAGGAGCTACGTCTGGTAAGACAAGGGGCGGGGGTGTGTGTCTATTTGCCAATAACAGCTGGTGCGTGATGTCTAATATTAAAGAAGTCTCGAGGTATTGCTCGCCTGAGGTACAGTACCTTATGATAAGCTGTAGACCACACTATCTACCAAGAGAGTTCTCATCTGTATTATTCGTAGCCATCTATTTACCACCACGAACTGATGCTGGCACTAAGACCGCACTCACCGAGCTGTATAAGGCCATAAGCAAACAAGGAAATGCTCATCCAGAAGCAGCGCTCCTAGTGGCCGGGGAATTTAATGCAGGGAAACTTAAATACATTTTACCTAATTTCTACCAGCATGTCACGTGCAACCAGAGGGAAAAAAACTCTAGACCACTTTTTCTCAACACACAGAGATGCATAAAAAAGCTCTCCCTCGCCCTCCATTTGACAAATCTGACCATAATTCTATCCTCCTGATTCCTGCTTACAAGCAAAAACTAAAGCAGGAAGGACCAATGACTCGCTCAATACGGAAGTGGTCAGATGATGCAGATGCTACGCTACAGGACTGTTTTGCTAGCACAGACTGGAATATGTTCCAGGATTCATCCAATGGCTTTGATGAGTATACCACCTCAGTCATCGGCTTTATCAATAAGTGCATTGACGACGTCGTCCCCACAGTGACTGTACGTACATATCCCAACCAGAAGCCATGGATTACAGGCAACAACTGCATCAAGCTAAAGGCTAGAGATGCCACTTTCAAGGAGCGGGGCACTAATCCAGACGCTTACAAGAAATCCCGCTATGACCTCAGACGAACCATCAAACAGTCAAAGAGTCAATACAGGATTAACATTGAATCCTACTACACTGGCTCTGACGCTCGTCGGATGTGGCAGGGCTTGAAAACTATTATGGACTACAAAGGGAAACCCAGCCGTGAGCTGCCCAGTGACGCGAGCCTACCGGACGGGCTAAATGCCTTTCATGCTCGCTTCGAGGCAAGCAACACTGAAGCATGCATGAGAGCACCAGCTGTTCCAGACGACTGTGTGATAATGCTCTTGGTGGCCGATGTGAGCAAGACCTTTAAACAGGACAACATTCACAAAGCCACGGGGCCAGACGGATTACCAGGACGTGTTCTCAGAATATGTGCGGACCAACTGGCAAGTGCCTTCACTGATATTTTCAACCTTTCCCTGACCGAGTCTGTAATACCTACATGTTTTAAGCAGACCACCATAGTCCCTGTGCCCAAGGAAGTGAAGGTAACCTGCCTATATGATTACCGCCCCGTAGCACTCACGTCGGTAGCCATGAAGGGCTTTGAAAGGCTCACATCAACAGCATCATCCTGGATACCCTAGACCCACTCCAATTCCCATACCACCCCAACAGATCCACAGATTACGCAATCTCAATCGCACTCCGCACTGTCCTTTCCCACCTGGACAAAAGGAACACCTATGTGAGAATGCTGTTCATTGACTACAGCTCAGCATTCAACACCCAGTGCCCACAAAGCTCATCACTAAGCTAAGGACCCTGGGACTAAACACCTCCCTCTGCAACTGGATCCTGGACTTCCTGACAGGCCACCCCCAGGTGGTAAGGGTAGGCAACAACACATCTGCCACGCTGATCCTCAACACTGGGGCCCCTCAGGGGTGCGTGCTTAGTCCCCTCCTGTACTCCCTGTTCACCTATGACTGCGTGTCCAAACACGACTCCAACACCATCATTACGTTTGCTGACGACACAACAGTGGTAGGCCTGATCACCGACAACGATGAGACAGCCTATAGGGAGGAGGTCAGAGACCTGGCAGTGTGGTACCAGGACAACAAACTCTCCCTCAATGTGAGCAAGACAAAGGAGCTGATCGTGGACTACAGGAAAAGGTGGGCCAAACAGGCCCCCATTAACATTAGTGGAGTGGAGCGGGTCGAGAGTTTAAAGTTCCTTGGTGTCCACATCACCAACAAACTATCATGGTCCAAACACACCAACACAGTCGTGAAGAGGGCACGACAACACCTTTTCCCCCTCAGGAGACTGAAAAGATTTTGCATGGGTCACCAGATCCTCAAAAAGTTATACAGTTGCACCATCGAGAGCATCCTGACTGGATGCATCACCGCCTGGTATGGCAACTGCTCAGCATCTGACTGTAATGCTCTACAGAGGGTAGTGCGTACGGCCCAGTACATCACTGGGGCCAAGCATCCTGCCATCCAGGTCCTATATAGTAGGCAGTGTCAGAGGAAAGCCCAAAAGATTGTTAAAGACTCCAGTCACCCAAGTCATAGACTGTTCTCTTTGCTACCGCACGGCAAGCAGTACCGGAGTGCCAAGTCTAGGACCAAAAGTGTCCCTAACAGCTTCTACCCCCAAGCCATAAGCCTGAACCATAAGCCTGAACAATTAATCAAATGGCCACCCAGACTATTTACATTGACACCCTGCTGCTACCTGCTGTCTATTATCTATGCATAGTCACTTTACCCCTCCCTACTTGTGCAAATTACCTCGACTAACCTGTACCCCCGCACATTGACTTGGTACCGGTACCCTCTGAATATAACCTTGTTATTGTTATTTTATTGTGATACTTTTTATAATTTTTTACTTTAGTTTATTTGGTAAATATTTTCTTAACTCTTTCTTGAACTGCATTGTTGGTTAAGGGCTTGTAAGTAAGCATTTCACGGTAAGGTCTACACGTGTTGTATTCGGCGCATGTGACAAATAAAGTTTGATTTGATTTGATTTTGACTAGTCCTTTGGCATTGTCCTTTGTTCCTGGACCATTTGCCATGCAGCTCCATGTGACAGAGAACACAGAAATGAGGGCCGAGCCTACAGGAGGAGCTACAGGAGGACGGGCTCATTGTAATGGCTGAAATGGAACAAATGGAACGGTATCCAAACACATCAAACATCCATTTATTCCATTCCAGCCACTACAATGAGCCCATCCTCCTATAGCTCCCCCCACCAGCCTCCTCTGGTCTGGTCCTAACTGCTTATCCACTGTATGTTCACATTACATGAAAGGAGATGATCTTCAAACCCAACCCTCCTACAGTGATGACATGTCTGTCATTCACACGTAGCCATTTTCAATTCAAATCTGGATAACCACATCATTATGGCATTCTGCTATCCCTTGGTTTGGCCTCTCAAAATAGTGGTGGTGGCATGGGCCGGGAGTCAAAAGGTCACAGTGAAGTCACCAACAGGGCCACGTTCAGTAGCCAAACATTGTTAAACATTGCAGATAGAAATTCCATGAATAGACCAAACATTCTTCTTTATTCTACATCTCAGAGAGGCATGCTTGTTCTAAATAGCTTATTTCTATCTGAACGTTCCAAAACATTGAGTCCTGCTAAACGCGCCCCCAGATTACAGTCTAAACAGAAGGGCAAGTCAGATCTAAAATATATCACACCCTAGGTCTAGAGTGTGTGACTAATACTGACTAATTAGCCCATCCCTAGTCAAACGGAAACGTGCCTTCCAAGGAAATGTACCTGAACGACTATGTCACCACAGAAATATTGACTTTACTATAGTTCATACACTGTTTCTACCAGTTGGGGATTGCGAAAGTAGGCGCATGCATTTCAGAACTGGGATTTTTTTACGTGTGTCTTGTGTATAGTAAACATGACGGATGTACACTAATCGTGGGGGGAAAATGCATTTTATCAAATACATTTTCTGTATAGTCTAATGTTAGGGATGATCCAAACAAGTGTACAATTAAGTTGTAATTATAAATGACCATCATTGTGATCTATTCAATATGCTGCTTATTAAAGTATTAATTAGGGACATTCTTTCTCTCTGCATGCTACATTACTGCATTAATATTGTTATGCAGCATATCCCACACTATTTGTAATGAGCACAAATACCACAGAGTAAATGAGGCGAAGCACTTTGGATCATGTTAATGACAAAATAAATAGACTTAACAATTCTCGATAGTTAACCTTGTAAATACCAAAGGAGAAGAACGGATCTTTAGCATTTTCAATATCCTTCTCTTGGGAATGTCTATAGAACTTCGGAATGACCCACTCTAAAATCTGATAAATGTCTCACAGAAAAAGTTACTGTGTGTGGAATGCACCACGACAAGACTTGAGGGTAGTAAGTTCTCACAGTGCTGTATATTTGAGCTTCCCATAACTTTCCACAATCTTGTTTATAACAAAGTTCCAATGGGAATCGTAGTAAACTTCAGACAAAGAATTTATGGTCCAAGCCAGAGTTAGTCTAGTTTATATTGCTTATATTGCAACAGGGCGACAGATAACAATACAAGAACGTATTCTGAGACGATTTCTGCTATATTTGGTGAGACAGGTCCCCAGACTGAGTGATGGGAAAGTGCTCCACTGGGGCTTATTCTACACTAGTGATGCATTAAACAGCCTAAATGGGACAATTTCCCAACACTTGTGGGCGTCACAGTTGAGAGTTTTCCAGTTATGTACGAGGAGAAATCTAATTGGTCTGAAATATTCGGCATGGCTGTGAAATTGACTAGCATTAGCAAATCGCAGTGTGGTTAAACTTGACATTCAGTACGTATTTTTCAGAGTAAGAAACAAGATATTCATGGTAAAGGACCTACCTTATTAAGTTTTCCACACAGCTTCATAAATCTCCCAACATGCACTCCTTTATGTCTGGGAATGCGGAATGGCAGGCTGACAGTGGATCCGATTTGCTATGAGGGCCACCGATACAAAAGCATTAGCCAAACCAAGAGATAAATAATACAATTTGTTGAGCTACACATTGACACTAATACCTTGTTCAGATATTGAAAATAAACCATCAGAAAAACATTTTCTACCACTTTCAATACTCTCTCAATGACAGTATAATATTGCCCCATTGATGTAGCACAGCACATAGCATAATGACAGTTATCTTATTAAATGACTTTTCAATTGACTTGGGATTCTTTTTTGAGCAGTCTATATCTGTGCCTTCCTTCCTGTTTGCAGAGGCCCCTGCCTTTGCTGTATGGACCCCCTTTGATCCCCCTACTCCACTAACCCATATCCTGTGTCCTGAGTGTCGCATGGTGACAGTTTCCCAGATACCACATGGTATTGGTATCCCAAGCCTGGTGGCACAGACCCAATAGTGTCTAATTTGTTAATGGATCTCCGTTGGAAGCCCTTTTTCTCAGACGCATGTCGGTGTAATTATTTGCTCTGGAGGGAAGTAATTGGGGCCAAGCTACTTGAATGAATAAATCATTGTTTTGGACGTGTGTGATCTTTTTGACTCTGAGATAGCTAGGCCCCCTGTGTTTATTTCCCATGCATATCTTTCCCTTCGGATGTAGTTGACACAATGGCATGACTTCCCCGTTATGGGGTCATTCCATGTGAAACTGGAACAGAAATGTCAGAGGAAATTGTGTAGCAATTGTGTATTATTCTGAAATTTAGTACAACGATATGCCTTTTGGAGGATAGATCTTTGACATAGCCTTGGCATTTCTATGCAAAATTAGTACGGAGGACTGAGCACGCCCCCATTCTCATCGACGGGGCTGTAGTGGAACAGGTTGGGGCAAAGCTTCCTGCCATCCAGGACCTCTATACCAGGCGGTGTCAGAGGAAGGCCCTCAAAATTGTCAAAGACTCCAGCCACCCTAGTCATAGACTGTTCTCTCTGCTACCGCACGGCAAGCGGTACCGGAGTGCCAAGTCTAGGTCCAAAAGACTTCTCAACAGCTTCTACCCCCAAGCCATAAGACTCCTGAACAGCTAATCATGGCTACCCGGACTATTTGCACTGCCCCCCCACCCCATCCTTTTTACGCTGCTGCTACTCTGTTAAGTATTTATGCATAGTCACTTTAACTCTACCCACATGTACATATTACCTCAACTACCTCAACTAGCCGGTGCCCCCGCACATTGACTCTGCAACGGTACCCCCCTGTATATATAGCCTCCCTACTGTCACTTTATTTTACTTCTGCTCTTTTTTTTCTCAACACTTTTTTTGTTGTTGTTTTATTTTTTACTTTTTTTTGTTTAAAATAAATGCACTGTTGGTTAAGGGCTGTAAGTAAGCATTTCACTGTAATGTCTGCACCTGTTGTATTCGGCGCATGTGACCAATACAATTTGATTTGATTTGATTTGATCTAAGTTTGGATATCCCTGAAAAAGTGGCCTTAACAAGGACTCTTTTAATAATACGGAATGACTGTGCCAAACAGGTCAGTTTTATGACTTGTAGCTGACTCCCTTAGCTTCCAAAACAATACTAACTTCTCTCTGTGATCTGGCCGACTGCATGGTTATCATACCATTGTATGACATGAATAGGAAATACACTACATAGGACAACAGCCATGACATGACAGCACTGAAGGGAGCTGATTATTAGCAGATAGCCTATTCAACCACCTGGTTAGAATGTGGTTCATTAACAACTCTGGCAAACAGTTTGAGCTGAAGAACACTATCTTGATAGAACAGACAACACTGAAGATTACAGAGTCCCTGCAAGAATAACCTTATTAATTACCTTAAAGGTGCAATATACAGAAATCACTCCGCCATTTCCTGGTTGCTAAAATTCTAAAAGTTTATGTGACAAAACAAGCAATAAACCAGTGTAGAGAATCATTGCATCATCTAAACCGCTGTGAAATATATTTTAAATAACCAAAAATATTGTATTTTCAGCTGTTTGAAGCTAGTTGTCATGCGTCAGTGTGAAGCGGTAGGACGGAGTCAGGCGCAGGACACAGAACTTAGTCAACGACGTACTTTACTTGTCAAGAGTAAATAACATATCTTCCACGCAGGGAAGAAAATACCGACTAACATGTCAATGACAACAAAACAACGAACAATCACGCACAACACCATGAGGGAACCAGAGGGTAAAATAGGGAAACAAATTATCGTAATTGGAACCAGTTGTGTGCAAATTAGACAAAACAAGTAGAACACAGAAACATAGATCGGTGGCAGCTAGTACTCTGGTGACGATGAACGCCGAAGCCTGCCCGAGCAAGGAGGAGGAGCAGCCTTGGCTGAATTCGTGACAGTACCCCCCCCCCCCTTGACGTGCGCCGAAACCGGCCTCGGGGACGGCCAAGAGGATGCGGAGCAGGACGAGTCGGATGACGACGGTGGAAATCCTTCAACAGGGAGGGATCGAGGATGTCCCTCCTAAGAACCCAGCACCGTTCCTCCGGACCGTACCCCTCCCACTCCACGAGATACTGCAGGCCCCCCACCCGATGCCTCGAATCCAGGATGGAACGGACCGAGTACGCCGGTGCCCCCTCGATGTCCAGTGGGGGCGGAGGGACCTCCCGCACCTCAGACTCCTGGAGCGGACCAGCTACCACCGACCTGAGGAGAGACACATGGAACGAGGGGTTAATACGGTAATCAGGAGGGAGCTGTAACCTATAACAAACCTCGTTCAATCTCCTCAGGACTTTAAATTGTCCCACAAACCGCCGACCCAGCTTCCGGCAGGGCAGACGAAGGGGCAGGTTTCGGGTCGAGAGCCAGACTCGGCCTCGCTGTGCTGGCGGTCGGCGCTCGCCTTCTGTCGCCTGATAGCCCGTTGCAGGCGTACATGGGCAGCGTTCCAGGTCTCCTCCGAGCGCCGAAACCATTCATCCACCGCAGGTGCCTCGATCTGGCTCTGATGCCATGGTGCCAGGACTGGCTGATAACCTAATACACACTGAAATGGAGACAGGTTAGTGGAGGAGTGGCGGAGGGAGTTTTGGGCCATCTCTGCCCAGGGGATGTAACCCGACCAATCCCCCGGCCGGTCCTGGCAATAGGACCTCAGAAACCTACCCACATCCTGGTTTACTCTCTCCACCTGCCCATTACTCTCGGGGTGAAACCCTGAGGTCAGGCTGATCGAGACCCCCAGATGGTCCATGAACGCCCTCCAGACCCTTGATGTGAACTGGGGACCCCGATCAGACACTATATCCTCAGGTACCCCGTAGTTCCGGAAGACGTGAGTAAACAGGGCCTCCGCAGTCTGTAGGGCCGTAGGAAGACCGGGCAAAGGAATGAGACGGCAGGACTTAGAAAACCGATCCACAACAACTAAGGTCGTGGTATTCCCTTGTGACGGGGGGAGGTCCGTAACGAAATCCACCGATAGCTGTGACCACGGCCGTTGTGGAATGGGTAGGGGTTGTAATTTCCCTCTGGGCAGGTGTCTAGGTGCCTTGCACTGGGCGCAAACCGAGCAGGAGGGCTCCGTGCGTAACGCCCGCTCGATGTCCGCGTCAACCTCCCATACCACCGGTGCCACCAGAAGCCGGAAGTATGGGAGTGGGCTCCCTGGACCGCATTCTGGGAACCTGGTCTGTACGAGAGGGTGAAAACAAAACATGTGAAAAACATGGCCCACCTTGCCTGGCGAGTATTCAGTCTCCTCGCCGCCCGGATGTACTCCAGATTGCGGTGGTCAGTCCAAATGAGGAAAGGGTGTTTTGCCCCCTCAAGCCAATGTCTCCACGCCTTCAGAGCCTTAACAACAGCTAACAGCTCCCGGTCCCCCACATCATAGTTTCGCTCCGCCGGACTGAGCTTCTTCGAAAAGAAAGCACAGGGGCGGAGCTTTGGTGGCGTTCCCGTGCGCTGAGACAGTACAGCTCCTATCCCAGCCTCGGATGCGTCCACCTCGGCTATGAATGCCAAGGAGGGATCCGGATGAACCAGCACGAGAGCCGAGGTGAACAGAGCCTTCAGGTGACCAAAGCCCTGTCCGCCTCAGCTGACCACTGCAGGCGCACCGGTCCCCCCTTCAGCAAGGAGGTAATGGGAGCCGCTACCTGACCAAAAGCCACAGATAAACCTCCGGTAGTAGTTGGCAAACCCTAAGAATCGCTGCACTTCCTTAACCGTGGTTGGAGTCGGCCAATTACGCACGGTTGAAATGCGGTCATTTTCCATCTCCACCCCTGACGCGGACAGGCGGTATCCTAAGAAGGAGATGGACTGTTGAAAGAACAGACATTTCTCAGCCTTGACGTACAGGTCATGTTCCAACAGTCGACCAAGCACCTTACGCACCAGGGACACATGCTCGGCTCGTGTAGCGGAGTATATGAGAATATCATCTATATACCCCACTACACCCTGTCCATGCAGGTCCCTGAAAATCTCATTGACAAAGGATTGGAAGACTGAGGGAGCATTCATCAACCCGTACGGCATGATGAGGTACTCATAGTGCCCAGAGGTGGTACTAAATGCCGTCTTCCACTCATCCCCTTCCCGGATACGCACCAGGTTGTACGCGCTCCTGAGATCCAATTTGGTGAAGAAGTGCGCCCCGTGCAATGACTCCGTCATACTAGCAATGAGAGGTAGTGGATAACTGTACTTCACAGTTATCTGATTGAGACCTCGATAGTCAATGCACGGGCATTAACCTCCATCCTTCTTCTACACAAAAAAGAAACTCGAGGAGGCAGGGGAAGTGGAAGGCAGAATGTATCCCTGTCCCAGAGATTCGGAGACATATGTTTCCATAGCTGCCGTCTCTTCCTGTGACAGAGGATACACGTGAATCCGAGGAAGTGCAGCGCCCTCCTGGATATTTATCGCACAATCCCCCTGTCAATGGGGTGGTAATTGAGTCGCCTTCCTTTTACAGAAGGCGAGAGCGAAATCGGCATATTCGGGAGGAATGTGCATAGTGGAGACCTGGTTTGGACTCTCCACCGTAGTTGCACCTACGGAAACACCTACACACCTCCCCGAGCACTGACGGGACCATCCCTATGAGAGCCCTCTGTGGCCACAAAATGTTGCCGTCATGAGAGGCTAACCAGGGAAGCCCCAACACCACGGGAAACGCAGGAGAATCGATCAGGAAGAGACTAATTCTCTCCTCATGACCCTCCTGCGTTTTCATCCAGAGTGACCTCCCTAATCAGGCCTGACCCTAAAGGGCGACTATCTAAGGCATGTATAGGGAAGGGCACATCAACAGGCACAATAGGGATCCCTAATCTATGTGCAAATAGACGGTCCATAAAAACTCAGGAAAACTCAGGAAATTCTACGTGAACACACATGTGCGCAACAGGGAGCTCTGGGTGAGTCGGGTGCCTACTCCTGGGATGGTCCACCAGTGCCCTGCCTGCTGCCTCGACTCCCTGAGGACCCTTTCCAGCACCGACCAGCAGTGTGTCCTCTGTGGCCACAGTTGGTGCAAGAAACAGCCCCCCTTCCGGTCACCCTTAGATCAGCACCTCCGAGCTCCATCGGTGTAGGGTCGGAAGTGCTGGGGAATGGACTGGACGGACCCTGATCCGGACGTCTGCGGGTAGCCAACAGGTTATCCAGTCGTATCGATAAATCCACCAGCTGGTCCAGGTTAAGGGTGGTGTCCCTGCAGGCCAGCCCTCTCGTAGGCTGCATCGGTAATGGTCGATTAGGGCCCTCTCATTCCATCCCACGCTGGCTGCCAAGGTCCTGAAGTCGCGTCTATTCCTCCCCACTAAGCGTTGGCCCACTCGAGCGCTTTCCCCGACAGACAGGAGATGAGGGCGGACACTCTCTCATATCCCGAGGGAGCCAGGTGGATGGTCGCCAGGTAGAGCTCCACCTGGAGCAGGAACCCCTGGCACCCGGCAGCTGTTCCATCATATGCCCTCGGGAGCGAGAGCCGAATCCCACTGGATCCAGGTGGTGAAGGGGTGGACAGCGGTGTGGGGTGAATTGAGGTGTTGGGGTGAATTGTAGTGGAAGGAAGTGTAAAAAAAATACCTCTCTCCCATCGCTCCATAGTCTGTACCACTCGATCCATGGCTGTGCCAAGAGTCTGTAGCATGGTCGAGTGCTGCTGGATGTGTTCCTCCACTGATCCTGGAGGAATGGATGTACCTGCTGACTCCATAATGGTGCGTGATTCTGTCATGCGTCAGTTTGTAGCGGTAGGACGGAGTCAGGCGCAGGACACAGAACTTAGTCAACAACGTACTTTACTTGTCAAGAGTAAACACAGGGAAGAAAATACAGACTAACATGTCAATGACAACAAAACAACGAACAATCACGCACAACACCATGAGGGAACCAGAGGGTAAAATAGGGAAACAAATTATCGTAATTGGAACCAGGTGTGTGCAAATTAGACAAAACAAGTAGAACACAGAAACATAGATCGGTGGCAGCTAGTACTCCGGTGACGACGAACGCCAAAGCCTGCCCGAGCAAGGAGGAGGAGCAGCCTCGGCTGAATTCGTGACACTGGTGTACAAAACCGAAAGTAAAAGAGGCAAGAAATGAAACCATACTGCCTGTAAATACCGAATTCAATCTTTTAAATTATATTTTGATTCAACAGGACTTTTTACACTAACAAAATATATTATGTAAAACCAGCCTTTCTTCGACATCAGATTTGCCACTTTTCTGTTGACACTATTCTTACATTAAGAGTTGATCAATTTGAAGGGGGACGTGCACCCTGTGATTCATTGGGGTGACGCGCCTCTGCTGAAGGTGAACAGTAAACTGTCGAACCCCATGCTGTGTCAAAGAAAGCCCTTGCCTTTGCATTGTTTGCACCAGCAACCAAGGCCATGTTTAGCTGAGTCAGTATTTAGAGAGAGAGAGACTTGACATGCTGAATGATTATGTGAAAGAGAGAGCCTTAGAATCTTTTGTCACAAAGGTGCTAAAGGAATACGAGCACGTGGAGAGAAAGTAAGCTTTTAATCTTCGCCTTGGAAATACAAAATACCCCAAACTGTACATGGGTGGTGTACCATGCCCTTCTCTCAGGAATTCTGACGCATAGAAGGGGTTATTAGCAAATCAACCTGAGGAACCTGTTCTTCTTTCTTGAAATCCTCCAATTACTTTATGAGCCACTAGGTCTAGTCATTCCGTTTCCCTGAAGGGGATAGTCAAAGAATAGCCAGTGGCGACAAAGTTAAGATTGATTGACAGGAAATAATGAGCAAATGATCATACATTGTCTGTTTCTAATTGAATATGGTCAAACAGAGGTCACACTGTCATTCAAAAAGGCTTTCTGGGGTGGTACGTTTGGCTTTGTTTAGTCTTGACAGGCAGCTTAAGTGTGCCAAAGGCGCTAAGAAGCCGAGATAAGGCAAAGTAAACCAAATAAAGCTGCTTTGCTCTTTTAGTCAGGGAAATTAGTTGGATAGTTAAGTTAAGGGAATCAACAGTATGCTCAATTTTCCCCTTGCTTAACGCCAGTACAGTGTGATCTCAGACAATATGGTGTGAGGCTGAAGAAGGTGAAAGAGCTATCATAAAAGTGGTAAACAGTATGTAGCACACAAGGCATTGTGTATGCTGCAGCTAAATACAAATCATTGTGGTATTAACTGAGACATACTGCAATTTATACACTTTCATCCCAATCCTTATGCAGTGATTAATACCAATTCAATGCATTTCCGATTTCAGTTTTTAACGGTGATTCTTCACTAATCGCTGCACCTCCAATGTTAAGGAAAACATGTCATTTGAACCAATATGAAACTTTATTATACCCCTTGCAAGGGTATTTGTATTTATTTTGCATGCTACCCATCCTCAGAATTATCTGTGACTCACAGAGGCGTATGTGACCACAATGGCTGTCTTTAACGTAGAAAAAATAATTGAGAGAGGTGATATGGGTTAGCTGCAGTGTTAAATAGAGCAGATGGTGATGTCATCACTGTGTGGGAACTGGAATGTAGTGGGGCTGCTCATCGTACGAAAAGGGCCTTTGCTTTCCAATAATGATATTCTATATGCACACTCCATTCTTGAAATTCAATTATCCCCCTTTGCATCCAACAAGCCAGCATGATTAACTAAAATGGCCATAAATATATGTGGTTAGCATTCCTTTTCTGTTTCTGTCTTCTCTCTGACGTACATTCGTTTTTATTGACTTGATCCGACTATAATATTGTGTGATGAATATTCCCAAGGTTTAGTTTAGTAACATGATGCTTAGTCTATGAGAAGTTAAGTCGTCACTCGAGTGTAATCCCAAATGGTTTTCCTTCCATTAATAGTTAAAAGGGCTTTAAGAAGAAAATTAACTGCCATTTCCTTAATTTAGAAGATTAATCACCCTCTTTGCTTTGTGTTTTTTCAAGTAAATAGTGGAGATTAAAAGACGTAGGCCTAGATTTTATCAGATCTAGCATTAACCGGCGATAGCCGACACCCACATAGCTGATATTTTGGCGGTGTCGGAGGTGTAACTGCATTCGAGCTTCCAAATCGGTGAGCAGCTGCTCTTGCGATCAGTGTCAGGAAGCCACACCCATCCCACTCCTGTTAGAAGTTCAGAATGAGAAAGAGTAGGCTATATAGAAATAATTACACTCAAAATGAAAAATTATAAAATAATGAGGATTTCTATCATTCTAATGGTGGTGTAGATTACATCACACATTCCTGTGTTCGAACTTGTAAACAAGGCTGCATGGGATTTCTCTTAATGCGACTCCATGCAGCCAATGGCAATGTCCGCTTTAGGTATAATGCCAGGAGCCGATTGTAGATTTGACAGCTCTAACCCAGTTCCACCTCCGACACCACCAAAACAACCGCTATGCGGGTGTCGGCTAGCTCGGATCTGATAGAATCTAGCTCTAACTGGGCACAATTATCCATGGTACATTGGTCAAACTACCACATGTTGAAACTTCACTAGTCTGACAAAAATGGAGCAAGACTGCCTCATCATAAAAATGTGCATATGATCGCTTCTGTGGCCTTTATAAATAATCCAACAATTCTCTCCACTAATTGCATGTTACCACAAAATGGCCATTGTGTGAACCAGTGTGTGTGCGTGAGTTGTAGAATAAACCAACTGTATACAGAAACTGAGAAAGAAGAGTATCACAATATATTATTTATTTTCCCCAACAAACCTTTCAACAACACCAATAAAAACAATAAATTACAATATTAAAAAGTAGGCTGCATGAAACAACACTAATGTGAATCAACACAGAAAGTGGAATTTAAAGCTAAATCACCATTGAACAGAAATAAATGGCATTACTTTTGTACTTGACTTTTGTCAGTTACCAGTCATTAACTAGTTGACTAGTTCAACATTAAGTTATAAACCGTGAACAACAAATACTATCTAGTAATTCAATTAACCGAGTGTTGTGAACTTAAATATTTCCGCTTTGTAACTGGTTTGCAATTAATCTCTTGTGGTAAAACAAAGCAAAAATAGTAAAATAATAACCCTGTCGGCATGGCGATTTGACTGCCGTTTGTCTAAATAAAAAAGCAAGCAAGAACAAATGTACCTGTCCAATGTTTAATATGTAAGCATATAACTGTCAAAATCAATGTTTTATTTTGATAGCTTTCATATTTAGTAGATGAGCTAAAATACAGTGATTTGGCATGTTCGCAAATTGCACTTGAATGATACAACCTCTAGATGAGGGAAAACAGTATTTCTGCCCCATTAAACCAGTCCAGCCGATGTCTCCGCATGGAACCCCTAATGCTCCAAATTACCACAAATTCCTTATCTACTACATTAACTTAGTTCAGATGGATGAACGGCTAACCAAAGACATGGTATCTAAGTGAAAAAGAAAACAAGACACTGAGGTATCAGACTCTTAGGAGTACAGTCAGAGTGCACTGAATGAACATTTTGTGAAAAACACATCACATTTTTGCCAATTCAGTCGTGTCGTTTAAACATCAAAACAAACAACAAAATACTTCTTAAAGGTTACATTTGTAAGTTAGATTCCCACTCAAAGTGTCGCCTCAACGCTCCTGGAGGATTCAAGGGGAGGGTCTTGGTGAGAGCACTCGAACGCAACACCAAAGATGATGAGGATGAGAGTGCACTACTTAGCATTACTTTTTGGGTTTAGTGAGTTGTAAATGCATCAAAGACAAAAAGGAATTTGGTTTTAAGATACAAAATAGCACAACTGAGTATTTGCCCCTTGTAAACCCACTTAAATGTCACTGTGACATCACTGTAGAACACTTAGCAGCAGGAAAATAACACAGATCATCAACGGAAACATCCATGCGCTATATTTCACACAGCGAACACAATGAACTAGACAACTTATGAAACATTTCTAATGAACTATTACCATGCCAACTCATTGACAATGCTAGGTAAAATAACCCTGTGGTCTTTGCCTGCGTTGGTATTAGCCCCATAGCCACGCATCGCTATCCAAAGCAATAGTACTCATCGGAATCCACTTTGAGTCGCATTGGTGGCTTGCTGAAAGTCTTGTCCTCTATAATTGGTTTATCTGAGAAAGGATCAAGGTCCGTTGGAGAAGGGTGGTCTGGAAGGTCCTCGGCTAACTCATCCAACGTATCCAGATAACTGCCCACGGATATCCCGTCCAGTCCATCACTGTTTCCATCATGCAGACTGGTGATGCTGCCGCGTGAAGAGGTGTCATCCTCGCTGTCCGTTAAGCTGTACAGGCTGCCCGTCAGGCTGCTTTCACGACTGGCTATGCCCCCCTTGTCCTCCATCACCCATTTGATGGATTCGATGCCCTCGTTGATTGACATAAGCTGCTGCATCAGCTTGACATCGATGGCACGGAGGTGGGCCTGCGTTTTGGGTTAGAAGGAGATTCATTTTAGGACTTTGTTATTATAGATTTTTTTTTTTTTTTTACACACAACACACTTCCAACAATTAGGCCTAAAATGTTGTTTGTTTTCTAAATACATTGCTGTCCTATTCCATTATTGTGAGAAGAACATCACCAGCATGTATTTTGAGTTGGCAAAGTAAAGCTGGAAAAAAACTATCCTGGACAAAGACCAAGGTAAAACAAAAACAGCATGCCACAGGAAGTCATTCCATCCTTGGCATGTAACAGCATGGCCTGTGAGGGCATAGCAGGACATTCTCACCCTGATACCCATACAGTACCACCATTGATTTATCACTTCACCATGACAACCCCAATAGAGGGTAGCCTATGGTCTCATTCAGAAAGATTCCCCCTGGCTACTAGCGACAAATAGACAGCCATTTACGCCAATGGACAGTCAGTGGCAGCAGTCTCTAGCCAGTCAAAAAGCATTATGCCAGATGGTGGTTGACAAGGCTCATACAATGTTCCGGACAGCTGGATGGCTATAAAACAGAGCACTTTCTTGGGAGTTGATCGCGACAGGCCCCGTTTAAGTCATAATGCTGCCAGTGTTTGCTTTACGGATATAACCTGTCCTTTATGTGTGCACAGACGTCGAGCCAGAGCATAGTGGAATTTTACAGTAGCATTAGCAGTGTCAATTAAAGTTGGCTTGAATGGGGTGGTGAATCACAAGATCGGTATAGCTAATGTGATTTACTGCTCCTTTCGTTTTAGTTTGTTAGTCATTGATATTGAACTTAATTGATTTAGCATCCAACAATACTTACTTACGATTAAAGTTTTTAACTCTTGTTTAAAACAAGTTACATTATTCTGGGCATTTGTCTAAAATGGGAGTTATAGGCAATACAGGTCAATCCTATACAGATTTGACCAACTGTTAATACCTCTATGTATATTGTAAAGTGAACCAGCCGGTTAGCCAAATGGCCAAGAGAAAAGCAGCCTAATTGGATTGAAGAAGTGACAGCAGCACAAAAGCCTTAGATGGCCCAAATGTGCCATTCACTATAGTAGGGAGCACAGCAGTCTACACTTGTCTTACATTTAATTAAACTGAATGGAATAAAACTGGTATTTTTCTGCTTTACTCCCAAGAGCTTGGTGGATGCATTTCAGTGTTGTCATCAATATCATTTTTGACTGTCCAGTCAGAACCCAAAGACTAGCTTTCCTCCATCACGATATGCCTTTGTGTCCGGCAAAATGGACTCTTGGGTGGATATCTTCTCTATTATTATAGTTTACTAGGCCTGTCATCATGATGGTATTATGAATCACCCTTTCAATGACCTCAACATGGAAACTCACATGAGAGGGGTATTTTTTTTAGTTGGTCAACCAGGCAACGACGCAGTCCCCTTCTGTACAAACTCGGTCAATTTGACCATCTGTTCAACGGTCCTAATGCCACGACTGACCTTAAGCCTTAAGGGGTGGGGGTCTCCTCAATACGGTGGGTCAAAGACAAGGCTATGTAGCCTGGAATCCAAGTGAATCAATTTGGATTCCAGGCTATCCTCCTGTATTTTTGTTGAGTTTGGAATTTGTGTAAGTGAGAGTTAATTGAGGTGAGAATTGTCTGCCTGCCTGATACTGGACTATGCATTGTTGTTGTGTGTAGAGAGCAAGTGTGAATGGCTTTCACCAACTGGGTGGCATCACACCTGTTGCTGAGAGAGGGTGAGAAACATCACTAAATCAATAGATTTATAGCGCAATACTCAATACATTTGGTTATTTAAGAGGTAGGCCAATGTTGATAGTTCTGGGAGTGTGACACCGACTCCTATTGTCTTGTTATGCGTCAAATGACAGGCCAAAAATACGGCAAAAAAACTGTAGCATATAGTGTATATCCTACTTCTATTTCTGATGATAGAGTTACAGTGCATGTCAATGTCCTACTGCACTAACATAAAAGAGACATGTCACTCACTATTATATACGTATTTCCAATGCCTTGCGACCAGGCTGCATTATAAGTCAACCATAAACTTCTGAGAAGCCAAAAGTATAACCTATGAACACAATGGCAATAAAGGTGGATTGCCATCAGGTTTCTGGAAGTTACTGCATAACATGTTGAATTATGATATCACAGGTCAGTGAACTAACGTCCAATAAAGCAAACAGCAGCAACAACTAGACTACTGCAGCTAAAATACTTTTTGTTATCTTGTGTAGATTGGGTAAATTGCACTTAATGCAATGCAGCAAATGAATATACAGAATGGTTTTGAAGGAGCAGTGAACTGACTTGAAAAAGCCGGGGTCCGAATTGCCGATTTGGATGTTTGCTTCGGTATTCAAAAACTGTATTATAGCATTACTGCATGAAGCAACTCACTGACCCGACAGGGACAGACGGACATAGTTCTTTAAGGTAACCAGTTAGCCTACCATTTCCTGTTTCAAAAATAACATCTTGTTCTCCAGTCGTTTTAAGTCAGCAGAGTTCGACCGGTTCTTCGGTGTCGCCGGTTTTCTATCCTCATGTTTGTCGTGATGGTGATTTCCTCCCGCCAGGGAACGAATGAGACTTTCAGGAACTTTGCGACCCAACTTTTTCTCAATATCCTTAAAATCGGATAACACGTTGTCCTCTTCCATGGTAGAATTGCAGTAAGAATATAAACGAACGAATAAATATATATGCTACGTGCAGTAGGAACAACACAGAGAGCAAATTATGGGGTTCAGTGGTTTGATGACTCCCACTGATTTCACGTCCAAAGAAAAGGGCATAACCTGGATGGTCTGAGAGTTCTGATGTTGAAAGCGACTGCTATATCCATAGGCGCACAGTAACGCAGTTGCCCAATCCAAATGTTATCACCAACTCAAAATATAGAGTACAATCCAAAACAAAATAGAAACAAACACCGTTATTACTGTAGAAAAGCCACTACAGACGTGAAATTAGAGGTTTGGAAGTCCCTTGCGCCGGGGTGTCAGCCGTGACCATTGAAACAATATTCGTACCAAGGAGCAGCTCCGTAGGATGACGGCGTGCTGCTCAACCACAGTTAAATGACTGAAACCTTACACCCCGGACAGGTTGGATTATAAAACTACGCCTGTTTGCCGTAATGATAAGGCAATTGTCGCATTGTATATTTTTGCTTATTGTGTACAAAATATACCCATATGGTAGCCTACAGTATTTTCATCAGTATCATCAGTTCAATCATACAAACGATTAAATTGCAATTTTATGTTAGCAAAGTAGGCTACAGTAAGCTGTCTTTCTTGCTGAATTTATTTGAATTCAAACCAATGTTGTGTAGCCATCCTAGTGGCCTCATTGTTATCACACCAGCATAATAAAATCAATACATTTTAAAAAGCTATATTAAACGGCTTTAAAGCAAACACATTAACCAACATTTGACCTGATTAATTATGATATATTTCTTCAAAGCAACACAAATTAATTTAGCCCTGATTGACTCTTTTTTTGAAGTCGTATTGGACTTCACACTTCTACCCCCTTGTGGCAATTCATGAGAATTGACATTACCTACACAAGAGTGGCAAAGTAGGCGATACAACTGAAATATGATTTGGTTCAGACAAGGATCCTTTCGTTTTTCCTATTCTATTTGTTTCTACTTTGTCCACATAGTAATTTGCCCGTAGCTGTCAAGGCACATAAGAAGAGTAAATGTGTATGAATCATGACATTGCACTCCACAAATGTTGCAGAAATTATAATATTGCAAGACACATTTTTAACCTTTTATTTTGTTTAATCATCAAATTTTTTCAATGGAATAAAAAATTCCATTTTGAACACAAAAGGATTCAAATAAATTGAAATATGTTTACAAATTTACAGAATCTATAGTTATACTCAGAATCTATAGTTATACAGGTCAAGGCACTCTGTAATGTAACTAACAGTAGAATGAGTGATACAATCAATAAGATTCCAAATTACATACTACAGCAGTCAGCAGTGGTGGTAAAACTTGGCAATGGGTGGACCACAGTGTGCAGGTTTTTGTTCCAGACCAGCATTAACACCCCTAATTCAACCCACACCCTCCATTGACAACATTTGTCCACTCCCGGAATACAGTTTGTGATGCATATTCTACCACACTTGGAACTCAATTTGAAATGATGAAAACATAGCTGCTTACAATACAAAAGTATGAAAATATGTGACGCTCAGCTAAGCCTGGGTCATGTTCATTAGGCACCAAATGGAAGAAAATTGACAGAAACAGGGATGGGCTCATTTTATGTTGCAGAGATTTTGTTGCAAAAAGCGTGCCCTAACGAACATAACCCTGCAGTTTCACATACAGCTCAGACCACGGATTGGCCTTTTTCGTCGTCGTAGCGTTGGTACTGTTCTCCCAGCAGGGGCTGGCGGCCCTCCAGTTTGCTGTAAGAGTGGGAGCGCACCGCACATGTGGTGGCAGCAAAGATTACAGCCACGACGACCAGGGCCGAAACGATGGCAATGGTGATGATCTCGGTCAAAGTTAAAGGAGCAGCTATAGAGACGAGACAAGATTTATAACAGTTATATTCGTCATTGTATGGAATGTGAAACTCGCAAAGAGACAGATGGACAGACAGACAGAAGGACTCTTACCAAAATAGCTAATTTGAAGAAACTGTAAGCATAACAAGCAGACCACTTTGCATATAAAGTCCATAATTATTGGCACCCTTGATAAATATGAGCAGAAAATACTGTATAAAATAAAAACTGAGCTACAAAACAATGGGACAATTATATTATTTTATACTAATACAATTGTTCAGATAAAGAGATTTTGTTTAACAAGTCATATTATCCCCCCCCAAAAAATTACGATCAAAAGTATTGGCACCTTGTTTTCAATACCTTTAAATACCTCACCTTGTGAGGGTAACGCACTGAGCCTTTTCCTAAAATGTTTTCTGAGATTGGAGAACACATTTGGGAAGGTTCTTAGACCATTCCTACATACAAAATCTTTCCAGATCATTGATATCCTTCGTCTGCACTTATGGACTGCCCTCTTCAATTCAAACCACAGGTTTTCAATGGGTTTTATGTCCGGAGACAGATGGCTATTGCAAAATGTAGATGTTGTGGTCAATTAACCATTTATTTGTGGATTTTGGTGTGTGCTTGGAGTTATCGTCTTGCTGGAATATCTACTTCCGGCCAAGTTTCAGCCTCCTGGCAGAGGTAACGCGGTTTTTGGCTAAAATGTCCTGGTACTGGGTAAAGTTCATGATGCCATTGACCTTAACAAGGACTCCAGCACCAGTGGAAACAAAATAGCCCCATAACATCAAAGATCCACCATCATATTTGACAAGCCAAACCCACCACTGGTGTGCGTACCTAAAGAGCTCGATTTGCATGTCATCTGACCATAAGACCGGTCCCAACCCAAGTGCCAATGCCGTTTAGCAAACTCCAGGCATTTACATTTGTTGAATGACATTAAAATAAAGCTATTTGGCCAGGCACACCAGTGGTGGATTTGGCATCGAAATAAGGATGCATAAGTAGAAAAGAACCACATACCTACTTTAAAATATGGTGGTGGATCTATTACTTTCTAAACAAAATCTCTTTCTAACTGTATTAGTATAAAATATATAATTTCCCTTTTTTTCCCCATTCAATATAGCTCAGTATTTGTATTATTTATTTTATACAGTCTTTTTTGCTCATCTTTATCAAGGGTTCCAATTATTCCGGACCTGACTGTATATAATAGATAAGACAAATATCCATAATGTATTTATATTGACATTATACACACCTGGCCATTCAGCCTGTATTTATATTGACATTATACACACCTGGCCATTCAGCCTGTATTTATATTGACATTATACACACCTGGCCATTCAGCCTGTATTTATATTGACATTATACACACCTGGCCATTCAGCCTGTATTTATATTGACATTATACACACCTGGCCATTCAGCCTGTATTTATATTGACATTATACACACCTGGCCATTCAGCCTGTATTTATATTGACATTATACACACCTGGCCATTCGGCCTCGTAGGAGTAGCCAAGGTTCTCTGGGGCTGTAAGAAACATCTCAGCGTTGGTCACTGGAGGCCAAAAGGGAACCATGTTGTACCCCCTGTTGTGACCAATGGGGGCATTCTCTGAAGGATAGACTGCCAAATCTGCAAAATGTATCAGTTAAGAGTCAGCTTATGAACATGTGCCACTGACGTACAAAGAGAAAAGCCTGCCAGAGCTAAACAAATGGTGCATAGTAATCATGTAATTGTTGTGTAATTACCATTTTACCATGTAATTTAGAAGTAAATACAAGATAAAAAGTGGCCTGTACCGCATAGTCAACAAATACACAGAGGATGGAAGAACATCATATCTTCAGACAAGCAAGCACAGACAAAGACATTACATGAAGACAATAGATCAGGTATTGAACATGAGATTGATAGTAGGATGGGATCCGTTACCAGGGGCGTGCCTCCTGAGCCACTCGTCAAAGATGGCGTCGGTGAAAGTGTGGAGCAGCACGAAGATGGGGTCGTTGGGCGAGAGGTGGGTCTGTCCGCCTGTTCCGTTCAGAAATAGGTGGGCCAGGTTGTGGAGGCTCCGTACCACTGGGTCGTAGTTTCCCTGGGGGGCGCTATATCCTGTGCACACACCACAGGTAGCTTGTGGATTAAATACAGGAAACTGTGTGCAGTGGATGTGAAACTCGCCGGTAGCATGTTGGCAGGAGTACACCAGTGAAATGGGTGACGTCAAACCTTCCCTGAGATCTAAATCTCTCAGAGTGACTAGTCTCTTGCTCTGTCAGCTAAGACAGTTGGCTTTGAGTTGCGTGTGTTATCATGTGTAGAAGGTTGTTGGTTCGCACCCTGCTCGGGACAGAACAGAATGCACTCTGTTGTGTGTGAGTGTGTGTGTGCGTGCGTCTGGGTGAGTGTCAGCATGCACAACAAACCTCAATGTTCAGTGTGAGCATATGTACAGTACACTACAGGAAGTGTAGTGATATCTTTTTGTTTCAATGTGAATGACTATATCTATTTGTGTAGTCCAGCAATAACCACTCACCCTCGATGGTGTTCCTGAAGCTCTCTGAAGAGGTGGAGTAGTAGGGAGGGGTGTCAAAGCTGTTCACCTGCAGGCAGTCTGCCACGTCCTGAGGCTCAGGGAGACGCTGCACCATGGGGCGGGCCACGTTACCAGCTGGGTTCCTCCTGATGGGTGTGGTCTCAGTGTCTGGGTGGAGACAGAGTAGAGGGTTAAGAGGGGTCTCAGTAACCTGGGTTACTAAAGGGAATAATAAATAGGCGTGGGAAGTTGGGAAGTGCTGAAGGACACACCAGGGCCATGTTTAAATACTATTTAGATCTTTTTTTTTTTCTTCCTTTCTTCCATCCTTCTGGAAATCACCCTATTGGAGGAGAAGGACCCTCCACTTTGAACCTTATTCTCTGATGGGTTTTTGAGGTGACGAGGAGAGAGGATGCAAGGAATCGAGGAAAGATGAATTGAGATGGAGCTAGTGCTTGAGGACTAATGTTGGGCAGATGACAAGCTCACTGCTTCCCCTAGTGTTCTGACAATGTGTTGCACCAACAGCAACAGCACTTATTAACAGTGAACCAGGCGTAAGCAATGTATTAATCAGCAGGTATCACAATATGGAATGGTGAAGTTGCTCAAAGGGGCTCTACATGTCCCTTGATGTTCTGGTCATTTGTCAACTTTGCTGAGTATGTTTCTATAATCTCAGTTACTTTTACACATTTTAACATCTGTGCCTACTGGCAACTTCTACCCACCATATAGGGCGTTCTCTTTAAAACTTGGAAGGATATGAGTGCACTACGAAAGGCTTACTGTTGCAGATGGTCCCCAGTGTATCATAGTCCTCCACACTCTCACAGATCACCCTCCAGTTGGAGAAGATGGAGTTGGTGCTGATGGAATTCATATCGAGGTTGCTCCTCGCTCCCAATAGGTCATCTGTGCAGATGTCACAGGTGCTTCCACCAATGGCAAAGTTCCAGTAGGGCAGGGCAAAGGACGGGTCTTGCAGCATATCCTAAATTGAAAGTAGGGTAAGAAAGAATTAATATACGATATAATAATCGTATTGTGCAATTAGAAACCCCTTAAACTGCAATTAAAACAGTTACAAATGGGCATAGAGGAGTAGCGCCTGCATTATTTCCATCCCATTGATCAAACAATCTCAATATTTAGTTGCAACTGATTTTATTTATTTAGTTGTATGAAACAATGATTTGCCTTTATTGCTAAAGCCTAATATATGGTTATGCCAAGATAATGAATAAGATAATGATCCTTAAAAACAATAAACAGTCTTTGTCAGTAATGCACCAAGGACTAATTCAATAAATAACTTGGGCAACAGATGCTCTGTTGTGCCCTATTAGAAGGGAAATCTAGGCTCAGACTAGTAACGCCTAAGCACATTTTCTGCTAAGCTTGCTTGATTTTGGCAGGAAATTGCTTCATCTGGAAAGATATCCTCACCCTTAATGCGGCACCAATTCCAACAAACAATAGGGAAAGTGAAATGACTATTGATGGGCAATAAATACAGATTCAAATGGATTTGGCTGGTGGTGAAAATCCATAATAGCATTAGATGATGGCCTATTAGACTGTGATATCAATCTAATAATCAACCATACCAGTGGTTGGCACACTACAAAAAAGTTATTTGCATTATGATGTACTATTTCAGTTAATATTTTACATGTATACAGTTACATATTGCCGGTACCCCATCTCACCTGCATGTCGCGCTCAAGTTGGAGCAGGTGAAACCTGTGCCAGGTCACAAAACCGGGACCTTCATGAGAGAAGTCGACTCCGCCAAAGCTCGGCTGGCCAGTCCCCAAGAAGGTCTTGCTGACCGAATAGTAGTGGGTCCACACAAAGTAATTGTAGATGGTGATGTTCTCAAACTGCGGGGTGTTTCCATCGGGCCCGAAGACCTCCTGGTACCGCCGCGTAGCGATTACAATGTCCGGGTGCACGGTGCTCTTGGCCTGGTCCAGCGCGGTCACGAAAGCTCGCTTCTGATCCACACTGAGCTGCATCACGTTTCTCCGGACTGAAGGATTAAAACCAGTCATGCGTTAATGAGCACATTCTTTTGTGGGAAGAAATTGAGAAATTACCCACTGGGCACACACTGGTTGAATCAACGTTGTTTCCACGTAATTCCAATGAAATTACGTTGAACCAACGTGGAATGGACTTTGAATTGACGTCTGTGCCCATTGGGTATAGATAGGGCAGGCAGCCTATCCAGAGTACCGTTAACCTTTATGCATAGGCCTACACCATTGCCTGAATTCGAGACAAACATGTAATTATATCGTACATTAAATGCAACTATATGTAATCCATGGACATTCGTGTCCTTGTCATTTTTAAAGTGTTGTATGCTTTCCATAATCTGTGCAGATATGTGGCTTTCAACCAGTTGAACAGCCGTGCGTAAAGTACGGTGTGGCGGTGCCTTGTATAGAGGTTGCTTGTGGTAGACTATAATTTACTTATTTTGTTCAACTGATATATGGACTGTTGATCATAGTTAAATTGGTTTAAGTGTGAGATTTACCACTCCACTAAAATGAGACACATATTTGAGATGATTAACCCTATGCTGTTTCAATTGCGTAAAAACATCAAATCATTTTGTAATGGAAACTGCGACATTTGGTTATTTGTTTTCCAGGGTGATAAAAAACAACAACGTACCAACAGCAACCAGTTGGTCACAGTTTAAACCGGCCAATCCATGCCTACAACGGCCACAATTATAACCGGTGAAATTCCCGTTGCACTGGCAGGTTCGATTGAAGTAGCGGATGGGCCAACGTTCACGGTCATCCCGTCCATCGTGGGGGTACTGGGGGCCGTGTGCACTTGCGTCTGCCGCTATCGAAATGCACTGTCCACGTCCAGTTGCGGACCCACAGTCGTCATTTGCGACCCCAAACGGGGATGGACAACACTGACCACTCCGAAGTACCTCTGGAGTCACACATTCCCTCGGAAACTGCGCGCGCACAAACACTGCGCCCAAGAGCACCAACAAGCCATACTTCCACATAGCCAGGAATAGGCAAAATGACACAACAGAAAGTTAGTTAAATGGAAAGATGGATCACACAATTCTCTTTCTTCAATCACACTAACAGTAGTCAGTACCTTACTCGTAACCTCATCACTTCAAAGTTCCTTTTCTGTTTCAACTCAGTGCGCACTTGTCTTTCCATGCGGCCCGACCCTCTTGTACTAATTGCCCCAACACCAGCCAAGTAAAACCCTGGCCTTTAAATACCGGATTAGCGCATGACTGCCCGGATTTCTGATCTCCTCGTGATCACATCACATTTCTCACCAGACTGAGAGGGATAGAGTTTAGGTAGTCATGCACACCGTTTTACTAGTCCTACTGTGAAACATAATTTGGCATGTCACCTGTGCAAGCTATTGAATTAATGCTGTCCTCCAGTTTTAACCCCATCAATTAATGTTTATGAACTTCTGGACTAATTTCACCACATTTTGTCAAAAAGGATTACACTTAAATTACATTGCCACATTGAAATCCACAAATTAGAGTGACTGCTCTAAATTGGTATTACAAATCAAAGGACCTACAATGCAAAAAAACAACTGTGGCCTGCTACAGTACACAGTTAAGTGTCACTTGGAATAAAATGGAACCATATTTACATGTTATTATGCCTACATATATTTATGTGGACCTTATCGCTAATACAACCCACTCATCTGGATGTGATTGCAAAAGAGCCCACTTAGGCCTAACTATCATTACAATAGTATTTTAATAATAGAAGTCACTTTCTCACACGTTACATTGTCCTTCATGATGTATTGCTTACTGTCACTCATTTGTTTCATTATACCTAGTGCCATCAGTTCACTTCAGTTATTTATTTGCACAGATAAAACAACTTTTTATACAATGTTAAAGATAATAAAAGGTATGCAATGCATGAGCTCTCCTTTAGATAATCCCTAATTGTTTACACATGCATGTTCATGAGTTCATGTTGGAATGTGATCATCCTACCCAAGTCATTTGACTTCTCAGGCGGCACCCCCTCCACCCTGGCTTGCCCTTTCCTCCCAGGCTCCAATCATTCCCTCTTCATTTGAGCCAAGAATCCTTTGAGGCCATTGTGATGGTGGCCGCACAGCATAGTGAAGAATTCTAGTTTTATAACTCTTACAGACCACATGCTACTTTTGCCTCTGGGAATGGAGAGCATTCAGGACCTTTTTATCCCAACTCTCAGCTGATGGCTTCATAGCCAGTTGGCATTTACATATTGTTAATGATCTTTTAGTTGGGACTGCATTGTCATCAGCACGAGTTATTCCCCTTTTAACATTTACATTTTAGTCATTTAGCAGACGCTCTTATCCAGAGCGACTTACAGTTAGAAGGTCTGTGGAGTTCCATGCATTTGGAACACATTGAGAAGACACCAGCAGAGTTCATTGTGATATTAACCTAAAAGAACATCACAATACATAAATCACAAAAAGGTCAAAACATAACCTGCAAGGAATATATTAAAAGTTTCCCACATTATACTGTTTGCTTGGCAGTGGGTTATTCCGAGGACATCTCTGAATACAGACAGCAGTTGTTTAGTTGCACTAATTAGGAGTCATTATTTCATAATAACTAGGATGTGTATGGTTTCCTCCTCCTCAGGAGGGTGAACTCCTCCTAATTAGCGAAGGGCCATTTTTCTCGGTGCTACGGGTTGAGAGATAGTTGGGCGAAAATATCAGTTGAGAGCTGGGGAAAAAAAAGTTAAATGGCAGGTTTTTAGCTTTGAATTACCATATGTCTATCTGTTTCCCACTTCAAAGCACAGACAGCACTGTTAGAAAGAACTTGGCAGAAAGCCAACATTCCTTAAAAATGCTAAACAGGTACAAAGGTATAGAGAGCCACGTCATTTCAGGAAGGCAGACCGCAAGGTTGTAGGCTGCCAAGTGTATAAAGGAAGTAGTAATAACGAAACAAGTCAGTTTATGAGAAGAAAACATAAGAAGTCCTCAATGTACCTCTAATTATCTCTTTAAGATCTGAGTTAGATTGTTTGCCAATGGAAAAGGTGAATTAGGAATCCACCGCATACTTTTCTTCATGTAGGCCTACAAACGAAAACCTGTCATTTTTTCCCCAACTAGCTGAAGTAGAAATGATTAACAAGTACATTTAGGGGGAAGGAAAAAATCACACATCCTACATTTACCTCTAATACTCTTTGTAATGTCCGAGTATCATTGTTTGCCAATGGAAAAAGTTAATTAAGAATCTAGCTATACCACATACTTTCTTCATGTTGGCCTAAAAATATAACATTTTTTGCGCTCGCACGTGAGTCGGTTTGTTCCAGGTGCATGGGAATATTTGTATGATATCTTAAAAAGAAAAGAGGAACTTCCACACTGCTCTTGCCAGTATCACGTCCGTTTATTCATCTTACGTATCAGCCTTCATGTCGGCCATTTTATCTCATTTGGCTGTCAGTAGACATACTGGAAGGGAAAAGATTTAGACCAGTCACATGCGTTTAACAATGTTAGGGCCATAATACCAGCCAGAGTAAAAGTTCCTAATTAGGGTGTGAGGATAACCAAGATGTAATCCCATTCTAATGAAATACACATGAAACTACATTCCTTAGGAGTTGTAAGATTACAGGTTTGTATAGGGAAATGGATATTGTAGATTCATTACAGAATTTTCTTTTGATAATTTAAACATCACTAAACCTACATCTGAATCTGTTTTGAACGGCCTTTCCTTTCTTTAATTGAAATGCAAGTATACTGTCATAATGCAACATAATTGATAATGCAATAATTTGATAGAATACATAGTCTCAAAAACAATGCGATCTTATTTAGCAGTTCCTGTTTGCTGACAGTCCTGAACTGTGATTTATTAATGTAATGGTATTTAATTACAATATATATTGAATAATTAAACAACCTAATGTCCTGGAAGGTAATGTTCTCATGCATTTTAGCCATTATAAGGTCACATCTCTAGGTCAGTGTTTCTTAATCCTGGTCCTGGGGACCCAAAGGGGTGCAACTTTTCCTTTCTTCCCTAGCATACACACCTGATTCCACTAATCAACTCATCATCAAACCTTTGATTTGTATCAACTTACAGTGGTGGCCAAATATACTGGCACCCTTGTTTTCAATTTCAACTTATTTGAGAAAAAATTGAGAATTATTGAAGAAAAGTGCAAGGGTGCCAATATATTTGTGTGAGCGCATGATTGGAATGAAAGGTCATGCATGGTTGAAATTACGGCAATGCTGGGCACTCCCATTATAAATAAGGTCAACCTCATACAATACATGTACAACATAATAACAAATCCCCCCATAAGTATTGAATACATATCACCAGGGCCGTAGCCAGGGGATCTGGGAAATTGTAAGAAAGTTGAATCTCATTTACTGCATTTCTATACAATTTAAAATTCTAAAACGCTATTTGGAGAACAGCAAAAGCAAAACACAGCCATTATCACATTGGTTGCTATAGCTTCATTTACCTCAGTCGATATACAGTTGAAGTCGGAGGTTCACGTACACTTAGGTTGGAGTCATTAAAACTCGTTTTTCAACCACTCCACACATTTCTTGTTAACAAACTATAGTTTTGGAAAGTCGGTTAGGACATCTACTTTGTGCATAACACAAGTAATTTTTCCAACAATTGTTTACAGATAGATTATTTCACTTATAATTCACTGTATCACAATTCCAGTGGATCAGAAGTTTACATACACTAAGTTGACTGTGCCTTTAAACAGCTTGGGAAAATTCCAGAAGATGATGTCATGGCTTTAGAAGCTTCTGATAGGCTAATTGACATCATTTGAGTCAATTGGAGGTGTACCTGTGGATGTATTTCAAGGCCTACCTTCAAACTCAGTGCCTCTTTGCTTGACATCATGGGAAAATCAAAAGAAATCAGCCAAGACCTCATAAAAAACATTGTAGACCTCCACAAGTCTGGTTCATCCTTGGGAGCAATTTCCAAACGCCTGAAGGTACCACGTTCATCTGTACAAACAATAGTACGCAAGTATAAACACCATGGGACCACGCAGCCATCATACCGCACAGGAAGGAGACGCGTTCTATCTCCTACAGATGAACGTACTTTGGTGCGAAAAGTGCAAATCAATCCCAGAACAACAGCAAAGGACCTTGTGAAGATGCTGGAGGAAACAGGTACAAAAGTATCTATATCCACAGTAAAACGAGTTCTATATCGACATAACCTGAAAGGCCGCTCAGCAAGGAAAAAGCCACTGCTCCGAAACCGCCATAAAAAAGCCAGACTACGGTTTGCAACTGCACATGGGGACGAACATCGTACCTTTTGGAGAAATGACCTCTGGTCTGATGAAACAAAAATATAATTGTTTGCCCATAATGACCATCGTTATGTTTGGAGGAAAAAGGGGGATGCTTGTAAGCCGAAGAACACCATCCCAACCGTGAAGCACAGGGACTTGTGCACTTCACAAAATAGATGGCATCATGAGGAAGGAAAATTATGTGGATATATTGAAGCAACATCTCAAGACATCAGTCAGGAAGTTAAAGCTTGGTCGCAAATGGGTCTTCCAAATGGACAATGACCCCAAGAATACTTCCAAAGTTTTGGCAAAATGGCCTAAGGACAACAAAGTCAAGCTATTGGAGTGGCCATCACAAAGCCCTGACCTCAAACCTATAGAACATTTGTGGGTAGAACTGAAAAAGCGTGTGCGAGCAACGAGGCCTACAAATCTGACTCAGTTACACCAGCTCTGTCAGGAGGAATGGGCCAAAATTCACCCAACTTATTGTGGGAAGCTTGTGGAAGGCTACCCGAAACATTTGACCCAAGTTAAACAATTTAAAGGCAGAGCTACCAAATACTAATTGAGTGTATGTAAACTTCTGACCCACTGGGAATGCAATGAAAGAAATAAAAGCTGAAATAAATCATTCTCTCTACTATTATTCTGACATTTCACATTCTTAAAATAAAGTGGTGATCCTAACTGACCTAAGACAGGGAATCTTTACTAGGATTAAATGTCAGGAATTGTGAAAAACTGAGTTTAAATGTATTTGGCTAAGGTGTATGTAAACTTCCGACTTCAACTGTACAAACACATAGCCTATTAGCTATACTTTTGCTGCTACACATTAACTCACTAACTCAGCATCGGGATTAAAAACTATAATTTAATACGTACAGGGATCTGTTAACAGAATAAATATTTTATGAACAAACGGTTAACAAATACGCTTGCTTTACATATGTTTTTTGTTGTTGTTGCAGTTTTACAGCAAATTTCCTGCAATTCTACACATTTTGCCATGACTTATGCCATGTTAATATCTGAGTGAGAGTCAGCGATGTTCACAAGTCTTTGAGGTAGATTCCAAGTCAAGTCAAGCCTCAAGTCCCTTTTGGCAATGGCTTTCTGCCTGCTGTGGGTTAGGTCTATAAACCTTGAAGAGACTCCCTTCATTAGTCCATACTTGATGAAAGAAAGCACATCAGGCATTATTTAAATCAAAATAAATTTCCTTTTAAAATGTAGACAGTTTACATTAATAAAAGTAATTGTACCGGATATGAAAAAAAAGCGAACATAACATTTTAAAGTGCATGGTATTTTGTGGCACACATTGTCTATATTTCACTTCATTCTGTCACACAAACAGAAAATCTGTGAGGGAAGATAAATGACAAGTATGAATGTAAACCAAAATGACTGACAACTGTTCAATAACTGCACTACTAAAGTGTCCTATATATCAAACGTAATGACCTTTATCCATAAAATATACTTACTAACCTGGACACTTAACAGAAATACAATTTCCTGTAACAAGTAGCAAATTACATCCTGTGCCCTAAGACAGAACATTTGTTGCAGACAGGTTACATTTCAGAAAGATCAGGTTTGTCAGCGTTCTTGCACTGAGCCTGACACGATGAGGAGCATGATGATGCCTCAATGACAAACATTCTCTTCACTGGGGCAATGGTGGCAGGCACAGCCAACACTGTCATTGCTACCTGCTTGACCCTTGGCAAGTCTTTTGCATGGATACTCCAAAAATCAACTTCATTTTCATCAGAAGATACTTGAATGTAGCGAATAATCTCTGCTCTGACAGATGACTTTATGTCTCCTTTCTTCTTGCTGATCTTTTTGCGGTAGCCAGAGAACAGTCTGGAGGTTTTGGCAGGTGGTTGTTCTTCTTCTCCACTACTGCTCTCCGTAACGGTGACTTTCCGTGCCTCAGCGAAAACAAGGTCTGAAAAAAAATCATAAAATGATGTATATGATCAAGAACATATAGAACAAATAAATCATTATTATTTGAATGCAAGTGACATAGAAAATGTTGCAATGCATTGTACCTACCAATCACCATTGTACCTACCGATCTGTAAGTCGCTCTGGATAAGAGCGTCTGCTAAATGACAAAAAAAAAAAAAAAAAAAAAAAAAATCAGACTCTCCTTCAATTCATCTTTATCTTCATGTGGTATGAGGACATCATGATCAAGCCAGAACAGGCAGAAAGATGGGTCCAGCAGTGCAGCCATTATGTATACATTGTCACCAAATTAAAGTTGTTGCCTGTTCATCCGAGTGCTCCATTCTGACATTCACAAACACCCACTGGAATCGACGTTTGAGTGACTGCTGCAGTGCTTTTACTATACTGACTAGGTGACGACTTGTGCTCAGTATACTTTGCAGATGATAGTTGAGTGACAGTACACAAGGAAGGGCAGCACTGAAAGTCACCACTTTCCCCCCCTGAGTAAGGTCAGTGGCCTGGACAAAAGGGTCCAAAATGTCCACCAGCTCCAATAGCTGGCTCCATTCCCTTGGTGATAAGCAGAGCTCCTTGTGTCCTTGGGCCTCAAGTAGAGTATTGAGGCTTTGTTGATTCAGATTGGTGACTGCTTTAACAAGCCGGAGGATGGAATTCCATCTGGTAGACACAGCAGCAGGGATACTACGATTGGCTCTGAACTCAGCTTCAAATGCTTTTTTCAGACCACAGGTAGTATGTAGTAAGCTGCAAAGTTTAGTTACCTTAGCCATCACACTGTTTATGATTTTTGTTTCCTTTAGTCCATCTCTAATCACCAGTTGTAATGAATGGGCAAAGCACTGTAAGCGCTGTTGCCTGCAGTTGGTTTGGATAGCTTCAACATCAGCATTGTACTCTTCACCAAATTCTTCCCATCATGATCATTGCTTGCTTTGGGAAAACAAACTGTGAAGGCCTTTTTTATATTTGCAGCGTTATCACATATGATATAATCTCATTTATGTTTTATGCCAATTTTATCACAGATTCTTTCCCCAGTGTGTGACCCTGTCAATCTATCACAGCTCAACAGAACTGACTCCAGTCTGGGAGTTTTTTTCTCTTCCATGGCCATGTAATGGGCCGTTACTCCCATGAAGCCCCTCATGGTCCTGTCAGTCCATATATCTACAGCGACAGACACTGATTCTGTCTTCTCTAGGGCACTTTTGATTGTAGCCTCTTTGTTCAGTGTTAAGTCATGCAGGCGCCTGGTCAACATGGGCCTACTTACTGGTCTATACTACCACTGACATGAAATGCCTAAAGGGAGGGTTGTCCACTAAGGACATAGGCAGGTTGCAGGAAATGAACAGGTCTTGCAGTATTGCCTCTGTTATGGCCTTCTGCCTGGGGTGGCCCTGGTTGTACACATGGACACCTGTGGTGGTTACGAATTAGTCAATGCTGCTCTGTCCTTCTGTTCCTGCGCTGGCAACCTTTGCTTTGCAGAATTCAGTGAACCTGCAGATGAACAACATGATGGATAGTTGTTGCTGACTTGAGATGGAAGTACAAGGACACATATATATGGTCTATGGGATTTTTCAGTAGAAATGTCCAAGAAGTTGCATGCTTTGAACTCTCGTTTTATACAAAATTACTTCCTACGACCAGGCTACAACAGAAAGTATATTAAATCTCATTGTGATATGCATATCGCCGAGATGTAACTTAATAATCTCTGCTAACAAGTAGGCCTAGCTATCTGACAACCCACCTCTTAACCTTTCAAGAAACATTTGACAGTAATACATTTCCAGTTAGCTAAAAGATGACACACAAGAAAGCTAGCTATATCAAGCTGACATCTCCTGAGTGGCGCAGTGGTCTAAGTCACTGCATCGCAGTGCTAACTGTGCCACTAGAGATCCTGGTTCGAATCCAGGCTCTGTCGCAGCCGGCCGCGACCGGGAGACTCATGGGCGGCGCACAATTGGCCCAGCGTCGTCCAGGGTAGGGGAGGGAATGGCCGGCCGGGATGTAGCTCAGTTGATAGAGCATGGCGTTTGCAACGCCAGGGTTGTGGGTTCGATTCCCACGGGGGGCCAGTATAAAAAAATATGTATTCACTAACTGTAAGTCGCTCTGGATAAGAGCGTCTGCTAAATGACTAAAATGTAAATGTAAATCTGCTAAACAGGCTATTATTAGTCTAACCACATTGTAATGTTGTTAGCTAGCTAGCCTAACTGACCTTTCACGGTGAGTTTTCAAATGTCGGATGAAGTTAGATGTAGTTGCGGCAGCATCTTTAATGTAAATTCCTGTCACGATCGTTGAGAGACGGGTCAGACCAAGGTGCAGCGTGGTATGCGAAAATATTTGTTAAACTGGATAAACACATACAAAAAAACAAAAGGCAACGAAACGTGACGTCGGAAGGCTATACACAAATAAGCCAAACACACCGAAAAACAAACAAGATCCCACAACCCAGGCAGGAAAACTGGCTGCCTAAGTATGATCCCCAATCTGTCACGCCCTGGCTCTGGGGACTCTTATATGTTGAGCCAGGGTGTTAGTTTCTATGTGTAGTGTCTATGTTTTGTTTTCTATGTGTTCTTTTCTAGATCGTGTATTTCTGTGTTGGCCGGGGTGGTTCCTAATCGGAGGCAGCTGTGTCTTGTTGTCTCTGATTGGGAACCATACTTAGGCAGCCTGTTGTGCACTTGTCATTTGTGGGATCTTGTTCCGTTTAGGTTTGTGTTTTATGACCGAGGACTTCACGTTTCGTTTTGGTTTGTTGTTTTTTGTATCGTGTGTTAAGTACGTTCATTAAAAGATGTACGCATATCACGCTGCGCCTTGGTCCGCTCATTACGACGATTGTGACACAATCAGAGACAACGAGTGACAGCTGCCTCTGATTGGGAATCATACCCGGCCAAACATAGAAGTATAACCACTAGACTCTAACCATAGATATACAACAACATAGAACTAAACATGCACACCCTGACCAAACTAACTAGAGTTCTAGAGGTCAGGGTGTGACAATTCCACAAGATTTGCAAACAGCATTTCGTTTTTTGCCACTGGCATTATACTGCAGGTTCTTGTAACCAAATGTAATAACGAAAGCCTCACCACCTGATGACATTGTTGCTGATTACGATTGTTTAGCCGTAGTACTACAGTGACGTACAAATGACGCAGATGTTCTAGAACGCTTTTCAGCCCTCTGTATTAAACTACTATCTCTGTGGTACAATGCCGCCTGTTCCATGTTATCTGACAGAATGCACAACAAAAACTTATCCCAGTACTGACTTGCATTGTTCACCAGTCTCTCATCTAGAGGTCAAGTCTCAAGTCAATTGATCACGAGTCTAAGTCAAGTCTCAAGTCATTGCGACTCGAGTCCGAGTCTCAGACTCGAGTTTCCATCTCTGGTGAGAATGACTAGCAAAATCAAATGGGGGCCACCGGGATGTCAGGGCCCCTGGGCACGGGTACGTGCCCTGCGTGCCTGGTCGTTAATTGGGCCATTATTATAACAAGTTTAAATAGCTGGCTAGACTAACTAGACTAATTTATCAATCAAAATGTTTTTACCTGACATAGGCTAATTTAGTGACTGTCAGTGAGTGACATACAGTATAACAATAGGAAGACTGCTGATGCACAACCAAATAAAAAATGGCACTTTGTGTATTCTACTTTTCTACCTCTCAACAGTAAGTTGAGACCCCGACTGAGTTCCATTTTTATTCTTATTTTTTTATTCCGGACCTCAGTGTCCTCATATGTAGCTACGGCCCTGCATATCACCATTGGTGCAGCCCACTAATATATGGGTTGGGCACCCCCAAGAGAATCGACATGAAATTAAAACTATTGCATTTTTCTGGATGGGTGCGCGAATAAACCCAAATGGAATACACATGCATGCGCACATCCCGTGACCAACTGTCTCCCAAATTACCCTTCCTTTTACTATTCTGTCTATGTGAAGTGTGCAAAGTACACACTGTTGGATCATGTGAGAAGATGTGACTGGAGGCTAAATGGTCATCCTTGCCCTTGGTCAAAAAGGCACAGTGGGAGCCATTTACACTGCATTGAGGAGCCGTTCATATGATTACCTCTCGGATGGCGCCCGCTATCCCCCTCCACCACATTTTCCTCTCCTCCTTCTCCTCTCTTATCCCATTCATGTGATTATGAGAATCATTCCTTCATATATCCAACTTCACATTAGTTAAAGAGGCTATATGGAACCGTTGCCTCTGAGGGTGCTCTTGAGCAAAAGGGGATCCCCTAAATGAACAGAAATATTGGACAGAACATTTTTCAAAAAGGGCACACCTCCCCACACCCTTCAATAAACACATGCATTCTTTATCTGAAAATAAGTATTTGTGAGATGGTTTGGGATGAGTTGGACCACAGAATGAAGGAAAAGCAGCCAAGTGCTCAGCATGTGGGAACTCCTTCAAGACTGTTGGAAAAGCATTCCAGGTGAAGCTGGTTGAGAGAATGCCAAGAGTGTGCAAAGCTGTCATCAAGGCAAAGGGTGGCTATTTGAAGAATCTCAAATATAAAATATATTTGGATTTGTTTAACACTTTTTTGGTTACTACATGATTCCATATGTGTTATGTCATAGTTGTGATATATTCACTATTATTATACAATGTAGAAAATAGTAAAAATAAAGAAAAACCCTTGAATGAGTAGGTGTTCTAAAACCTTTGACCGGTAGTGTATATGAACCATATAGCAAACATGCAAGCCAAAGTTAAGCAATGAACTAAACTTCTATAGTGTGTGTTTAAATACATAAAAGAATGGCTAATTGCTACAACAGTAGACACATGCTGCGTCGGCCTATATAACATAATGTCTAGCCACTTTGACTTCAAGGTTTTGTAGACCGCCTATGGGTCGCATTCTTGACCATACAAGAAGGCACTGGCTTACAGCATGCCTCTACTCCTGATGGGATGACGAAGCCTCATGACCAGAGCCCTGCGGTGCAGACGCCTCCTGCACATTACACCCCACTGTATCATAGCTCTACTGTGGTAGTCAAGGACTGCTCCTAGTTGCTCCTAGACATTTTGGGGGCTATAAGCAAGATGTATGTATTTTTTTTGCACTTTTATAATTCATTTCATGCGATTCTACACATTTCGCCATGTTCATATGATATCTGAGTGGGGGTGACTAACACAATCAATTGGGGCCCCCTGGAGGTCAGGGCCACTGGGCACGATTTGGCCATGATTACTACAAAGTTTAGATAGCTGGCTAGACTAACTTACCTAGAAATCACTAAAATGTTAGCTGACATGGGCTAATTGATTGCCTGTCATTGACTGACATAACAAGAGAAAAACTGCTGACGCACCACCAAATTTCGAAATTGCACGTTGTGTAGGCTATTCTACTATGCTATCTCTCGACAGTAAAGGCTATGATACACTAGCTCATTTTTTCAGCAATATTGCCTGCAACGGAGACACTGGAGCATCATGAACATGAATAATAGATTCCATATGTTGATCAATTTAAAACACAGCTGTACTGAAATTGATCAGCTGACAAACAAGCAATAAAGAGGTGTTACCCCTGCTCTGTCCATCCACTCAACCTGCTGCCAGTCAAGTCAATGGCAATGCAGACAAAGATAAGACTTAGTAAAATTAGGCTATTTCAGCCACACCCATTACTGACAGGTGTATGAAATTGATCCCACATCCGTGCAATCTCCATAGACAAACATTGGCAGTAGAATGGCCTTACTGAAGAGCTCAGTGACTTTCAACATGGCATCGTCATAGAATGCCACCTTTCCAACAAGTCAGTTTGTCAAATTTCTGCCCTTCTAGAGCTGCCCCGGTCAACTGTAAGTGCTGTTATTGTGAAGTGGAAACGTCTAGGAGCAACAACGGCTCAGCCATGAAGTGGTAGGCCAACAAGCTCACAGAACAGGACAGCCGAGTGCTGAAGCGCGTAGCGCGTAAAAATCGTCTGTCCTCGGTTGCAACACTCACTATCGATTTCCAAACTGCCTGTGGAAGCAACGCCAGTGCAAAAATTTCATGAAATGGGTTTCCATGGCCGAGCAGCCGCACACAAGCCTAAGATCACCATGAGCAATGCCAAGCGTCGGCTGGAGTGGTGTAAAGCTCGCCACCATTGGGCTCAGTGTAAACGCATTCTCTGGAGTGATGAATCATGTTTCACCATCTGGCAGTCCGACTGGGTTTGGCGGATTCCAGGAGAATGCTACCTGCCCCAATGCATAGTGCAAACTGTAAAGTTTGGGGCTGTTTATCATAGTTTGGGCTAGGCCCCTTAGTTCCAGTGTAGGGAAATCTTAACGCTACAGCATACAATGACATTCTAGACGATTCTGTGCTTCCAACTTTGTGGCAACAGTTTGGGGAAGGCCCTTTCCTGTTTCAGCGTGACAATGCCCCCGTGCACAAAGCGAGGTCCTTACAGAAATGGTTTGTCGAGATCGGTGTGGAAGAACTTGACTGGCCTGCACAGAGCCCTGACCTCAACCCCATCAAACACCTTTGGGATGAATTGGAACGCCGACTGCGAGCCAGGCCTAATCGCCCAACATCAGTGCCCAACCTTTCTTAATGCTCTTGTGGCTAAATGGAAGCAAGTCCCCGCAGCAATGTTCCAACATCTAGTGGAAAGCCTTCCCAGAAGAGTGGAGGCTGTTATAGCAGCAAAGGGGGGACCAACTCCATATTAATACCCATGATTTTGAAATGAGATGTTCGACGAGCAGGTGTCCACATACTTTTGGTCATGTAGTGTATATTGTAGTGAGGAAACATTTGAGATGTGAATGGCCAACATTTCACTTAAAAACAGGAGTTGATCTTCTCTCACTACAGCTGTTTTTCAAAATATTTTAGAATAGCAGACTGATTACATGTCCAATATCTGTGTTCTGATTGAAGGATAAAAAAATATTGCCTACTAGGTGGAGCTGCCGATCAAAATTCCCCAGACAATAAAAACGTGCTAATTTTCTATGGAAACATTTTGCAGCAACCATTGCTTGCAACATTGCTCAGCAATATTACCTCAAAATATTGCTAGTGTACCATAGCCTTTAAAGTGACAGAATGGTCATAAACTATCATTAAAATGCTATGCATGTCAAGCTCTATCTAAGTCATGCTTAATGACAACCTTATACAATATGTTGCAGAGTCATACTGATTCCTGTAATTCCTGCAAATTCACTGTGTTGAAAGGAAAGCATCTACAATATCCCTGACCTTTTTCTACCAATAATACTTCATACAAAAAATGTTGCAAGGGATAGAAGCAGCACAGGGAAAATATGTAGGGTTGGAGGGCATAAGTCGAAATACGCAGGCCCAGACAACAGCTACTTTGTTACAGTACAACAACAAAGCTCTCTAGTGAATCATACTTAGCAGTCACAAGTTACACTAACAAATGGTCCCCATGATAATCATAGTTTGCACTTCATTTGACCACCTAAAATCAAGTTGCCGCAACAATCTTGTACATTGAGGCCAAGTGGTCTTGGGGGAAAGTGATAACTAGACCTGGGTTCATATACTATTTGAAATATTTCAGGAACTTGTCTCTGAGCGTTTGGTTTAGTCTTCCCAGAGTGCCAGGTGGGCAGGGTTTGGACCTCTGGGACTTTTCTATTGGTTCCATTGCAACAGGTAAGCTCCATCAAGCACAGCTAAAGTATTTGAAATAATGTTGTATATTAATATACACTCAGTGTACAAAACATTAGGAACAACCTCCTAACATTGAGTTGCACCCCCTTTTGCCCTCAGAACAGCCTCAATTCGTCGGGGCACGGACTCTACAAGGTGTCGAAAGCATTCCACAGGTATGCTGGCCCATGTTGACTCCAATGCTTCCCACAGTTGTGTCAAATTGGCTGGATGTCCTTTGGGCAGTGGAGCATTCTTGATACACATGGGAAACTGTTGAGCATGAAAAACCCAACAGCGTTGCAGTTCTTGACACACTCAAACCGGTGTGCCTGGCACTTACTACCATACCCCGTTCAAAAGGCACTTAAATATTTTATCTTGCCCATTCACCCTCTGAAAGGCACACATAAACAATCAATGTCTCAATTGTCTATAGGCTTAAAAATCCTTCTTTAACTAATATATGAATAACTTAATATATCATATTTGAACCCAGATCTGGTGGTAATACATAACAAGTTCATTTTGATGATGGTCAAGTCTAAGATGTCTGGTAAGGGAAGAAAATCAGAATGGACTAAATATAATTGTATTTATTTATTTTGATGATGGTTCTAGTTGGTGTTGTTGGCTGTTTGTCTGCTTACAAGCAAAGCTCACATCTTCTCCATTATCATCAAATTAATAATATCACGCATTCACCAGCAGAGGTCACTGCATTCATTTATATCACAAATCGAGACAATTGTTTCTCATCATTGATCCCAATGTGAGTGGTATATTCCACAACAGTTGGGCATCATTTAGACATTAAGGAGTGTATCTGCTTGATTAAAGGGTAACACTTACCTGAAATACACAGAATCCCCTGTTTTAAGAATACTGTCATATAAGCCTGACATATACACTACCGGTCAAAAGTTTTAGAACACCTACTCATTCAAGGGTTTTTCTTTATTTTTATTTCTACAATGTAGAAAAGTAGTGAAGACATCAAAGCTATGAAATAACACATATGGTATCATGTAGTAACCAAAAAAGTGTTCAACAAATCAAAATATATTTTATATTTGAGATTCTTCAAATAGCCACCCTTTGCCTTGATGACAGCTTTGCACACTCTTTGCATTCTCTCAACCAGCTTCATGAGGTAGTCACCTGGAATGCATTTCAATTAACAGGTGTGCCTTCTTAAAAGTTAATTTGTGGAATTACTTTCCTTCTTAATGCATTTGAGCCAATCAGTTGTGTTGTGACAAGGTGTGGGGGGGGGGGGGGGGGGGGGGGGGTATACAGAAGATAGCCCTATTTGGTAAAAGACCAAGTCCATATTATGGCAAGAGCAGCTCAAATAAGCAAAGAGAAACGACAGTCCATCATTACTTTAAGACATGAAGGTCAGTCAATACAGAACATTTCAAGTCGCAAAAACCATCAAGCACTATGATGAAACTGGCTCTCATGAGGACCGCCACAGGAATGGAAGACCCAGAGTTACCTCTGCTGCAGAGGAAATGTTCATTACAGTTACCAGCCTCAGAAATTGCAGCCCAAATAAATGCTTCACAGAGTTCAAGTAACCGACACATCTCAACATCAACTGTTCAGAGGAGACTGCGTGAATCAGGCCTTCATGGTCGAATTGCTGCAAAGAAACCACTACTAAAAGACACCAATAAGAAGAAGAGACTTGCTTGGGCCAAGAAACACGAGCAATGGACATTAGACCGGTGGAAATGTGTCCTTTGGTCTGGAGTCCAATATGGAGATTTTTGGTTCCAACCGGCGTGTCTTTGTGAGACGCGGTGTTGGTGAACGGATGATCAAAATATATTTTAGCTTTTCGTTCACTCTGCGGTCCGACTCATCCCAAACCATCTCTATTTGGTTGAAGTCGGTGGATTGTGGAGGCTAGGTCATCTGATGCAGCACTCCATCACTCTTCTTCTTGGTCAAATAGCCCTTACACAGCCTGGAGGTGTGTTGGGTCATTGTCCTGTTGAAAAACAAATGATAGTCCCACGAAGGCCAAACCAGATGGGAAGACGTATTGCTGCAGAATGCTGTGGTAGCCATGCTGGTTAAGTGTGCATTGAATTCTAAATAAATCACAGACAGTGTCACCAGCAAAGCACCCCGACACCATAACACCTCCTCCTCCATGCTTCACGGTGGGAACCACACATCCGGAGATCATCTGTTCACATTCTGCGTCTCACAAAGACACGGTGGTTGGAACCAGAAATCTCACATTTGGACTCATCAGACCAAAGGACAGATTTCCATCAGTATAATGTCTATTGCTCGTGTTTCTTGGCCCAAGCAAGTCTCTTCTTCTTATTGGTGTCCTTTAGTAGTGGTTTCTTTGCAGCAAATCGATGTTGAGATGTGTCTGTTACTTGAACTCTGTGAAGCAGTTATTTGGGCTGTAATCTGAGGTGCAGTTAACTCTAATTAATGTATCCTCAGCAGCAGAGGTAACTTTGGGTCTTCCTTTCCTGTGGCGGTCATCATGATTGCCAGTTTCATCATAGCGTTTAATGTTTTTTGCGACTGCACTTGGGGCGGCAGGTAGCTTAGTGGTTAAGAGCGTTGTGCCAGTAACCAAAAGGTTGCTGGTTCTAATCCCGGAGCCGACTAGGTGAAAAATCTGTCGATGTGCCCTTGAGCAAGGCACTTAACCCTAATTGCTCCTGTAAATCGCTCTGGATAAGAGCGTCTGCTAAATGACTAAAATGTTAATGTAAGAAACTTTCAAAGTTGGGGGATTCATAGTTGAATGTCAGATGACACTTCAATATATCCTTTAGAAGGGAATAATACAGTGACAACCCACTAGCACAGACACCAATTCAACGTCTATATCGACAAGGTATGAAACCGATCCATGATTTGGTTTTATTTACCTGGCCTCGGTTTCAAATGCTAACTTTTTAACATTTGTTGCACAAATCCAATGCAAGTCCACTAAATAGGTATATGAACAACTTAATGTAAAGTGATACAAAGTCGAAAAGGGTAATACGTAAACTTTTGAAGTACTAGAAAGTAACAGTGCTTCTGCAACACAGTTGGAAACTGTGCCCAGTAAGCAGAAACTGCCATGTACATAAAGTATGTGAAGAGCATTTGTTTCACCGTGGAGGGAACTTCTCAGAACGTGGTGTCCACACACGCTAGACAGACATGCTGACAAATGAGCAGAGTAGGCCCCTCTCCAAAGTCTCCTTGAATATTGGGTTACTGTCCACTTAGTCTTAGCGCCTCGACCAGCACCTTAAATCTGCTGCTTTCCAATACGAAAGCACTTCAGGTGATTTACATAGCAATCATTTAAACAGCGCTGGAGCCATGACCTGGCGTGAGCAATAAAAAAAAAAGAGAAATACTGCCGAAACCGCTGCTATCACCTGATTGCTTTTTAATGTTCATTAGTCTTGAGGGACAGGCTTCTCGAAGCCGTAACGCCGTCAGTGAGAAGTTACCTCACCAATATCTGGGAAAACATGGAAATGAGAAAGGAATTAGAGAGAGAGCGAGAGACAGCGAGAGGAGAAGGAGGAGAAGAAGAGAAATAGAGATAAATCAATGGGAGGGTGGCTCGTTATGAAGCAGATTATTGCAGACAGTGTTGGTAATTAGCGTGGAATGGTAATTTAGCTCCAGGATGTGCTAGGAACCGACTGGGTTGGAAGGTTGAACCAGTCTGAGCTAATTAAAACACAGGAGACAGAGGAAGGAGAACAAAAGGGAGGTTGCACAACAAGTGTGCTCAGTCATGCCAGAGATCTCAAATACAGTAATGACAAGATGCTCATCTCTCCTCCCTAACAATGGGAGTCGTTGGCCCAAAGGCGGGAAGACAGGCGACAAACTTAGGTCCAAAATAAGCCCATAGAATTTGGATTTGGCTAGATTTTGGCGAGGGTGAAACATCTCGCTTCGCCCCTTCCTGTCTGGTCATGCTTTTACGCCCCATAGGGCTAGCATAGGGATTACATAATAGGTACTGATTAAAAGTATAGCGGCATTATTAACCATTTTATTAGTCTTTATTCAGTGTTTTCTTACTCACATATGATCACAATAAACAAATCATGTTTATAAGAAGACACTGAATAAGGGCCCTCCCCGGTGAAACAAATGCTCTTCACATACTTTATGTACATGGCAGTTTCTGCTTACTGTGTTGAAATGGGCACAGTTGTGTTGCAGAAGCACTGCTACTTTCAAGTACTTAAAAAGTTTACACATTACCCTTTTCGACTTTGTATCACTTTACATTAAGTTGTTCATATACCTATGTAGTTGACTTGCATTAGATTTGTGCAAAAAATGTCATTGTGAAGTATCACAGTTCTGGTTGTTGACACAGTAACAGAAGCCCAAGAGCTGGCAAGCCCAGGACCAACAAAGTCCGCAAATACTGTGATAGGGGATGGGTTCATAAGGTGCTGTCCACAGTCCTGAAGAGGCTTGCAAAATCCCCTGCTTTTCCAGAAACCCTGGTTGAAAAATTCCTCCTTATTCCCTCGTAATTCCAGGAATCTTAAAACCAGAATTTCTGGAAAACAGAGGAATTTGGGGAAACTTAATGGAATTTTGCAACCCTAATCCTAACTGACTGGACAGCTCCACCAAGAGTGCTATATGGACCACACCTTCTCCAATGGCTGCAATAAGGATACTACAGATCAATAACCATAAAGAATATGACCAAGTAATAATCTCATCATGACATATGGGCCTTCGACTAACTACTCGTGCAACAGCCTACCTAATTAAACTGTCACTGGCTAGTATATGCACAAAGTTGCACAGAGAGGGGCCTCCTGAGTGGCGCAGTGGTCTAAGGCACTGCATCGCAGTGCTAGAGGTGTCACTACAGACCCAGGTTCGATCCCAGGCTGTGTCGCGACCGGGAGACCCATGAGGCGGCACACAATTGGCCCAGCATCGTCTGGGAGGGTTTGGCCTGCCGGGATGTCCTTGTCCCATCGCGCTCTAGGGACTCCTTGTGGCGGGCCGGGTGCATGCACGCTGACTTCGGTCACCAGTTGTACGGTGTTTCCTTCAACACATTGGTGCGGCTGGCTTCCAGGTTAATCAAGCAGTATGTCAAGAAGCAGTGTGGCTTGGCAGGGTTGTATTTCGGAGGATGCATGGCTCTCGACCTTTGCCTTTCCCGAGTCTGTACGGGAGTTGCAGCGATGGTATAAGACTAACTACCAATTGTTAATCCTAACTGTTATAGGCCAATTTCTATTTTGCCATGTTGATCAGTTGGTAGAGCATGGCGCTTGCAACGCCATGGTTGTGGGTTCGTTTCCCACGGGGGGCCAGTACGAAAATGTATGCACTCACTAACTGTATGTCGCTGTGGATAAGAGCGTCTGCTAAATGACTAAAATGTAAAATGTAAATGTAAAAGTGTTGAAGAGAACTTGTCAATAATCAACTGACTGGCTTTATTGATGTCTATAGTATTCTCTCTGGTATGCAATCTGGTTTCCGCCCAGGTTATGGATGAGTCACTGCAACCTTAAAGGTCCTAAATGATGTCACCATTCAAGCCTTTATGGCAGAGTGGCCAGACAAATTCCACTCCTCAGTAAAAGGCACATGACAGCCCGCTTGGAGTTTGCCAAAAGGCATCTAACGAGACTCAGACCATGAGAAACAAGATTCTCTGGTCTGTTGAAACCAAGATTGAACTCTTTGGCCTGAATGCTAAGCATCACGTCTGGAAGAAACCTTGCACCATCCCTACAGTGAAGCATTGTGGTGGCAGCATCATGCTGTGGAGATGTTTTTCAGCGGCAGGGACTGGGAGACTAGTCAGGATCGAGGCAAAGATGAACGGAGCAAAGTACAGCGACATCCTTGATGAAAACCTGCTCCAGAGTGCTCAGGACCTCAGACTGGGGCGAAGGTTCACCTTCCAACAGGACATCGACCTTAAGCACACAGCCAAGACAACGCAGGAGTGGCTTCGGGACAAGACTCTGAATGTCCTTGAGTGGCCCAGCCAGAGCCCGGACTTGAACCAGATCGAACATCTCTGGAAAGACCTGAAGATAGCTGTGCAGCAACACTCCCCATCCAACCTTACAGAGCTTGAGAGGATCTGCAGAGAAAAATGGGAGAAACTCCCTAAATACAGGTGTGCCAAGCTTGTACCGTCATGCCCAAGAAGACTCAAGGCTTTAATAGCTGCCAAAGGTGCTTCAACAAAGTACTGAGTAAAGGGTCTGAATACTTATGTAAATGTGATATTTCCGTTTTTTATGTTTAATAAATTAGCAAAAAATTCTAAAAAACTGTTTTTGCTTTGTCAAAATGGGGTATTGGTAGTAGATTGTGGAGGGAAAAAAACAATTTGATCAATTTTAGAATAAGGCTGTAACCTAACAAAATGTGGAAAAAGTCAAGGGGTCTGAATACTTTCCGAAGGCACTGTACATCAACAACATAGCTCAAGCAGTAGGAAGCTCTCTCATCCATTTATATGCAGATTATACAGTCTTATACTCAGCTGGCCCCTCCCCGGATTTTGTGTTAAACGCTCTACAACAAAGCTTTCTTAGTGTCCAACAAGCTTTCTCTGCCCTTAACCTTGTTCTGAACACCTCCAAAACAAAGGTCATGTGGTTCGGTAAGAAGAATGCCTCTCTCCCCACAGGTGTGATTACTACCTCTGAGGGTTTAGAGCTTGAGGTAGTCACCTCATACAAGTACTTGGGAGTATGGCTAGACGGTACACTGTCCTTCTCTCAGCACATATCCAAGCTGCAGGCTAAGGTTAAATTTAGACTTGGTTTCCTCTATCATAAATCGCTAATCTTTCACCACAGCTGCCAAACGAACCGTGATTCAGATGACCATCCTACCCATACTAGATTACGGATACGTAATTTATAAATTGGCAGGTAAGGGTGCTCTCGAGCATCTAGATGTTCTGTACCATTCGGCCATCAGATTTGCCACCAATGCTCCTTATAGGACACATCACTGCACTCTATACTCCTCTGTAAACTGGCCATCTCTGTATACCCGACGCAAGACCCACTGGTTGATGCTTGTTTATAAAACCCTCTTAGGCCTCACTCCCCCCTATCTGAGATACCTACTGCAGCCCTCATCCTCCACATACAACACCCGTTCTGCCAGTCATATTCTGTTAACCTCTTAAGGATCGGACCCTTTTTTTCAATTTTGCCTAAAATGACATACCCAAATCTAACTGCCTGTAGCTCATTACCTGAAGCAAGGATATGCATATTATTGATACCATTTGAAAGGAAACACTTTGAAGTTTGTGAAAATCTGAAATTAATGTAGGAGAATATAACACAGATCTTGTAAAAGATAAAATAAAATAAACATACAGTTTAAATGTTTTGTTTTGTTCCATCATCTTTGAAATGGAAGAGAAAAGACACAATATAATATTGCAGTTTAGGCGCAATTTAGATGTTGGCCACTATATGGCAGCAGTGCGTGTGCAAAGTTTCAGATTGATCCAGTGAAGCATTGCAATACTGGACTATTTTGTATCAAGTCTACACAAATGTGTCAAATTGGTCAATTGATACACTTTCAAGTACATAACTATAGAGAACATACAAAAATGATATGGTAATACAAAATGTAAGTTTACACACTCCCAGGAATGTCATACATTTACATTTACATCATTTAGCAGATGCTCTTATCCAGAGCGACTTACAAATTGGTGAATTCAACTTATGACAGCCAGTGGGACAACCACTTTTTATTTATTTTATTTTTTATGGTGTGGTGGGGGAGGGAGGGGTAGAAGGATTACTTTTATACTATTCCAGGTATTCCTTAAAGAGGTAGGGTTTCAAGTGTCTCCGGAAGGTGGTGAGTGACTTCACTGTCCTGGCGTCGTGGGGGAGCTTGTTCCACCATTGGGGTGCCAGAGCAGCGAATAGCTTTGACTGGGCTGAGCGGGAACTGTGCTTCCGTAGAGGTAGGGGGGCTAGCAGGCCAGAGGTGGATGAACATAATGCCCTCGTTTGGGTGTAGGGTCTGATCAGAGCCTGAAGGTAAGGAGGTGTCATTCCCCTCACAGCTCCGTATGCAAGCACCATGGTCTTGTAGTAGATGCAAGCCTCAACTGGAAGCCAGGGTGACATGAGATAACTTGGGAAGGTTGAACACCAGACAGGCTGCAGCATTCTGGATAAGTTGTAGGAGTTTAATGTCACAGGCAGGGAGCCCAGCCAACAGTGATTTGTTGGATTAGGACCTGTGCTGCTTTCTGTGTGAGGTAGGGTCGTACTCTACGAATGTTGTAGAGCATGAACCTGCAGGATCGGGTCACCGCTTTGATGTTAGCGGAGAATGACAGGGTGTTGTCCAGGTTCACGCCAAGGTTCTTTGCACTCTGGGAGGAGGACACAACGGAGTTGTCAACCGTGATGGCGAGATCATGGAGCAGGCAGTCCTTCCCCGGGAGGAAGAGCAGCTCCGTCTTGCCGAGGTTCAGCTTGAGGTGGTGATCCGACATCCACACTGATATGTCTGCCAAACATGCAGAGATGTGATTCGCCACCTGGTTATCAGAAGGGGGAAAGGAGAAAATTAATTTTGTGTCATCTGCGTAGCAGTGATAGGAGAGACCATGTGAGGATATGACAGAGCCAAGTGACTTGGTGTATAGAGAGAATAGGAGAGGGCCTAGAACTGAGCCCTGGGGGACACAAGTGGTGAGAGCACGTGGTGCGGAGACAGATTCTTGCCACGCCACCTGGTAGGAGCGACCTGTCAGGTAAGACGCAATCCAAGAGTGAGCAGCGCCAGAGATGCCCAACTCGGAGAGGGTGGAGAGGAGGATCTGATGGTTCACAGTATGAAAGGCAGCAGATAGGTCTAGAAGGATAAGAGCAGAGGAGAGAGAGTTAGCTTTAGCAGTGCGGAGAGCCTCCGTGACACAGAGAAGAGCAGTCTCAGTTGAATGACCAGTCTTGAAACCTGACTGGTTTGGATCAAGAAGGTCATTCTGAGAAAGATAGCAGGAGAGTTGGCTAGAGACGGCACGCTCAAGAGTTTTGGAGAGAAAAGAAAGAAGGGATACTGGTCTGTAGTTGTTGACATCGGAGGGATCGAGTGTAGGTTTTTTGAGTAGGGGTGCAACTATCGCTCTCTTAAAAATGGAAGGGACATGGCCAGCGGTCAAGGCTGAGTTGATGAGCGAGGTGAGGTAAGGGAGAAGGTCTCCGGAAATGGTCTGGAGAAGAGAGGAGGGGATAGGGTCAAGCGGGCAGGTTGTTGGGCGGCCGGCCGTCACAAGTCGCAAGATTTCATCTGGAGAGAGAGGGGAGAAAGAAGTCAAAGCATAGGGTAGGGCAGTGTGAGCAGGACCAGCGGTGTCATTTGACATAATAAATGAGGATCGGATGTCGTCAACCTTCTTTTCAAAATGGTTGACGAAGTTATCCACAGAGAGGGAGGAGGGAGGGGGAGGAGGAGGAGGATTCATCAGGGAGGAGAAGGTGACAAAGAGCTTCCTAGGGTTAGAGGCAGAGGCTTGACATTTAGAGTGGTAGAATGTGGCTTTAGTAGCGGAAACAGAGGAAGAGAATGTAGAGAGGAGGGAGTGAAAAGATGACAGGTCTGCAGGGAGTCTAGTTTTCATCCATTTCCCGACAAGAAGTCGAGGGACTGGAGGGTAGCATAGGCTGAGATTAACTCTGCCTTGTTGGCTGCAGAACGGCAGTTCCAGAGGCTGCCGGAGACCTGGAACTCCACGTGGGTTGTGCGCGCAGGGACCACCAGATTAGAGTGGCAGCAGCCACACGGTGTGAAGCATTTGTATGGCCTGTGCAGAGAGGAGAGAACAGGGATAGACAGACACATACATTAGTTGACAGGCTACAGAAAAGGCTACAATAATGCAAAGGAGATCAGAATGAAATTAACTAAACATCTGGGAAAGCGAGAGAGCGGGGTCTCCCTCACTTACGTTTCACTGAAACACTCAAATATAACTCTCCCAACTTCCACTTTAGAAATTATAATTGTTGTAAACTACAGCGGTTCAATGTTTTCTAGGAATAGACTAACTTAGTTTATTCAGCTAGCTAACTTGGTACAGTATTCTTCCGTGAAAACTGCCCGGGCACCGTATCCTATGACGCCATTGCTAACTAGCATGCTAGCTTCCAATAACACGGTTTAGCACCAATACTCAGTTACAACAAACTACCAATAGTGTGTTAACATGCTAAACAGATCATTCGTGTCCGTGTCTAACGTTGTGTAAAGTTTTGGGGTTAGTTTTGACAGTTTGAGAGAGTACGTCGTCAACTTATTCAGCCAGTTAGTTAGCTAGCTAGAATAGCCATTGCACTCTGTCAAAGAACCAACCCCTCCTCCCACGGTATGAAACACACAGAGAGAGCCAAGCTAACGTTAACTAGTCACCCATGTCTTGAATTCCTTTTGAACGACTCTGGTTACCAGTATGTAAAAATTACATTAAAATAAATGTAGGTTATAACTTACCCTTAGTAGCTACTGTTAGCTAGTTACATGTACAGCTAGCTACTGAATCGATTTAGCCAGTTCGCGTCTGTCCCAATGGATCATTAGCTTATACACTAACTTTCTCACATCTAGATGGCCGGGCGGGGTGAGTGTGGAGGCAGAGACAGCAGGGATTCAAACTGTAGAACCCAGTTCCTACATTTGAATATAAAAATAGATTTTATCAAACAAAACTGTTACATTTTATCTCTGGGACCCTTAGGATGACAAATCAGAGCAAGATTACTGAATGTAAGTACATTATTTACCTTCAGAGGTGAATGTATCAAACCAGTTGCCGTGATAAGTTTTGTTGTTGTTGTGCACTCTCCTCAAACAATCGCATGGTCTTTTTTCACTGTAATAACTACTGTTGTAAGTGGTTACTTACAACAGTCATGCTAATCACATTAGCGCATGTTAGCTCAACCGTCCCGTATACGGGACACCGATCCCGTAGAGGTTTAAGGTTCCCAAAGCACACACATCCTGGGTCGCTCCTCTTTTCAGTTTTCTGCAGCTATTGACTGGAACGAGCTGCAAAAAACACTCAAACTGGACAGTTTTATCTCCATCTCATCATTCTAAGACGCAATCATGGACACGCTTACTGACACTTCTGGCTGCTTTGGGTGATTTTACATTTACATTTTAGTCATTTAGCAGACGCTCTTATCCAGAGCGACTTACAGTTAGAGAGTGCATACATTTTTCATACTGATGTATTGTTGTCTCTAACTAGGGCTGTTGCGGTGACCGTATTACCGCCACACCAGCGGTCACAAGTCATGAAGGCAGTCAAATTTCACTTGACCGTTTAGTCACAGTAATTAGGCTGCTCCAGGCTCTGATGCTGCTGATGGTCATTAGTAGCCTACCAAACTTGCTAACTGCCTGGTACTCAGGACTCTATTGTCCCTCTAATCACTCTGACATCAATGTAAATGTAATGGAAAATCTAATCAAACTCTTCATGAGAGCCCATGAGCTCATGTTGCGCAACATTTCTATAGGCTATGTAATTGCGTGAGAAAACAGTGATGGCCTCTATTAAAAAGAGGAGGTTCCCATCAGCTTTCTATAGGCTAGGCCTACTATATTTATTTCTCAACTTTCCTAATACTAAGCACATTTCTTATCATTACAACAGGAGTATAGCCTACCTGTCTGGCATGAAAATGAACCACGGGAAGAGCGTCCTCCATTCGCTATTTAAATGCATGGTCCATTCTAAATCAAAACAAATTTCACACATATGTTATTTAGTATATGTAAAGACAAGATTAAATCAAGAATAGTCTGATAGTGACAATATTAGCCTATCACTTGTGAATTATGCCCAGCGTAAGGCAAGAAACTATGCCTTTTTTGTGTGATTTTTTCTAATCTTAGTCGCACACCTCATGTAGTCCGTAGGCCTATATGTTTTGATATGGTTTGATTCACAACTAAAGTAGCCAAATAACTTCTTAAAAATAAGCATAAATAATATAAGGGGTGTAGAGCCTAACTGGCAGCACAAGGGAAGATCATTTTCACCATAAAAATGCACCTTTATAATAAAAGCATGACATGCATAATTACATTTGCGGTCACTTTTGATAATGGTGTTTTCCACTAATGGAACATTTGTGCTTATAGCCTACTGCCATGTGCACATTGCTGCGCTTATAATGTGAAGAAATACCCTAATAGTTCATCAACATTTAAAGCTTAAAGTTCTGATCTGTTGCATCAGCCACATTACATACAAGTTTTTTTTATGCTAGTGGTTGTGTTAAATTGGGATCTATCGCATCCCACAGCTGTTCCAGACCATGGAATATTTATTTATCGCACAGAATAGGTCAACTTTCGTACTATGGGGCATAGTAGAATTTACATAGGCTAGTGCTTTTGCTGTTCGTTTGGCCTACTCATCTTGTTAAAAAAAGTACATGTGGACAGTTCTTCCAATATCTTCAATATGCACCTCGGAATTGGATAAGGATGTCACGGATTCAGCCGAGGCTGCTCCTCCTCCTTGCTCGGGCAGGCTTCGGCGTTCGTCGTCCCCGGAGTACTAGCTGCTGCCGATCGATGTTTCGGTGTTTGTCTTGTTTGGTCTTTATTGTTTACACCTGTTTCCCATTATGTTTGATTGTGTTCCCTTTAATACCCTCTGTTTCTCATTGTGTATTGTGCGTTATTGTTTTTGGTCTTTGCGGCAGTTGCCCATGTGTGCGGGTCTTGTTATTTCCCTCGCTGTTCGAGGTTGCCAGTGTACTTTGTTTTGTTGCACTGAATCTAGTAAAGTTTCAGCCAGTAGCTCGGTGTCCTGCTCTTGACTTTGCCTACCGCATACACGTCGCCTTGACAAAGGATGCGCGCAGTGTGTCCCCGATGTGTCTGTCTTCACTTGTAGCCTGTGAGAAAGACCCAATCACGTGATGGAGAGCCACGTGAGTGAGAGGTGCTTCAGAGCGAGCAGCACTCAGGGAGAAGGGCACAACGCAGCATTCCGGGCCAAGGGCACAACAGCCACTGGCCGCAAATGGCATGGATTTTTTTAGGGTACATTACGACCATGCAAAGGGGATGCCCCCATGAAATTCGAGGCATTGTCAAGTGCTTATCAAATTGTGAATGAGAGACTGATAGTGTGTACAGCCTGCGCAAAAAAACAAAGCAGAGTTAGCAGACTTGCAATGTATAAAAAATCAAAACATATAGTCCAATGTTTGTAGAACAACTAAAGTTACATGAATAACTCTAAATTAAGCATATAGGAGTACCTATTTCTTTGTTAACCTCTCAAAACAGAATAGCCGCATGTGCGCACTCCCTCAAATCGCTTGGAGAAAATATCCTTTCTATTTTATTCAGCTTTGTTCAAATTGTATTCTTCATACTATAAAATACTATAAAATAATGCCACGGAATTCTAAGCAAATCTTGTCTGCTAAATGAACTAGTATAGCCCACAGCCATTTGGCATAGCCAGATCAGGACAACTGAAGAGTATGCTATTCTGTTCTTTTGAAATAGACTACATTTTCTTCATATCATGCTTCTTTAGACCTGTCTAAAGAAGGATTTATTGTGAAGGTGTAGGCTATATTACATGGATTTATTAGACTTTTTTAAATGTAGATGTTCCAAAAGTCTGCATCAGTGGCTTGTAGACTGTGTGTGGAAGCCAGGAGATGCTAAATGTGTTAATGTTAATTAATGTAAATTACCGTGAGACCGACAGTCATTTGCTTGACAATGACCGGTTGACGAAATTTCGTGACCGCCACAGCCCTATCTCTACCTTCTTGCCCTTTGTGCTGTTGTCTGTGCCCAATAATGTTTGTATCATGTTTTATGCTGCTACCATGTTGTGCTGCTGCCATGTTGTGATGCTACCATGCTGTGTTGTCATGTGTTGCTGCCATGCTGTGTTGTCGTCTTAGGTCTCTCTTTATGTAGTGTTGTGGTGTCTCTCATTTTTATTTTTAATCCCAGCCCCGTCCCCGCAGGAGGCCTTTTGCCTTTTGGTAGGCCGTCATTGTAAATAACATTTTGTTCTTAACTGACTTGCCTAGTTAAATAAAGGTGAAATAAAATTAAACTCTCAGCTGTTTACCAAAAAAAAGTGGCGGGGTGACCACTTTATTGTTTAAATCCCAGAGTAATGATACATGCGGTATCTTTCCGAATATAGGGCAGAGTTGTCTCTAAATATGGAGCTATGGGGTCAGACATTGATGTGTGCCGACTGGAGAGCATGTGGTTCAGGAATGCAAGTTTCTACTTTGTAAGGGATGTGTGTGTGCACATGCAATGCATTTGAAATTAGCTGTCATCTTTTTGTTCCTCTGTGCATAAATAGCGTGACTTTTGAGAATCATATGACAATGAGTAGGCCTACTATGGATGGTTGTAACCTAATGTCACAAATTACACCCCATTTCCTATAGAGTGCACTACTTTTGACCATAGACCTACACTCTTAGAAAAAAAAGGTGCTATCTAGAACCTTTAAAAAAGGTTATTCGGCTGTCCCCATATGCAAACCCTTTGAAGAACCCTTTTTGGTTACAGGAAGAAATGACCCTTTTGGTTCCTTTCTACAGAGGGTTCTACCTGGCACCAAAAAGTGTTTTCCTATGGGGACAGCTGAGGAACTCTTCTGGAACCCTTTTTTCTAAGAGTGTATTCCACTATCTAGGGATTAGGGTGCCATTTGGGACCCTAACACATGCTAATCCTTGTCCCGTTTCGCTCTGTAGACACTGTTCTGGCGTTCCCAGTGAATTGACTACATAATTAAAGAGTTTAATGCCAAAACGCTATATCCACACATTTTTCACAGTTGTGTTTTTTCATCTGAAATGAATTCTTATGGGTACCTTCATGTGTGGGTACAATTAAAGCCTACTGTTCTCAGATTTTGTATTAATAGATTTTAGATTTTTTTTGTAGAACGCTATATCCATTTTTAAACTGGAATGGAAGGTTCGTATTCTGTATATTTGACTGTAATACACTACATGACCAAAAGTATGTGGATACCTGCTCGTCGAACATCTCATTCCAAAATCATGGGCATTAATATGGAGTTGGTCCCCCCTTTGCTGCTATAACAGCCTCCACTCTTCTGGGAAGGCTTTCCACTAGATGTTGGAACATTGCTGCGGTGACTTGCTTCCATTCAGCCACAAGAGCATTAGTGACATCGGGAACTGATGTTGGGCGATTAGGCCTGGCTTGCAGTTGGCGTTCCAATTCATCCCAAAGGTGTTCAATTGGGTTGAGATCAGGGCTCTGTGCAGGCCAGTCAAGTTCTTCCACACCGATCTCGACAAACCATTTCTGTATGGACCTCGCTTTGTGCATGGGGGCATTGTCATGCTGAAACAGGAAAGGGCCTTCCCCAAACTATTGCCACTAAGTTGGAAGCACAGAATCGTCTAGAATGTCACTGTATGCTGTAGCATTAAGATTTCCCTTCACTGGAAATAAGGTGCCTAGCAAGAGCCATGAAAAACAGCCCCAGACCATTATTCCTCCTCCACCAAACTCTACAGCTGGCACTATGCATAGGGGCAGGTAGCGTTCTCCTGGCATCCGCCAAACCCAGATTTGTCCGTCGGACTGCCAGATGGTGAAGCGTGATTCATCACTCCAGAGAATGCGTTTCCACTGCTCCAGAGACCAATTGCGGCGAGCTTTACACCACTCCAGCCGACGATTGGCATTACGCATTGTGATCTTAGGCTTGTATGCGGCTGCTCGGCCATGGAAACCCATTTCATGAAGCTCCCAACGAACAGTTATTGTGCAGACGTTGCTTCCAGATGCAGTTTGGAACTCGGTAGTGAGTGTTGCAACCGAGGACAGATGATTTTTACGCGCTACGTGCTTCAGCACTTGGCGTTCCCGTTCTGTGAGCTTGTGTGGCCTACCACTTCCCAGCTGAGCCATTGTAGCGCCTAGATGTTTCCAATAACAGCACTTACACCGGGGCAGCTCTAGCAGGGCAGAAATTTGACTAACTGACTTGTTGGAAAGGTGGCATCCTATGACGGTGCCACTTTGAAAGTCACTGAGCTCTTCGTTAAGGCCATTCTACTGCCAATGTTTGTCCATGGAGATTGCATGACTGTGTGCTCGATTTTATACACCCGACAGCAACGGGTGTGGCTGAAATAGCCAAATCCAATCATTTGAAGCGGTGTCCACATACTTTTGTATATATAGTGTGTGTGGTTGTTTGTAAATTGTGCCAAGAGACCACTTTTTTGGGACAAACTATACTTTCAAAACTGTAATGTTGACATGATTTCTGATTATTTACAGGGATACACAACATCCTGAAATATATGTAGACATCTTTGTTAGAAAGAATACTGCATTTCCCTTGAAGGAGTGATGCTGAATGGAACAAAGTGCTCAACTTACCCCACTCTCCCATATATTCATAAATGAAAGCAATTTACACAAATTAAATTCAGAGTCAGACGAGCAACATGTTTAATAAAACAATACACTTGTATTACAGGCGCATAAACCTTAGATACATTCGCAACCAATGCCAAGTGAGAGTACACATTGTCAATTAAGCTTGGCAGTCAGCCAGAATATAGTTGAGGCAGTCATAATCGAAAAGGTAAAACACCTAAAACATTACTTCAGGACATCCATTGGCAACAGCCCAAAAGTTGTTCCTTGACATTCTGTAAAACCAAACATGACATCACTGCACTGGAAGAAATCCACAGACATCACCAAAGAGCCGAAAATCTCCCTCCCATTCAATATTTCCAAATCTGCCTTTCTGCACATTCAAGCTCCTACATGATAAAGTGGCCAAGGTAGTGATTCACCTGCTCAGTGTCCCTCCAACACTCCCTCCCACCGTCCACACCAAGTCAAAGTCATTTGTTAGTGCTCCATTATGTCACGTCGCCAAATTTATTCCATTTGTTATGTGCGCAGAGGTGATGACAGTGGAAATGTTCTTGCTAATTTAATGCCTATTGAGACAGAAGATTGGATGTACTTCAGGGGCCGGCGATGTGTTGCATGTCGCCGAGCTGGCGATTTCTGCCAGAGATTAATTAAAATGAAATTTCGGAGGGAGGGTGGGGGGGGGGGACCTGTGACAGTCGCCGTCTCTCGTCCATATTTCTTCATAATTGGAAACGGAAAGTCTCTCTAGGAGCCCCATGGGCCCTGGTCAAAAGTAGTGCACTATATGGAGAATAGGGTGCCATTTGGGATGCACTTGGGGATTTCATTGGGAAGCCAAGTTGTTCATTGGGAAAGATGAGGCAATGAAGGCTTTCACCAGAACCCAGTCGTGGTCCTTTGAACACTAAACATAGCGACAAAAGGACGTTCAGTTTGAGATGGGATTTCATTCAGGGATTAGTGCCTACAGCACATGACTACCTCATCGTCCAATTCATTTAGAGCTGTTCTACATCACAGTCCCATAATTGCCATGCTAAACTCACTCACTTTGTTTGGTAGGTTAAGTCTCCAAACATGAACATTGCAGCCACCATTGTGAAGTAATAACATCTCAAGATACTGTTTTGTAGAATTTAAATAGTGATGGGTCCAGGAATTGACCACACTAACTGACCCTGACCCTGCGATAGACTACCATCCTGTCCAGGGTACAAGATGCCTCATGCTACAGAAACAGCCCACTAGGCACAGACGTCAATTCAACGTCTATTCCACATTGGTTCAACGTAATTTAATTGAAATGACGTGGAAACAACATTGATTCAACCAGTGTTTACCCAGTGAGAGGAGATGGGCTGGTTCAGACAAGGTTAAATTACTTTAAAGGCACAGTGCAGTCAAAAACATGATTTTCCTGTGTTTATATATATATATATATATATATATATATATATATATATTGTATGCCCACACTATGGAGGTTGAAATAATACTGTGAAATTGTGAAAATGATGATAATGCCCTTTTAGTGTGAGAACTATTTGAACATTTCAGCCTGTTTTGGTGGGCTGGAGTTTTGGCCTGCCTGTTGACATCACCAGGCGGTAAATTAGTTAATAGACCAATAAGAGAGTTCCAAACCTTTCTGCCAATAACAGTTAGATTTCAGTTTTCCCCTCCCCACTCAGACCACTCCCAGACAGTCCTAGCAAAATTCTTGCTTAAGAAATTGCTCTTTGTTAAGAAGTTATTTATTTATTTGACCATTTTAATTGAAAACAAATCACAGTAAGGTACTTCATTGTTACCCAGAAATGAATTGTATATTAAGATAAAAACGGATGCATTGGACCTTTAACTGACTAGTTAAAGTCAGAACAGCTCATAGGAGTACAGGAGCCTACAAGTACACCCGCTGGACAGGACTATCGCAGGCCTTACTGCTAATCTATCTCCTTAATGTTGAGTGCCAAGCAGAGACACATCAGGTCCCATTTTTACAACCTTTGGTATGACTCAGTGGGAATCAAACTCCCATCCTTACAATCTCAGGGCAGACACTCTAACCTCAAGGCCACTGATGTTATTCATCTCATTTTATTAATCATAGGTTACATATTCATATCACTTTCGAATCGGATTGCTGCCTATGCTGAGACATAATATAGTTGGCATGTAGCTGCCATTTTCCATTCTCAGCAATACAGGTATTATAAGATATAGGAGGCACTCTTTCCTCTGATCAAAAAAATTAATATCCAAATGCCCCAGTGAAGTGATTGGGGACATTGCCATGTGTAAGGTGCCGTCTTTTGGATGGGACGTTAAGTGGGTGTCCTGACTCTCTGTGGTCACTAAAGATCCCATGGCACTTACCGTAAGAGTAGGGGTGTTAACCCCGTTGTCCTGGCTAAATTCCCAATCTGGCCCTCATACCATCATGGCCAGCTAATCAGCCCCAGCTTCCAATTGGCTCATTAATCCCCCCTCCTCTCCCGTGCAATTATTCCCCAGGTCGTTGCTATAAATGAGAATGTGTTCAGTCAACTTACCTGGTAAAATACAACATTTTAACCCTAAATGTAAATGAGATCTGCGCTGGGTAACTTCACTCATAATTGCTCACGAAATGTTTATGCTTGTTCAAGGAGAGACTACACCAAATGTATAGAGCTCCTTTCAGCTATTTCTCCTGTTCACTCTGTAATCCTTAGTCAAAAGATCAAAAGGTTTTTTGCCTTTCTCTCGAGACAGAAGATTACAGGCTGTCACTCCAAGGATTTGAGTATAACTAATGCTGTCTGCGTTCCTGGTGTCTTATACCCTCTCTGCAAGAGTACCGGTGGATGGTAAAAAAAATAGCAGGTATTAATGACGCAATTCCATGCATCTGGGAGCCAAGGTGTTCCATTTCGACAGCTCGAGTAATCGGATGCCATATTATAGAGACGGTATTACACCTATATACTTAACATAAAACTTAACGTAACATCAGCAAAACGGTGGAACAAAAATGTCAATCATGACACATCTTAGCACTGATGCTTCAATCAGGATTTGGTCCTGTGTGGCTTAGTTGGTAGAGTGTGGCACTTGCAACGCTAGGATCGTGGGTTTGACTGTAAGTCGCTTTGGATCAAAGTGTCTGCTAAATGGCATAGATTATATACCATATATATTGAAGATACAACAAGGCAATACACAAAGAAAATAACAAACCCCATTTAGATGCATTACATGCTTTGATCTACTCTGTGATGTGTTGTAGAGACTTTACGCTATTGCAGGTTGTTTATCTTTGTAGGGCGTACCACCCTGGGGTATGTACGCTTTGTCTTATTGTTGTGACTCATTGTTCGGGCTATCAACAATAGCAAAAGGGCACAGAGGTATCTCTATGGAGAACATGGCAAAAGGGTTTATATGCAAGCCTGGAGACCTTGGCTAGTTATTCAAATTATGCATTGGAGGCTGGTGTGAGGTGTTCTGGAGGTTGTGAATGCATTATGGTAGTGTGTGTGGAAAGTGGGGTTGCGCAGTGAATGCTTACAATAAACAACATATTTTTACGGCGATATAACTGTATGTATCATGTCACATTTCCCCAAATTAAATGGAAGTTGACACAATCGAACAGTTTACAGCTTTATTTTGTGTAATTATGTTATACATCATCTGATACAACAGAAAATATAACCTCACTCTCACTAGACAACTCACCATGAACTACTACCTGAAATTGTACATTTCAGATAACATATTCAAATGATTTCTGGAGGTCCAAGCTAGGAATTGATTTCCCTTAACAGCTAAACCATGTCAAACTTCTCAGACTGGGTGAAATGGATTACCAAGTTGCTCACAGATGACAATGGCTCAAAAATAGTAAATCATATCAGTCTGCTCTATAATAATTTCCAAAATGAGTCAGAAAGACCTAGAATATAACCATTTGAAATGGTGACATAATCCCTCTCGAAACTCAAAAGGGGATCGATAGATTCTGATGCTGCCACAGTGTCTGTGACCAACCATGTATACTGCAATGGTATATCAAGCTGCAAGGAGACCTCAGGGACTTATCTGTTAATGTAATATATCATGAATAAGGAGTAGACAACCTATTAATTCAATTGCCACTTTCAATCGGACTTTGATATTTGTTCCACCAAAAAACGGAAAAAAAAATGACAGCAAATGCATCTGTTATTGGTTCATCTCATGGCTCAGGGCAAGTGCTTTCCCTGTAACTCCCAATATTAAATATTGGAATGACTTCAGTGTTCTGTAATATTCATAGTTTGTCTTGACCAAACTGACCATTCACTCACTATTCTTTCACTTTCTAATGTTATGAATAAGAACTCCTCACTTCCTCATCTTCTCTTCTCTTTATTATCTTATTTGTGGAGTAACAACTGCTAGTGGAAGAGACAGACCTAATTCGCTTGTGAATATGCAAATCTCGTAGACCACACAAGTTAGTCTGTATTACATCATGCATCTTAGTAATGCTGGTCTGCATCGAGTCGCTACTGCTTCTGGCCTTCAGCAAACACCAACGAGCTAATGATTCCCATCTCCCACTCCTGTTTTCGCTGTTATATTTCGGCTTGTGTGGGATGTAATACGGTATATACTCTAGTCTAAAATCTGTGTTATGACACTGCCATACACAATTGAACACTGCAGCCTTGCAGTTGAATTGAGGTAACGAGTTGACGTCAGAGCACAGTGGGTTGACATCTTAAGGGAGATAGAGAGTACATTGAGATAGAGAGCACCTTGAGATAGAGAGTACCTTGACACAGAAGCGACTGAGTTCTTTGAGAGAGTGCCCACTGGGGACACCACATCATTTCAGCGTGGATAATTGGGTAATATTTGGTTGAGATGTTGATCAATGAGATTACAACCTATATTCGCCCACTCAAAAAGACAGCCAAAAGTTTGTTGAATTTACAGTGTTGTATAACTATGCTTTCAAGCATCTACATTTTAGTCATTTAGCAGACGCTCTTATCCAGAGCGACTTACAGTTAGTGAGCGCATACATTTTCATACTGGCCCCCTGTGAGAATCAAACCCACAACCCTGGCATTGCAAGCATCATGCTCTACCAACTGAGCTACACGTGGCCACAACCGAATTCCAATGGAAAAACAATGTCTGGTTTTTGGTTTAGTTGTCACCCAAATGTCTATCACTGCGCTTTCAACCATTTAAAACCAAAGTTCAAATTGGAATCCAATGTCAGCTATTTGGTTTATTTATACAACAGATTGTGTTATCACTGTGCTTCATCTAATAGCAGAACCAATTTACATTTACGTCATTTAGCAGACACTCTTATCCAGGGCGACTTACAGGAGCAATTAGGGTTAAGTGCCTTGCTCAATGGCACAGACAGATATTTCACATAGTCGGCTCGGGGATTAGAACCAGCGACCTTTCGGTTACTGGCACAACACTCTTAACCACTAAGATACCTGCCGCCCCAACAAATTACCTGGATTACAGTTGAGATTACATGGTGCAAGTGGTCAATGCCGTTCGAGATTCTGCGCAGATAATTACAGCAATTGTGAAGATCTCCACAGACCTGCATTGACCTATGCATGCTATCTTGAACATGCACGCTTTATATGATTACATAAGAATTCTGGGTTGAATTGAAACAATAGCTGTTGATAACTTTGCAAATGCTATGTAGGCCTAAATACCATCATTAATGATGTGATTGATAAAGTATGGTGACATTTCATTTGCTCTGTTAAACCTACCCTTTGGAATGACTTGGATAGCAACAGTGAATCTATTTCATTTTTAAGTGGAGATCTGCCAACAATCGTTCTCACGATAGCACATTGGTAATAGTGACAAATATCATGGCTAGGTTAGGCTAAAGCCCTGAATGGGAGACTAAAGGGTACCTGTAGATTGATCAATTCTCCAATAGGAGGTGCTGCCCAGCCTGTTTTTTTTCTGATAGTGGATAGAACATTAAAGATCTGACGTTATTTTAAAAGGTACGAATTCAACATATTTTATACAAGGTTTATCTATGTTGAAATTTGGTTACCATGATGACAGAATCCTGTGGTTTAAATTTCACCCTCAAAACAACCTTTTAAGGTAATTACTTTTTTTCAAATCCAATGTATTTTCCACATCACAATATGTTGACAAATTATGTTGAAACAACATTGATTCAACTAGTTTGTGCTCAGTGGGTGGTGTTTTGTCTTCACAATGCCTAGTCCTCCTTGTACCCCCATTTTTTTGGTCTCAAGCGACAAGTACAAAAACAAAACCCCTCTCTGTTCTCTTTATTTAGGACACTTACATAACCTAGCCATTGTGGATTATGTGATGCCTGCCCGTTATGAAATGTTTATTGTGTCGCTCTTTGAAGCTGCTGTAATTGGGCGTTTATTTGTTTTATATGTTCTGTGCATTTGTCTCCGAAGCCTCCATGCACTTTGACGTAATTTCAGTGGCAATGCACTGTAAGCCTCACAAGTAGAACACACGTTTCCCTTCACTGGTGTGTGCCCTGGGGGAAAGCTGTAGATCAGTTGGATTAAAGCAGAAATTCATATAGAGAGAGAGGTTTCATCATTTCTGAGTAAACATTTTGCAGTATGGAAATACACTGAGTGTACAAAATATTAAGAACACCTGTTCTATGATCCCTTATTGATGTCACTTTAAATTAGTGTAAATGAAGGGGAGGCGACAGGTTAAAGAATAATTTTTAAGCCTTGAGACATGGATTGTGTACTTGTGCCATTCAGAAGGTGAATGGGCAAGACAAAAGATTGAAGAGTCTTTGAACGGTGTTTGGTACTGTAGTAGGTGCCAGGTGCACCAATTTATGTCAAGAACTGTGTGGGTTTTTCACACTCAACAGTTTCCTGTGTGTATCAAGAATGGTCCACCACCCAAAGGACATCCAGCCAATTTGACACAACTGTGGGATGCATTGGAGTCAACATGGGCCAGCATCCCTGTGGAACGCTTTCGACACCTTGTAGAGTCCATGCCCCGACAAATTGAGGCTGTTCTGAGGGCAAAAGGGAGGGGTGCAACTTAATATTAGGAAGCTGTTCTTAATGTTTTGTAAACTCAGTGTATGCCATAGCTTGTTTTCCCCCAAGAAAGTTGATTAGATTATTCACCTCGCTTGCAGTTTCTCAAGAAAAGGGTTACCACTATGAAAGGTATTGAGCAAAGATAGCATCACAGTAAGTAGTCTGTATTGTGTGTTTTCATGGCAGAGCATGTTTTAAATGGGGCGTTTTAGCACCAGTGGTACAGGTAACTGACACAACACTGGAGTTAAGCTGATGATGGTTGACTGACACAATCTCAAAATAAAAGTTAACCTGTCCTCTGGATAAATCAAGATGGACGCCTCAAACAGCTCTCAGAGCTTTGTGTCATCTCAGGCGATTGTTGTGTCACTCTGGGTTGCTTCAAAATTGTGTTCACACTTTATACACTAAGTTGTGAAATTCCAAGGTAACGGAATTGCGCTGAGACTCACATAAAAATGTATGCCAATCAAAAACAATTGATTTCAAAGTTTTCAAATAAACCATGCAACTCTATGCACAAGGACTTTTAACAATTTACAAAGAACATTTTACAAAAACACATTTACTGGAAGAACTGTATTATTCTACACACTGGCTATTATTTTGGTTGGTCCGGACCGGACCAAATCTGAACCAATCATAGACGTCTATGTTTCACACGTTTGGACATCAAAGTACAGCACAGTAGAGCTCAGTAGAGTACAGTACAGTACAGTACAGAATGGAAGAGTTCAGTACAGTACAGTAGAGTATAGTTTAGTACAGTACATTAGTGTACTCTACTGTGTCCTGTACTGAACTATATTCTACTCTACTAAACCATACTCAACATTTTTTACTTTACTGTACTGTGCTTTTCAAACGTGTGAAACATAGATGTCTCTGATTGGTCCAAATCTGAACTTATCAAGGTCCGGACCAAAAATCAACATCTGTGGACGTTGAAATTAAAACCAATCTGGACTGTACCAAAAAACGATGTCTGTGGGCATTGAAATTAAGGCCAGGGCAGAGTGGGTAAGGATACTATTGACAGTAAATGGAAAGAGAGGAGGCTCATGGGCAGGTGTCAGTAAAAGCTGGAAAAGGTGACATTAACTGGAGAGAGAGAAGCGAGAGAAAGGCAGAGACAAAGAGAGGGAAGGATTGTCCAGACTGTTTTCACATTTGCTTTGACCACCAGACGACAGAAAGAGAAAGAAAACAGTTATGAGCTGAACATGCCAGTGGAAGGGAGGACTGTAGCATTTGTACTAATTGTTAGATCTACCTTTACTTGTTACTTTTGTGGAGTTTTCATTATTCTCCCTCATGAGGGAGATGTGTGTTTTTGGTAACGTAATTTCAAGGCAGAGGGCAAAGTTTCTAAAACTTACACAAGGCAAATATTTATCCAAAACTAAATATATGTTGATATTAGTTGGCAGGGGTGTTTTAAAGTAATTCATAATACCTTTCAAGACTTTTTCTGGTAGACGTTGTCTAAGTCCCCTTTTCGATCTGTTTGACCAGAAATCAAAGCCTTTGCTTATTCCTAACATTTAGGATACAGTGAGGGAAAAAAGTATTTGATTCCCTGCTGATTTTGTACGTTTACCCACTGACAAAGAAATGATCAGTCTATACTTTTAATGGTAGGTTTATTTGAACAGTGAGAGACAGAATAACAACAACAAAATCCAGAAAAACGCATGTCAAAAATGTTATACATTGATTTGCATTTTAATGAGGGAAATAAGTATTTGACCCCCTCTCAATCAGAAAGATTTCTGGCTCCCAGGTGTCTTTTATACAGGTAATGAGCTGAGATTAGGAGCACACTCTTAAAGGGAGTGCTCCTAATCTCAGCTTGTTACCTGTATAAAAGACACCTGTCCACAGAAGCAATCAATCAATCAGATTCCAAACTCTCCACCATGGCCAAGACCAAAGAGCTCCCCAGAGATGTCAGGGACAAGATTGTAGACCTACACAAGGCTGGAATGGGCTACAAGACCATCTCCAAGCAGCTTGGTGAGAAGGTGACAACAGTTGGTGCGATTATTCGCAAATGGAAGAAACACAAAAGAACTGTCAATCTCCCTCGGCCTGGGGCTCCATGCAAGATCTCACCTTGTGGATTTGCAATGGTCATGAGAACGGTGAGGAATCAGCCCAGAACTACACGGGAGGATCTTGTCAATGATCTCAAGGCAGCTGTGACCATAGTCACCAAGAAAACAATTGGTAACACACTACGCCGTGAAGGACTGAAATCCTGCAGCGCCCGCAAGGTCCCCGTGCTCAAGAAAGCACATATACAGGCCCGTCTGAAGTTTGCCAATGAACATCTGAATGATTCAGAGGAGAACTGGGTGAAAGTGTTGTGGTCAGATGAGACCAAAATCGAGCTCTTTGGCATAAACTCAACTAGCCGTGTTTGGAGGAGGAGGAATGCTGCCTATGACCCAAAGAACACCATCCCCACCGTCAAACATGGAGGTGGAAACATTATGCTTTGGGGGTGTTTTTCTGCAACTTCACCGCATCAAAGGGATGATGGACGGGGCCATGTTCCGTCAAATCTTGGGTGAGAACCTCCTTCCCTCAGCCAGGGCATTGAAAATGGGTCGTGGATGGGTATTCCAGCATGACAATGACCCAAAACACACAGCCAAGGCAACAAAGGAGTGGCTCAAGAAGAAGCACATTTAAGTCATAGAGTGGCCTAGCCAGTCTCCAGACCTTAATCCCATAGAACATCTGTGGAGGGAGCTGAAGGTTCGAGTTACCAAACGTCAGCCTCGAAACCTTAATGACTTGGAGAAGATCTGCAAAGAGGAGTGGGACAAAAACCCTCCTGAGAGGGGTCAAATACTTATTTCCCTCATTAAAATGCAAATCAATTTATAACATTTTTGACATGCGTTTTTCTGGATTTTTTTGTTGTTATTCTGTCTCTCACTGTTCAAATAAACCTACCATTAAAATTATAGACGGATCATTTCTTTGTCAGTGGGAAAACGTACAAAATCAGCAGGGGATCAAATACTTTTTCCCTCACTGTAGAAAATGGTTGAAAACTTGATATGCCTTAATTTAAAAAATGATATAGACTCTTAGCTGTCATTTGACATGCTCCTATGAACTTCATAACTTGGTGCTCGTGGGTCATTTTACATGGAAATGCCCAGTTGCAAGCATAGACCTACTGTACATTTTCAACATATACAATGTCTCATCATTTCTATATAATGATTTAGGTGATTCAATTGGGCAGTAACCTACAGTAACAGGTGAAGCCACTTGCATTGAAACAATTTGGTATTTTTGTGAATTCGGTGGGTCGCCCCGACCGGGAATCGAATCTGGGTCTCGTGACTGTCAAGACAACACCTTAGCCATTACACCAAGACAGGGGTGCAACTTTCACTGGGGACGGGGGGACGGGGGGGACGGGGGGGGGGACATGTCCCTCCCACATTCTGAATTTTTGTCCACCCCAGTTTTATCATTGGAATGTGATACAAAAGAGGGCAACGGGGTGCTTTAGGACCATGCGGACGGGTAGGCTGTTTGGAGTGTTTATATATTATGTCCCTCCCACTTCTAAAACCAAAGTTGCGCCCCTGCACCAAGACATTTGAAATTCTTGAAGAGTCACTTGGTGTACTTCCCTACAGCATGTGGCTTCAATCAACAACAATAGGTACTCTTGCCATGATTGAATAACGTGCGGCACCTTTCTCTGACCTCTGCGAGACACAGACTGAAGAAAACAAAATACATATTGTACAACAGCCCACCACTAAAAAAGAGACCTGAGACCTCAATCTCATGATGCAAGACGACTTGAATACAGGAAAGAATGGGGTCGATATTATCATTTGTAGCTTGCGACGAAAAAGCTCCTATTGAAATCTTTATTATGTTGCAATAGTATAACTTTTGATTTAGGCCTCCCGAGTGGTGCAGCGGTCTAAGGCACTGCATCGCAGTGATTGAGGCATCATTACAGACCCGGGTTCGATCACAGCCGGCCGTGACCGGGAGACCCATGAGGCGGCGCACAATTGGCCCAGCGTCGTGAGGGTTTGGCCGGCTGGGATTTCCATGTCCCATCGTGCTCTAGCGACTCCTTGTGGCGGGCTGGGCACCTGCAAGCTGACTCCGTCGCCAGCTGGACATGTTTCCTAGGACACATTGGTGCGGTTGGCTTCCGGGTTAAGCGAGCAGTGTGTCAAGAAGCAGTGCGGCTTGGCAGGGTCATGTTTCGGAGGACGCATGGTTCTCGACCTTCGCCTCTCCCGAGTCATCTATATGAAATAACACATATGAAATCATGTAGTAACAAAAAAAGTGTTAAACATAAAAAACATTTTATATTTCAGAGTTTTCAAATAGCCACCCTTTGCTTTGATGGCAGCTTTGCACACTTTTGGCATTCTCTCAATCAGACTGCTTTTCCAACAGTCTTGAAGGAGTTCCCACATATGCTGAGCACTTGGCTGTTTTTCCTTCGCTCTGCCGTCCGACTCATCCCAAACCATCTCAATTGGGTTGAGGTCGGGGGATTGTGGAGGCCAGTACATCTGATGCAGCACTCCATCACTCACCTTCTTGGTAAAATAGCTCTTACACAGCCTGGAAGTGTGTTGGGTCATTGTCCTGTTGAAAAACAAATGATAGTCCCACTAAGCACAAACCAGATGGGATGGCGTATCGCTGCTGAATGCTGTGGTAGCCATGCTGGTTAAGTGTGCCTTGAATTCTAAATAAATCACAAAGTGTCAACAGAAAAGCACCCCCACACCATAACACTTCCTCATCCTCCATGCTTTACGGTGGGAAATATACATGCAGAGATCATCCGTTCACCCACACCGCATCTCACAAAGACACGGCGGTTGGAACCTAAAATCTCCAATATGGACTCCAGACCAAAAAGACAAATGTCCACCAGTCTAATGTCCATTGCTCGTGTTTCTTGGCCCAAGCAAGTCTCTTCTTCTTATTGGTGTCCTTTAGTAGTGGTCTCTTTGTAGCAATTCGACCATGAAGGCCTGATTCACACAGTCTCCTCTGAACAGTTGATGTTGAGATGTGTTTTCTGCAGCAATTTCTGAGGCTGGTAACTAATGAACTTATCCTCTGCAGCAGAGGTAACCCTGGGTCTTCCTTTCCTGTGGCGTTCCTCATGAGAGCCAGTTTCATCATAGCCCTTCATTGTTTTCGCGACTGCACTTGATGAAACGTTCAAAGTTCTTGACATTTTCCGTATTGACTGACCTTCATGTCTTAAAGTAATGATGGACTGTCATTTCTCTTTGCTTATTTGAGCTGTTCTTGCCATAATATGGACTTGGTCTTTTACAAAATAGGGTTATCTTCTGTATTCCCCCCCACCTTGTTATAACACAACTGATTGGCTCAAATGCGTTAAGAAGGAAAGTAATTCCACAAATTAACTTTTAAGAAGGCACACCTGTTAATTGAAATGCATTCCAGGTGAAGCTGGTTGAGAGAATGCCAAGAGTGTGCAAAGCTGTCATCAAGGCAAAGGGTGGCTATATGAAGAATTTCAAATATAAAATATATTTTGATTTGTTTAACACTTTCTTTGTTACTACATTATTCCATATGTGTTATTTCATTGATTGAATGTCTTCACTATTATTCTACAATGTAGAAAATAGTAAAAATAAAGAAAAACCTTTGAATGAGTAGGTGTTCTAAAACTTTTGACCGGTAGTGTATGTGGTGTGATAATTGCGTTGTTTGCTCTATAACCTGTTAATTTATTTGCCTTGCGACCATGATATACAGTGGGGAAAAAAAGTATTTAGTCAGCCACAAATTGTGCAAGTTCTCCCACTTAAAAAGATGAGAGAGGCTTGTAATTTTCATCATAGGTACACGTCAACTATGACAGACAAATTGAGAGAAAAAAAATCCAGAAAGTCACATTGTAGGATTTTTAATGAATTTATTTGCAAATTATGGTGGAATATAAGTATTTGGTCACCTACAAACAAGCAAGATTTCTGGCTCTCGTTACCTGTATTAATGGCACCTGTTTGAACTTGTTATCAGTATAAAAGACACCTGTCCACAACCTCAAACAGTCACACTCCAAACTCCACTATGGCCAAGACCAAAGAGCTTTCAAAGTACACCAGAAACAAAATTGTAGACCTGCACCAGGCTGGGAAGACTGAATCTGCAATAGGTAAGCAGCTTGGTTTGAAGAAATCAACTGTGGGAGCAATTATTAGGAAATGAAAGACATACAAGACCACTGATAATTTCCCTCGATCTGGGGCTCCACGCAAGATCTCACCCCGTGGGGTCAAAATGATCACAAGAACGGTGAGCAAAAATCCCAGAACCACACAGGGGGACCTAGTGAATGACCTGCAGAGAGCTGGGACCAAAGTAACAAAGCCTACCATCAGTAACACACTACGCCGCCAGGGACTCAAATCCTGCAGTGCCAGACGTGTCCCCCTGCTTAAGCCAGTACATGTCCAGGCCCGTCTGAAGTTTGCTAGAGTGTATTTGGATGATCCAGAAGAGGATTGGGAGAATGTCATTTGGTCAGATGAAACCAAAATAGAACTTTTTGGTAAAAACTCAACTCGTCGTGTTTGGAGGACAAAGAATGCTGAGTTGCATCCAAAGAACACCATACCTACTGTGAAGCATGGGGGTGGAAACATCATGCTTTGAGGCTATTTTTCTGCAAAGGGACCAGGACGACTGATCCGTGTAAAGGAAAGAATGAATGGGGCCATTTATTGTGAGATTTTGAGTGAAAACCTCCTTCCATCAGCAAGGGCATTGAAGATGAAACGTGGCTGGGTCTTTCAGCATGACAATGATCCCAAACACACCGCCCGGGCAACGAAGGAGTGGCTTCGTAAGAAGCATTTCAAGGTCCTGGAGTGGCCTAGCCAGTCTCCAGATCTCAAACCCATAGAAATTCTTTGGAGGAAGTTGAAAATCCGTGTTGCCCAGCGACAGCCCCAAAACATCACTGCTCTAGAGGAGATCTGCATGAAGGAATGGGCCAAAATACCACCAACAGTGTGTGAAAACCTTGTGAAGACTTACAGAAAACGTTTGACCTGTGTCATTGCCAACAAAGGGTAAATAACAAAGTATTGAGAAACTTTTGTTATTGACCAAATACTTATTTTCCACCATAATTTGCAAATAAATTCATTAAAAATCCTACAATGTGATTTTTCTGGAATTTTTTTTCTCATTTGGTCTGTCATAGTTGACGTGTACCTCTGATGATAATTACAGGCCTCTCTCATCTTTTTAAGTGGGAGAACTTGCACAATTGGTGGCTGACTAAATACTTTTTTCCCCCACTGTATAGACCTAAAGGCTGAGACATTAAGAAAATACAGTGGCATAATAAATTCAACCACACCTTGGTTTTATCACAAAACCGGATAGCAACCTCTGTCCGGTTTAGTCTGCAAAGCATATTGCATGTAACAGACTGTTACATTGCATTCGGAAAGAATTCAGGCTTTTCCACATTTTGTTACATTGCAGCCTTATTCTAAAATTGATTAAATCGTTTTTTTCCTCTCATCAATTTACACACAATAGCCCCCCCAAAAAACAGGTTTTTAGAAACCTTTGCAAATTTATTGAAACTGAAAAACTGAAATATCACATTTGTGACTTGTGTCAGGAAACTATGCATCATTGTGACACTCTGGCTCCGGGACTTTTATATTTGAGCCAGGGTGTATTTGTTTTGTTGGGGTTTGGTTTGGTTATGTTGGAATTTGGGTGTATTTCTATGTTTGCAGTTCTGTGGGGTTTATTTCTAGGTTTGGTCGATGACTCCCAATCGGAGGTAACGAGTGTCAGCTGTCGGCTCGTTATCTCTGATTGGGAGCCATATTTATTCTGATTGTTTTCCTGTGGGAATTGTGGGTTTTTGTTCCAGGTTCAGTCATAGTCACTGTAGGACTTCACTATCGTCATTTGTTTGTTGTTTTCGTGGTTGCTTTTATTTAATAAAGTCATCATGTTCACTCCACGCGCTGCGTATTGGTCCGTTTCCTCAGACGATCGTGACAGAAAAACCCACCACAAAAGGACCAAGCAGCGTGTCAAGCGGCAACAGGACCCAGCTCCAAAGGTCTGGACATGGGAGGAGATTTTGGACGGAAAAGGGTCCTGGACTTGGGAGGAGATCCTGGAGGGGATGGATCGCCGTCCATGGAGCGAGACAGTGGAGAGGCGACGGAGAGAGGAACAACGGCGTCGGCAGGGCCATCGTCGGAGGGACGAGAGGCAACCCCAAAAAGTTTTTGGGGGGGGGCACATGGCTTGGGCGGTTGGGCAGCAGGAGGCTGCCACAGGGAGATGTGGAGAGAAGGCTATCGGATTACGGGAGCCATTGGCGAGTAGAGGAAGGGAAGTTGTTGCGGCACGGCGTGAGAGACTGAGGGGTGTTACCAGTCCGGTCCGGCCCGTTCCTGATCCCCAGTTAAAGCCAGTGGTGTGTGTTCCCAGTACGGACCGGCCTGTTCCTACTCCAAGCATCAAGCCCACGGTGTGCGTCGCCAGTCCAGCCCGGCCGGTTCCTGTGCCACGTAGGAAGCCTACGGTGTGCGTGGCCAGCCCAGCCCGACCTGTTCCGACTCCACGCATCAAGCACACGGCATGGACGACGGAGGCAAAGATGGGGCGAATCCAGGAGGCCACCAGGCCAGGGGTACACCGCCCTGTACGTCCTGTGCGGATGCCTCACACAGAGTGTGTGAGGGTAGGCATTCAGCCAGGACGGGTGGTGGCCGCTGTTCACTCCAGGCCTCCTATCCGTCTCCACAGCCCGGTCCGGCCTGTTCCTGCCACCCGCACCAGGTCTGCGGTGCGCGTCGCCAGCCCGGTCCGGCCTGTTCCTGCCACCCGCACCAAGTCTACGGTGTGCGTCGCCAGCCCGACCCGGCCTGTTCCTGCCACTCGCACCAAGCCTACGGTGCGCGTCGCCGGCCCGGTCCGGCCTGTTGCTGCTCCCCGCACTAGCCCTGAGATGCGTGTCCTCAGCCCGGGACCACCAGTTCCGGCACCACGCACTAGGCCTTATGTGCGCCCCCAGGGTCCAGCATGCCCTGTTGCTTCTCCCCGCACTAGCCCTGAGATGCGTGTCCTCAGCCCGGGACCACCAGTTCCGGCACCACGCACTAGGCCTTATGTGCGTCCCCAGGGTCCAGCATGCCCTGTTGCTACTCCCCGCACTAGCCCTGAGATGCGTGTCCTCAGCCCGGGACCACCAGTTCCGGCACCACGCACTAGGCCTTATGTGCGTCCCCAGGGTCCAGCATGCCCTGTTCCTTCTCCCCGCACTAGCCCTGAGATGCGTGTCCTCAGCCCGGGACCACCAGTTCCGGCACCACGCACCAGGCCTATAGTGCGTCTCGGCCGGCCAGAGTCTGCCGTCTGCCCAACGGCGCCTGAACTGCCCGTCTGCCCAACGGCGCCTGAACTGCCCGTCTGCCCAACGGCGCCTGAACTGCCCGTCTGCCCAACGGCGCTTGACCTGCCCGTCTGCCCAACGGCGCCTGAACTGCCTGTCTGCCCAACGCCGTCTGAACTGTCCGTCTGCCAAGCGCTGCATAAGCCGCCCGTCTGCCATGAGCCTTCAGAGCCGTCCGCCAGACCGGAGCCGCTAGAGCCTTCCGCCAGACAGGATCAGCCAGAGCCTTCCGCCAGACAGGATCAGCCAGAGCCTTCCGCCAGACAGGAGCCGCTAGAGCCTTCCGCCAGACAGGATCAGCCAGAGCCTTCCGCCAGACAGGATCAGCCAGAGCCTTCCGCCAGACAGGATCAGCCAGAGCCTTTCGCCAGACAGGATCAGCCAGAGCCTTCCGCCAGACAGGATCGGCCAGAGCCTTCTGCCAGACAGGATCAGCCAGAGCCTTCAGCCAGCCATGAGCCGCCAGATCCGTCGGCCAGCCATGAGCAGCCAGATCCGTCAGCCAGCCATGAGCAGCCAGATCCGTCAGCCAGCCATGAGCAGCCAGATCCGTCGGCCAGCCATGAGCAGCCAGATCCGTCGGCCAGCCATGAGCAGCCAGATCCGTCGGCCAGCCATGAGCAGCCAGATCCGTCGGCCAGCCATGAGCAGCCAGATCCGTCAGCCAGCCATGAGCAGCCAGATCCTTCAGCCAGCCATGAGCCGTCCAGCCAGGATCCGCCAGAGCCGTCCAGCCAGGATCCGCCAGAGCCAGCCAGCCAGGATCCGCCATTGAGTCCGGTGCTGTCCCTTAGCCCGGTGCTGCCCCTTATCCTGGTGCTGCCCCTTAGTCCGGTACTGCCCCTTAGTCCGGTGCTGCCCCTTAGTCCGGTGCTGCCCGTTAGTCCGGTGCCGCCCCTTAATCCAGTGGGGTTTAGTTGGGGGGTGGTCATATGGAGGAGGCTACGGAAGCGGATAGTGACTAAGGTGGGGTGGGGACCACGACCAGGGCCAGAGCCGCCACCGTGGACAGACGCCCACCCAGACCCTCCCATAGACTGTATGCTGGTGCGCCCGGAGTTCGCACCTTTAGGGGGGGGTACTGTGACACTCTGGCTCCGGGACTTTTATATTTGAGCCAGGGTGTATTTGTTTTGTTGGGGTTTGGTTTGGTTATGTTGGAATTTGGGTGTATTTCTATGTTTGCAGTTCTGTGGGGTTTATTTCTAGGTTTGGTCGATGACTCCCAATCGGAGGTAACGAGTGTCAGCTGTCGGCTCGTTATCTCTGATTGGGAGCCATATTTATTCTGATTGTTTTCCTGTGGGAATTGTGGGTTTTTGTTCCAGGTTCAGTCATAGTCACTGTAGGACTTCACTATCGTCATTTGTTTGTTGTTTTCGTGGTTGCTTTTATTTAATAAAGTCATCATGTTCACTCCACGCGCTGCGTATTGGTCCGTTTCCTCAGACGATCGTGACAATCATGTCACGCGTCACTACTTCACAGGAGCGCCATTTGAACGTAAACTTTATTTTGATCAACATGCGTTTTTTGGCAGAAATGCCTTCTGGAAAATGTGAATTAATAACAAAACTTGTCTGCCATCTGTATATACGAATACAATTGTTAAATTACGAGCCTAGTTGGTTTAGCCATGGAAAAAGACATCAACCTTCCCGCTAGCAATGTTTGGCTGAGATAATGAGTGGGTTGGATATGTCGAGAAATGAGTTCGGATTGGTCTGCCATGTAGCACGCTTCTGTCTATAATATGAGCTGTTCAGTACGCGTAGGTAATCCTTTCTAACACAGCTTTTTTGAAAGATATCACATATTAGAACTGCATAAGTGTTGCCCTCCACTTTCTGGAGGACTGAGTTTTGAAATCAGTGGAATTAGAGTATGATGGCTAAGGAGATGGAGAAAATTCTGGCGTTTGATTGCAAATGTGCAGACTGAGTCGAAAAGAGAACACAGAAGGCTCCGGATTACGTCTTCAAACTAAGGGCAACCATGGCATCCGTGACAGAGATGGAGAAGCATCCATCCATGTATACAGGTAAGAGAGTTTAGCTAGCTACATTTTCAGATATCTAATTTTGTCAGAAAGTCGTTTTCATTTCAAGTTAAAGAGTACTGTTAGCTGGCTGGCTAGCTAGCTAACGTTACGTGTAGTAATATTTTTCGTATCTCAGAGCCATTTGCATTGCTAGTTATAGCCTAATGTTAGCTAGCTAACATTGAACCTGGTTGGTTAGCTACCTGCAGATTCATGCAGGGTAGTAACTTTATGAGTTGGGATTACGGTTAATTGTTTAGCTAGCTAGCTACATGTCTAAACAAAAGACTCCACAATGCAAATAATTATTTCAATAGAATGTTTATGTCACTGCGACAACTGTTGATAGACGTAGTTGGTAAATTCGCTCTGGATATCTACTCCGATTTCAGAGCACTCTCGTCTGAGTGTGCCAGAGTGCAGAATGACTGACGAATTTACGAACGCTCAACGCCTGTTTAATATGGCCGGTGTCAGTAAACGTTGGCAGAAAAAGCGTAATGAAATTGTTGCCAGCAGCAGAGTTGCAGTCACCAACGCTCTGGATAACATAAAAACAGCCTAACCAGCTCTGCTAGGGCGAGTAAAATGGTCAGAGTGAGCTGTTCTCTCATTTGTATCTGGAAGTAGCTAGCAAGCTAGCCAACGTTAGCCAGTTAGCTTGGGTGCTTGACTGCTGTTGTTAGATCAGAACACTCGGATCAACCCTACTTTTCGGCCAGAGCATCCAGTGTGCGCTCTGAGAGCGAAACTCTGAATTTACGAACGGCCAATCGGACAATGCTCTGAGTTTATGAGCCCCCAGAGCACACTCTGGCACTCCAGATTAAATTTACGAACACACCCATAGTATAAACCAGCCTTTAGTCTTGAAATCTTTGGTTGTTTAGTACATAGCCTCATGTGAATCCTTAACAGAGATGAGTGGGGCTAAAGCTTAAAAGGGTATGAACAATTCTGAATGGGTGTAGGCAAAGAAGAGCTCTCCAGTAGGTACCAAAAGGTCAATTTTTTCAAAAGTGAGGTTACAAGTTTATCAACTTTCAAAGCAGAATTACTTTCCCATTGTTCCTCAACTGTAGTGTATGATATACCATTTTCTAGCTCTGAGTCTCTACTTTTATCCAATGTAAAAAAACACAATTTCAAATTTTGCTACATAAGACCGAATCGAGACAGTATTCAGACCCTTTACTCAGTACTTTGTTGAAGCAGCTTTGGCAGCATTGAGTCTTCTTGGGTATGATGCTACAAGCTTGGCACACCTTTATTTGGGAAGTTTCTCCCATTCTTCTCTGCAGATCCTCTCAAGCTCTGTCAGGTTGGATGGGGAGTGTCACTGCACAGCTATTTTCAGGTGTCTCCAGAGATAGTCGATCGGGTTCGGGCTCTGGCTGAGCCACTCAAGGCCATTGAGAGTTGTCCCGAAGCCACTCCTGCGTTGTCTTGGCTGTGTGCTTAGGGTCGTTGTCCTGTTGGAAGGTGAACCTTCGCCCCAGTCTGATGTCCTGAGCTCTCTGGAGCAGGTTTTCATCAAGGATCTCTCTGTACTTTGCTCCGTTCATCTTTCCCTCAATCATGACTAGTCTCCTAGTCCATGCCGCTGAAAAAACATCTCCACCGCATGATGCTGCCACCACCATGCTTCACCACAGGGATGGTGCCAGGATTCCTCCAGACGTGACGCTTGGCATTCAGGCCAAAGAGTTCAATCTTGGTTTCATCAGACAAGAGAATCTTGTTTCTCATGGTCTGAGTCTCGTTAGATGCCTTTTGACAAACTCCAAGCGGGCTGTCATGTGCCTTTTACTGAGGAGTGGAATTTGTCTGGCCACTCTGCCATAAAGGTTTGATTGGTGGAGTGCTGCAGAGATGGTTGTCCTTCTGGAAGGTACTCCCATCTCCACAGAGGATCTCTGGAGCTCTGTCAAAGTGACCATCAAAGGTTCTTGGTCACCTCCCTGACCAAGGCCCTTCTCCCCCGATTGCGCAGTATGGCCGGGCAGCCAGCTCTAGGAAGATTCTTGGTGGTTCCAAATTTCTTCCATTTAAGAATGATGGAGGCCACTGTGTTCTTGGAAACCTTCAGAATGATGGAGGCCACTGTGTTATTTGAGACCTTCAATGCTGCAGAAATGTTTTGGTACCCTTCCTCAGATCTGTGCCTCGACACAATCCTGTCTCGGAGCTCTACGGACAATTCCTTCAACCTCATGGCTTGGTTTTTGCTCTGACATGCACTGTCAACTGTGGGACCTTATATAGACAGGTGTGTGCCTTTCCAAATCATGTCCAATCAATTGAATTGACCAAAGACTCCAATCAAGTTGTGGAAACATCTCAAGGATGATCAATGGAAACAGGATGCACCTGAGCTCAACTTCTAGTTTCACAGCAAAGGGTCTGAATACTTATGTAAATAAGGTATCTGTTTTATTTTTAATAAATGTGCAAACATTTCTAAAAACCTGTTTTCGCTTTGTCATTATGGGGTATTGTGTGTAGATTGGTGAGTATTTTGTTTATTTTAACCATTTTAGAATAAGGCTGTAACCTAAGAAAAAAGTAAAGGGTTTTGAATACTTTCCGAATGCACTGTACATGACCTACAGCATGGTCAAGCAAGTTAATGTTTCCAACATTTTCAACCACTAAACAACTATTGATTTAGAACCACAGAGAGTTACTGCAAGTCCTAAAGAAAACAGGAGCTGCCTCCTCTATTCCAGCACCATTTCAACTTCCACCATTTCAACATCATCAAATCACCTCTGCTTAGTCTAGTACAGTGACAACTAAAAGACACCAAAAAAAAGTTACACGTAGAGAGACAGAGGGGCGCGGTTTCGCTCGCTCGCATGCTTTATCCAGTGAGATATATTCAGCCTTTTGCGAATTGAAGGGAAATTATGAACCACAGAGACGAAAGATAAAAAATGTAATATGTTGTTGTTGTTGTTGTTTGTTTGTTTTTTTTGTGTTTTTTTTTGGGGGGGGGGGGGGCTGTCAATTTTTTGGGTAAACCTGGCTTCCCTTGGCAGCCATGAATAGACGCCACTGATTGTATGATATCTATACAAGGTGCTCCTTGTCGGACTGGAGTAACAAAATAATATCTACACAACAAGAAAATAATTTATACAAACATAGATTTCACAGGCAACCCAACCAAATACATATTCCACTAGTGAGCAATTAACCGAAATGTCGGTTATTTTCGGTTTTAAACAACTAATTGACCAATATCGGTAAAAAAATTAGAATTCCATTTCGGCTTTTTTCTGTGAGCTCAATGCTCACATTGCATAGTTTCTCTAGTGAGAAGTCAGATCCCGCCTGAACTGTGCTATGTAGTAGGGAGTTGTAGTTTATACAGTTTAGCGCGTAACTCAATATTAGACGGTGTTCTTAATGTTTTGTACACTCAGTGTACTTGTACGGTCTGTGTTTCTTTTACGCCTGCTACGGAAGAGACAAGAATGCGAGATCATGAGGTGATATAGAGAGCAGCTGTTGATTCGTGAGGTATCTCTACCTGAAAATACATGATCTATCGTGATTGATAGTTGGTATTCAGCAGTCATGCCTTATTTACTTTGTCAGACAGCATAGGCAGCAGCTCTATAGAGATGAGATGACTTGGAATGAAATAATAGCCATCAAATAAAACAAATGTAATATAGGCTACACAACAACTTAAATATTTTATTAAAGTAGAGTAATGTGAAGCAATTATGGTTAATAAGTGATAAGCAGTAATGGCCAGTCACAATGGGACTTTTACGAACTGTTTTATTCTGTGTCGTTACAGCATTCAACCCACATAACGCATAGGGCATTTAATGTTTTAAAAAATAGAAATCGAAAACTGTGATTCTTTTTTTTCTAATCTAACCAAAACCAAACCGACATCAAAAAGCACTAATCGCTCAGCACTACATTCCAAACACATCTAGGAAGCATATTGTAATTGCTTGATGGGGAATTATTCAGTGCAATGGCCTCTGTTCTGCGCAAATAAACGGAATGGCATCTGAAGGGAAGTTATGCCTCTTTCCTATGTGGCTGATGTTGAAGGAAGGCTACTCAGTCATCTGACGGCGTCCCGGTTATTGCTGGATGCCCTTAGGCCTAATTAAATATTAAAGCTTTTATTGGCCGCCACAAAGGTATTTGTAAATACATTTAATGCGAGGAAAAAGCATAAAAGATTCCCACTCCCCTACCAACACATAGTTGCGGTTATTGCAGCTCATTCTTTCTCCAGACCAATTTAGATGCATTTAGAATGATGAAAGAGTTAGGAAATTGCGCGTGATGGCTCGGAGAGGAACGGGTAGTATACATCTCAGTCTATCTGTGTGAAATCTAAAACAGGCCCTGACTTCAATTAGATAATGAAAAACAATGATGCTAGAGGATAGAAACCTAGAAAAGTTGCAACTTCTGGTACCGTGATAAGGCCAGTTGGATACACTCCCTTATAGATATACTGTAAGTCAAAGTTGGGGTCTATTCCATTTAAATTCAGACAATTCAGGAAGAATACTTTTTAATGCAGAACATTTAAATTGGAATGGACATTTTTAATTTACAGCTTGTGTTGACTGAATTGAAATTGATTGAAAATACACATTTCAGCTTGTTTTGGTGAGATTAAGTTTTGGCATGTCACCAAGAAGGCCAAATTAGTTAATAGACCAACAAGAAAGAGAGTTCCAAACCTTTCTGCCAATAACCGTTTATTTTCAGTTTTCCCCTCCCCACTCAGACCACTCCCAGACATACCTAGCAAAATTCTTGCTTGAGAAATTGCTCTTTGCTATTTTGTTTCTTTTTGACCATTTTAATTTAAAACAATCACAGTAAGGTACTTTACATTTACATTTACATAATTTAGCAGACAAATTGGTGCATTCAACTTATGATAGCTAGTGGATTTTATTTTTTTTAATGGAGGGGTGGGGGGGTGGTGGGGGGGTGGGGGGGGGTGGGGGGGTAGAAGGATTACTTTTATTCAATTCCAGGTATTCCTTAAAGAGGTAGGGTTTCAAGCTTTGACTGGGCTGAGCGGTAACTGTGCTTCCGTAGAGGTAGGGGGGCTAGCAGGCCAGAGGTGGATGAACGTAGTGCCCTCGTTTGGGTGTAGGGTCTGATTAGAGCCTGAAGGTAAGGAGGTGCCGTTCCCCTCACAGCTCCGTAGGCAAGCACCATGGTCTTGTAGTAGATGCGAGCCTCAACTGGAAGCCAGTGGAGTGTGCGGAGGAGCGGGGTGACATGAGAGAACTTGGGAGGGTTGAACACCAGACTGGCTGCAGCGTTCTGGATAAGTTGTAGGGGTTTAATGGCACAGGCAGGGAGCCCATCCAACAGCGAGTTGCAGTAATCCAGACGGGAGATGACAAGTGCCTGGATTAGGACCTGTGCCGCTTTCTGTGTAAGGTAGTGTTGTACTCTGCGAATGTTGTAGAGCATGAACCTGCAGGATTGGGTCACCGCTTTGATGTTAGCAGAGATTGACAGGGTGTTGTCCAGGGTCACGCCAAGGTTCTTTGCACTCTGGGAGGAGGACACAATGGAGTTGTCAACCGTGATGGCGAGATCATGGAGCGGGCAGTCTTTCCCCAGGAGGAAGAGCAGCTCCGTCTTGCCGAGGTTCAGCTTGAGCTGGTGATCCGACATCCACACTGATATGTCTGCCAGACATGCAGAGATGCGATTCGCCACCTGGTTATCAGAAGGGGGAAAGGAGAAAATTAATTGTGTGTCGTCTGCGTAGCAATGATTGGAGAGACCATGTGAGGATATGACAGAGCCAAGTGACTTGGTGTATAGAGATAATAGGAGAGGGCCTAGAACTGAGCCCTGGGGGACACCAGTGGTGCGAGCACGTGGTGCGGAGACAGATTCTCGCCACGCCACCTGGTAGGAGTGACCTGTCAGGTAGGACGCAATCCAAGAGTGAGCAGCGCAGGAGATGCCCAACTCGGAGAGGGTGGAGAGGAGGATCTGATGGTTCACAGTATCAAAGGCAGTGGATAGGTCTAGAAGGATAAGAGCAGAGGAGAGAGAGTTAGCTTGACACAGAGAAGAGCAGTCTCAGTTGAATGACCAGTCTTGAAACCTGACTGGTTTGGATCAAGAAGGTCATTCTTGAGAGAGATAGCAGGAGAGTTGGCTAGAGACAGCACGCTCAAGAGTTTTGGAGAGAAAAGAAAGAAGGGATACTGGTCTGTAGTTGTTGACATCGGAGGGATCGAGTGTAGTTTTTTTGAGGAGGGGTGCAACTCTCACTCTCTTGAAGACGGAAGGGACATGGCCAGCGGTCAAGGATGAGTTGATGAGCGAGGTGAGGTAAGGGAGAAGGTCTCCGGAAATGGTCTGGAGAAGAGAGGAGGGGATAAGGTCAAGCGGGCAGGATTTCATCTGGAGAGAGAGAGGGGAGAAAGAAGTCAAAGCATAGGGTAGGGCAGTGTGAGCAGGTGTCATTTGACTTAATAAATGAGGATCGGATGTCGTCAACCTTCTTTTCAAAATGGTTGATGAAGTCATCCACAGAGAGGGAGGAGGAGGAGGATTCAGCAGGGAGGATAAGGTGGCAAAGAGCTTCCTAGGGTTAGAGGCAGAGGCTTGACATTTAGAGTGGTAGAAAGTGGCTTTAGCAGCAGAAACAGAGGAAGAGAATGTAGAGAGTACTTAATTGTTAACCAGAAATAATTTGATATTGAGATCAAAACAGCCGCATCGGACAAATAAATAGATAAATCATTACACATTGACCACACCACTCGCGCGTGTGCCCGCCATTGCGCACATGTTGATTTTTCCCACCCACACCAGACGTGAACAGGACACGCAGGTTGACATATCAAAATGAACTCTGAACCAACAATATTATTTTGGGGCCAGGTCGAAAAGCATTAAACATTTATGGCAATTTAGCTAGATAGCTTGCTGTTGTTAGCTAATTTGTCCTGGGATATAAACTTTGGGTTGTTATTTTACCTGAAATGCACAAGGTCCTCTACTCCGACAATTAATCCACAGATATGATAACCCGAGGTTGTTTAGTAACCTCTCCTCTCCGTCAAGATTCTTCTTCTTCTTCTTTGACTTTATATGGCGGTTGGCAACCAACTTTAAGGTGCATTACCACCACCAACTGGACTGGAGTGTGGACCTCAGTTCATCTTTCAATCACCCATGTTGGTATATGCTCCTAAACACCAATGAGGAGATGGGTGAGGCGGGACCTCAGGCGTCACAAATAGATAAATTCTACTTTAGCGCCTAGCATTGATGTGCGCGAGCGGTGTGGTCAGTGTAGCCTATTTTACGAGGCCTAATCATAATACATAAAAAAATACAAGATCCAAGTGCACAAATTCTCATCGAGCGATATATGTATGAGGATACACTTTGCTTAACGACCGGGTGTTGGGAAGTAATCGGGGGTGAGGCAGAACGGGTTAAACACCTTCCGTTTCCACAGGCAGTGAAATGTGTGATCTCATTGTGTTGTAAACAACGGGTGACAGTGCGTTCGACTGTCTACCCCAGGGAGGTGCCTTTATGGATGGGCCAAGGTGGCATTAGCGGATAAATCAGAGACTCCATCATTAATAGAGCCGAGAGTTACAAGTAATAACACCCAGCAAAAATGAACTGAGGGGAGTGCGGTATAAAACATATATTGGCCTTCACTTGGCTGGTATATCCATAATTCAACGGTGTAAATCATCTGGTCGGTCACCATGTTGTCATCTTTCGAGATTCTAAACCTTAACAGCCGAGTCCCTTCTTCCCCTATTCCGGGGAAATTCAATCGATTGACCTGGAGGAGTGTTGAGCGGTAGAAGGCAACCTGCTCCACCAAGGATTGACCAGGAGAGGGAGCTCCATGCATTGGCTTCATGTACAGTGTACTTCATTCCCTTCACTTATAGTGATTCCACACCACTGTTTCTGTTAGCAACGTTACGTCATTGAGTTCTCTCCCAGTTCTATATCACACCCAGCACATGCCATATCTGTCATGTCATCACTGATGTGTGTATACAGTATAAGGACTGAATTTGTTCAACCTCACAATAGAAGAGGAGGGATACGGGCCAGATTTCAACGGGTCGTGGTGGAGTCGAGAATGTGATAGAGCTTTGATGTTTGGTGAAAAACATCATGGGAGCTGGCATTTAAGAGAAAGAGAGAGGGAGAGAAGCTACATGGAGTGTATGCGTCTGACTCATTCTCAGAGGCATGGAGGGCCTCTCTGAGCTGATTGCTAACACTTTCTAAGAGTCTATCCTGACCTTAGAATAACCTATCTGTGTTAAGGAGAGATGCTGGCATTTTGTCGTGTATTTAACAATGTTGCTCTCTGTGCCGTTTCTCCGGGTGGACAAGCAAAGGCCCCGATGGTATGGATCTGAGTCCGTCAAATGGTTGTTAAACAGCACTGAATGCTGGGAGATTGGACCCTGAGTCTCTGCTTTTTGATATCACACACACACACACACACACACACACAGTCTTGTACAGCTAACCTTGTGTGGACACACAATTCAGTCCCATTCAAAATCCTGTTTTCCCTAACCTTAAACCTGACCCTAACCCTAACCCTAACCCTAACTCGTACTCTTACCCTTACTCTAAACCTAACCCTAACCTTAACTTTAACCTTAACCCTAATCTTAACCCAAAAACCTAACCTTAACCCTAAATCTAACCCTAGCTCCTAACCCTAAAACTAACCCTAGCTCCTAACCCTAACCATTAACGTAATTCTAACCTTAACCCTAATTCTAACCTTAACCCTAAACCTCCTAGAAATAGCATTTGACCTCATAGGGACTAACAAAATGTCACAAGTTGGTCAAAGTTTTGTTTGTTTACTATTCTTGTGGGGACTTCTGGTCCCCAGAAGAATAGTTAAACACGTCCACACACACACACACACACACACACACACACACACACACACACACACACACACACACACACACACACACACACACACACACACACACACACACACACACACACACACACATACCTCCTTTATGCTATCACTCACACACACAGCAGTGGGGGGCTCGGCCAGATTGCTGTGGCCGAAGATACGCGGGGCGATGATCAATCACGACAGCCTCCCTCTGGTCAAATCAAGTTTGTCCCGGCACGAACAAAGATGTATGGGAGCTCAGCAAAGGCATGCCCCTCGCTCGCTGGCGGGCACAGAGGGGCATGCTGGGGCTTTTTCTACGACCAGTACTGCATCAATCTTGCCACGGACAGACAGATGGATGGATGGACGATGATTAGGCGGAGGCTCCTGGCTCAAAGGGGACGACTGGGACGCGGGTTCCATGGGTGAAGGATTCCTTTGTTCTGCTGTCCTCACCAAAAAAGAGAAGAGAAGAACAGCTGGAGCGACCTGGGCTCATTGTTCAAGATACACTTGTACTGTCGAATTCCCCTCCAAAGGATGGCTCAGTGTGCCTCCAAATTGTGAGGCTTGATTGAAGTCACCTGGGACAGAGACTTGGTGAGAATCACCTGCTGCCTTGGTTTCAGTGGCTGTGTCATGTGCTTCCCATGTAACCTATGAATTGTAAAATCAAGCTTTCCTGATGTCATTCCAGTGTTATCCAATGTTACCTGCTCTCTCTCTCTCTCTCTCTCTCTCTCTCTCTCTCTCTCTCTCTCTCTCTCTCTCTCTCTCTCTCTCTCTCTCTCTCTCTCTCTCTCTCTCTCTCTCTCTCTCTCTCTCTCTCTCTCTCTCTCTCTCTCTCTTTCTGAAATGCAGCTCACAAGTTGTAATTAGTTTCCTGACATCCACACGAGGGCTGATTAGCATTGCTTTGAACCAGTCAGACGACATTAGCCCCAGAACAAAGAGCAGATCCGATAATGGCGATTATAAAATTACAGGAGTTACTGACACAGGATCAGAGAAGGCAGCTTTTGATTGGCAGATAGGGACCCCATTTTATGAGTCGGTTATCTTCAAATGGCCAGACCAGGTCCAAGAGAAAGGAGAATAATATTCCACACAGATAGTGAGCATGCTGTGATTGGGCCTCTGTCAAGTGAGGACAGAGAGGCTTTGATGTGTCTCGTCATGACCGATCAACGACGGCAGATCTCTGTGAATATACATGAATGTCAGTCACGCTAAATACTGTACCGGCAGTAAGATTATTGGATTGACTGTTACCTCTAGAAGTAGTTTTAGCAAACACTATTTAATGACTCAACAAATAAAAGGTTATATCGTCACAGTCTTTCTGAACTGCCCTTTCTTTCACAATCAATTTACAAGGTGTCCGCTTACATCTATCTTCACAATCCCATGGCCCTTATCTAATCTATCACTGTTAGGACCAACTAGTCTGTTGCATTGTACAGTTCAGCTTTTGCCAGTGTATGATCTACAGTGGATGAGAGGGTTATGCTCCAAATGACACTTCAGAAGCACGTAGCACAATAGCACTCTCTTAATTAAAAGACATGCAATGTCAAAAGAGAAACTCAATTAAGATTAATGCAGGGTAAATTCAGGGTCTGAATTTCATATCAAAAGCGAAAAGTGAATCTAATTTCATGTAGTTGTACAGTAGCTTCTTAAACATAGCCACATATACAGTACAATACTTTTAATCTGAACAACAACAAAAAAAGAAAATATTGACTACGTCTGTCACATCATATGAGTGTTTTTTTTGCAAGGGTAGACACTAAAAGCAAACTGTTCATCCATGTATGCGGAGGTCAACTGTGCTTGAATAATACTACTATGTTCTCAATTTCCTCCCCAATGTTGTCTGGTTACTTAATGCACTCAATCTACTGTGCTACATTTCCATTTGAGCAGATCAAGTTCACTTAATCTGCTATTATAGTCAGGGTTCTGGTTGAATTGCCAGAACATTTTCCATTATGAACCTTCATGACACTTTCATATGTCATGTCCTATGTAAACAATTTAATAGACATATTGTAGGGCTATGTCCCAATGATCTGTCCTTCCTCTCAATGTGCACTTGTTCACTTCCCTTCACACATTTTAAATAATTTGACTAGTATAAGAAATATGTTGGAAACTCCCTCTAGCACATGCCTCCACCAATCCAATGCTTTTAGATTTGTTGGAAGTAGTGAAAGAGTGCAAACTTCAGGAGAAAGGAGATATTATTGGGACTGCACTGAACTGCTTATAGTGGTGGTGTCAGCAAGTACACTGCGATGCTTACTGATGTGTGGGTCACTCAGAGTTTGAGTAATGTACTGCTATGCCTTGGTCAGGGCTGTGACATTTAATTGTGCTATGGGCAACAGCAAATGTTTTGTTATCCATGCATGTGCTGTTACTGAACTGAACTCATTCGGGCACTTGGTTGCATTGCATTTCAGTCAATTTTGCAGTACTCTTATTCATCTTACAATAACATAAGCATCCATTCTGCAACACTGTAGTTAGCTCTATGGTCTAGTGGTCCACTGGCTCCATGTTTGATCACAAACAGTGATACAGTGATATCCTTGAACTGTGCTATTCAGCCAATTAATTACAACTCAATTCATAGAATCTGTTTCAATAGTTGCTACTTATTGCAATTTCCTGTTGCGTGTAGCTGACTAAATGTATAATGTATGTCATTACATATGGCAGATGCTTCGGTTCACAGTACACTTAGTTTTAATTTGCACACAGTATCAAATGACATAAATTATATTTCGGTGCAAACACAGTTTTGTATTAGGTTCCGGGGACACATTTAATTTGTTGCCTGTAGAGACACATTTACATCAATTAGACAATGTCATCACAGTAGCGTTTTACAAGCAAATTGAACTGAATTAGATTGCAAGAATATTTGACAAATTTACTCTGATACACTACATGACCAAAAGTATGTGGACACCTGCTTGTCGAACATCTCATTCCAAAATCATGGGCATTAATATGGAGTTGGTCCCCCCTTTGCTGCTATAACAGCCTCCACTCTTCTGGGAAGGCTTTCCACTAGATGTTGGAACATTGCTGAAGGGACTTGCTTCCGTTCAGCCACAAGAGCGTTAGTGAGGTCGGGCACTGATTTTGGGCGATTAGGCCTGGCTCGCAGTCGGCGTTCCAATTCATCCCAAAGGTGTTCGATGGCGTTGAGGTCAGGGCTCTGTGCAGGCCAGTCAAGTTCTTCCACACTGATCTAGACAAACCATTTATGTATGGATCTCGCTTTGTGCACAGGGGAATTGTCATGCTTGAAACAGGAAAGGGCCTTCCCCAAACTGTTGCCACAAAGTTGGAAGCACAGAATAGTCTAGAATGTCATTGTATGCTGTAGCGTTAAGATTTCCCTTCACTGGAATTAAGGTGCCCCAGCCTGAACCATGAAAAACAGCCCCAGACCATTATTCCTCCTCCACCAAACGTTACAGTTGGCACTATGCATTGGGGCAGGTAGCGTTCTCCTGGCATCCGCCAAACCCAGATTCTTCCGTCGGACTGCCAGATGGTGAAGCGTGATTCATCACTCCAGATAACGCGTTTCCACTTCTCCAGAGTCCTATGGCGGCGCGCTTTATACCACTCCAGCAGACGTATACCACTCCAGCAGACGTTTGGAATTGCGCATGATGATCTTAGGCTTTTGTGCGACTGCAAGGCCATGGAAACCAATTTCATGAAGCTCCCGACGAACATTTCTTGTGCTGACTTTGACGTTGCTTCCAGAGGCAGTTTGGAACTCAGTAGTGAGTGTTGCAACCGAGGACAGACCATTTTTACGCACTACGTGCTTCAGCACTCACCGGTCCCATTCTGTGAGCTTGTGTGGCCTACCACTTTGCGGCTGAGCCGTTGTTGCTCCTAGACGTTTCCACTTAATAATAATAATAGCACTTAAAGTTGACCGGGGCAGCTCTAGCTTTGCAGAATTTGACGAACTGACTTGTTGTAAAGGTGGCATCCTATGACGGTGCCACGTTGAAAGTCACCGAGCTCTTCAGCAAGGCCATTCTACTGCCAATGTTTAACTATGGAGATTGCATGTCTGTGTGCTCGATTTTATACACCTGTCAGCAACGGGTGTGGCTGAAATAGCCGAATCCACTAATTTGAAGGGGTGTCCACATACCTTTGTATATATAGTGTATGCTATGCCCTAAGACAGTTTTTGTCTCCCAACATTTTTATTCCATCTACTTGAATTCAGTAAAGACACCATAACATTATCCTCTCAACGGTTTTGACCTCACTGTTCTTTCCAAGGAAGTTCTGAAATAGACACTGTGATAGTTTTATATTAGTTGCTAAATGAATTACTTAGAAGTGTAAACTTAAGGAAGATGGTGAACTGCCTCCACAAATGACTTACACATTAAAATAATGATAACTCTGAAGTAAAGGAAATAAGAAACATAAATGCTGAGAGAGAGGGTCAACTGTATCTAATTGATGATGATATATGTAGTTGTGGGCTATTTACTGTCCAGTGAGGTTCAATGATCCTAATTTCTACCTCGAACACATTATGCCATGTCATTTCACATATCAGATGAAAACAGAATACTATGTTTTATAATTTTTTTATCGTTTTGTCAGTCAGTTTCCGTTGACTTTTGTGAAAAGGTCAGTAAGTTTGCTTTTATCTACATTTTCCATTATGTATCATAAACCACACAATACAGTTTAACACAGTAGTGCCAATGCTGTTCATGCCAAAGATAAAAGGATAGCATGCCTTCTGTTTTTACTGTATAATAAAATATCAATGAATCTAATAAAACAACCTTTAAGGTGATAGTTCAGGAGATGAAAGAATATTGTGAGTGTTGCATTGGAGTGCTGTAGAGTTGTGTACCAGAATAAACAATTCAAAACGTATTTACATCTCTCATGATGAATCAGATAATATGCACTTGATCTCTGCTCGCATTAATTTAGTCAAAGTTACAACTTTTACTGTTATTGACAGGATATTTCTTCAGGTTACATACATTTTATAGGTCTTTTTTTTTATTTTTTAGTACGTTTAGGAGATTAACCATTACATGTGAAGAAAGGAAAACAAATACATATTTAATTGTTTCTTCCTAGAAGTGTTTTTGCTCCTCCTCTTATAATCTATATTATGTATCTATAATCTTTAACCTAACCTTAATCTAGGCGCACCGTTTTGTGTCAAGAACTGCAATGCTGCTGGGTTTTCATGCTCAACAGTTTCCCGTGTGTATCAAGAATGGTCCACCACCCAAAAGACATCCAGACAACTTGACACAACTGTGGGAAGCATTAGAGGGAAGGATTGGAGTCAACATGGGCCAGCATCCCGGTTGGAACGCTTTCAACACCTTGTAGAGTTCATGCCCTGATGAATTGAGGCTGTTCTGAGGGCAAAGGGGGGTGCAACTCAATATTAGGAAGGCGTTACAGGTGATACACTGTACTAAACATTAAGAACACCTTTCTAATATTGAGTTTTGCACCCCCCCCCCCTTTTGCCCTCAGAACAGCCCCAATTCATCAGGGCATGGACTCTACAAGGTGTCGAAAGCATAAAAAAATCATTATTTAACTGTTCTCCTCCCCTTCATCTACCCTGATTGAAATCAATTTAACAAGTGACATCAATAAGGGACCATAGCTTTCACCTGGATTCACCTGGTCAGTCTATGTCATGGAAAGAGCATTTTGTACACTCAGTGTATGTCCGCGTCTTTTCATTTTTACCTAAGAGACGAGAAGATACAAACACAGAACTTGGAGAGGCAGTACTGCCTGAGTCATTTTCTGCCGAGTCACTCAGATCAGATCTTTTGCCAATAATTGGGCAGAATATCAGAATTGGGCTACAGAATTGGGCTGCCTGTGTAAACACAGGCTAATAGTCAGACAAAACACCACAAAGTGCACAGTAGACCATGAATATGCTGCACTGAATCCATTGGTAATTTTGTCAGCGATTGGGTCCCAGCATGAGAATATCCCAAACCCCCCATGGGATTATTTGTTCATATTTTACTGTAACCTCTAATGGTTTCATTTTTGAACATTCAGCTAACGTTTTCAGGTAATTAGCCATTTCCCATCTTTTCACCTTTTACATTTGCTATGACTTAATGGCCTATGTACAATTAGAGCTCTCTTAGTATTATCCTGGGAGGTACTCATGTTATTCTGTGTCATTAATTTAGTCTAGTATTTTTATTAAAATGCAGTATCATCAAGGCAGGCTTTGTCTGTCGAGGTCAGTGAAAGGTTACCATGACCACTGTTACCTCTGTATTGGAGTATAAAATTCCTCAATTAATCATGTGGTTACAAAAACAGCAGGGTTTTAATTTGACTTTAATAACGCTCCCACCCCTGGCCTCCCTATAACTAATTCGGTGAATGGTGCAGAGGAACATTCAAAATATACCCATTATTCCAGTTGAGTGTGTGTACACCAATAATGTCAGCTTGGTTTACTTGTTTATTTGTTTATTTGGATCCACATTAGCTTTTGTAGAAGCAGCAGCTACTCTTCCTGGGGTCCACAAAAAACACAAAACATGACAATGCAACAAAACACTGATACACTGATTGACAAGGACAGTCACACAAATGTAAAATACTATGATATACAGTACAAACAATAGAACTGAAACATAACATGTGTTACAGTGTGTCTGTGTGTGCGTGTGTTTGTGTGTCCCCTCACAGTCCCTGCCTTTCCATGAGTTGTTGTTTAATCCGTTTTTTTAAAGGTAATTTTGCTGTTTGCTTGAGTAATTGGAGATAGAAGGGAGTTCCATGTGATCATGGCTCTGTATAAAACATTGTTGCCGTGAATTCATTTTGGACTTGGGGACTGTGAAGAGACCCCTCGTGGCATGTCTTTTGGGGTATGTATAGGTGTCTGAGCTGAATGTTATTTGATTATGCAGACAATCTGGAATTTTTGGTACGGTAATATTTCTCATTAAAACTAGAAGAAAAGCAGTTAATCTCTTGTCAACCCTCAACCAGGAAAGACTGGCATGCATGTTGTTGATGTTAGTTCTGTATGTGCAGTTAAGTGCAAGGCGTGCTGCTCTGTTTTGAGCCAGCTACAGCTTTGCTAGGTCTTTCTTTGGTGCACTTGACCATAGTATCGGAACAGTAATCAAGATGGGACAAGACCAGAGCCTGAACAACTATAACAGACATACTTGCTCAATGGTCACACATTTTATGTAAAACTCCAGTTGAGATTTAGGTCTTAGAGAATGTTCTGAACCAAATACAATGCTTTTACTTTTAGATGTATTTAAGACCAGTTTATTATTAATAATTGGTCTGATTACTTTTATCTACTACTACAGTATATCAACCTTATTACTTTGGATTGTGTGGCAGTAAGATCACAATTTTCATCAGAAATAACTACACTCGGACTACTACACTTTTATACACTCTCCTACTAGAATACCACAGTACAGACGAAGTCGGAAGTTTACATAGGTTGGAGTCATTAAAACTCGTTTTTCAACCACTCCACAAATTTATTTTAAACAAACTATAGTTTTGGCAAGTCGGTTAGGACATCTACTTTGTGCATGACACAAGTAACTTTTTCCAACAATTGTTTACAGACAGATTATTTCACTTATAATTCACTGTATCACAATTCCAGTGGGTCAGAAGTTTACATACACTAAGTTGACTGTGCCTTTAAACAGCTTGGAAAATTCCAGGAAATTATGTCATGGCTTTAGAAGCTTCTGATAGGCTAATTGACATCATTTGAGTCAATTGGAGGTGTACCTGTGGGTGTATTTCAACGCCTACCTTCAATCTCAGTGCCTCTTTGCTTGACATCATGGGAAAATCAAAAGAAATCAGCCAAGACCTCAGAAAAATTATTGTAGACCTCCACAAGTCTGGTTCATCATTGGGAGCAATTTCCAAATGCCTGAAGGTACCACATTCATCTGTACAAACAATAGTACGCAAGTATAAACACTATGGGACCACGCAGCCGTCATACCGCTCAAGAAGGAAACGCGTTCTTCTTCCTCCCGAGTGGCGCAGTGGTCTAAGGCACTGCATTGCAGTGCTAGCTGTGCCACTAGAGATCCTGGTTCGAATCCAGGCTCTGTCGTAGCCGGCCGCGACCGGGAGACCCATGGGGCGGCGCACAATTGGCCCAGGGTAAGGGAGGGAATGGCCGGCAGGGATGTAGCAGTTGGTAGAGCATGGCGTTTGCAACGCCAGGGTTGTGGGTTCGATTCCCATGGGGGGCCAGTATAAAAAAGTATGCACTCACTAACTGTAAGTTGCTCTGGATAAGAGTGTTTGCTAAATGACTAAAATGTAATGAACGCACTTTGGTGTGAAAAGTGCAAATCAATCCCAGAACAACAGCAAAGGACCTTGTGAAGATGCTGGAGGATACAGATACAAAAGTATCTATATCCATAGTAAAACGAGTCCTATATCGACATACAGTGAGGGAAAAAAGTATTTGATCCCCTGCTGATTTTGTACGTTTACCCAATGACAAAGAAATTATCAGTCTATAATTTTAATGGTAGGTTTATTTGAACAGTGAGAGAGAGAATAACAACAAAAAAATTATTATACATTTATTTACATTTTAATGAGGGAAATAAGTATTTGACCCCCTAAACATAGTACTTGGTGGCAAAACCCTTGTTGGCAATCACAGAGGTCAGACGTTTCTTGTAGTTGGCCACCAGGTTGGCACACATCTCAGGACGGATTTTGTCCCACTCCTCTTTTCAGATCTTCTCCGTCATTAAGGTTTCGAGGCTGACGTTTGGCAACTCGAACCTTCAGCTCCCTCCACAGATTTTCTATGGGATTCAGGTCTGGAGACTGGCTAGGCCACTCCAGGACGTTAATGTGCTTTTTCTTAAGCCACTCCTTTGTTGCCTTGGCCGTGTGTTTTGGGTCATTGTCATGCTGGAATACCCATCCACGACCCATTTTCAATGCCCTGGCTGAGGGAAGGAGGTTCTCACCCAAGGTTTGACGGTACATGGCCCCGTCCATCGTCCCTTTGATGCGGTGAAGTTGTCCTGTCCCCTTAGCAGAAAAATAGCTCCATTTTGGTCTCATCTGACCACAACACTTTCACCCAGTTCTCCTCTGAATCATTCAGATTTTCATTGGCAAACTTCAGACGGGCATGTATATGTGCTTTCTTGAGCAGGGGGACCTTGCGGGTGCTGCAGGATTTCAGTCCTTCACGGCGTGGTGTGTTACCAATTGTAACATTGTTTTCTTGGTGACTATGGTCCCAGCTGCCTTGGGATCATTGACAAGATCCTCCCCTGTAGTTCTGTGCTGATTCCTCACCGTTCTCATGATCATTGCAACTCCATGAGGTGAGATCTTGCATGGAGCCCCAGGCCGATGGAGATTGACTGTTCTTTTGTGTTTCTTCCATTTGCGAATAATCACACCAACTGTTGTCACCTTCTCACCAAGCTGCTTGGCGATGGTCTTGTAGCCCATTCCAGCCTTGTGTAGGTCTACAATCTTGTCCCTGACATCCTTGGAGAGCTCTTTGGTCTTGGCCATGGTGGAGAGTTTGGAATCTGATTGATTGATTGCTTCTGTGGACAGGTGTTTTTTATACAGGTAACAAACTGATATTAGGAGCACTCCCTTTAAGAGTGTGCTCCTAATCTCAGCTCGTTACCTGTATAAAAGACACCTGGGAGCCAGAAATCTTTCTGATTGAGAGGGGGTCAAATACTTATTTCCCTCATTAAAATGCAAATCAATATATAACATTTTTGACATGCGTTTTTCTGGATGTTTTGTTGTTATTCTGTCTCTCACTGTTCAAATAAACCTACCATTAAAATTATAGACTGATAATTTCTTTGTCATTGGGTAAACGTACAAAATCAGCAGGGGATCAAATACTTTTTTCCCTCACTGTAACCTGAAAGGCCGCTCAGCAAGGAAGAAGCCGCTGCTCCAAAACCACCATTAAAAAAGCCAGACTATGATTTGCAACTGCACATCGTGACAACAATCGTACTTTTTGGAGAAATGTCCTCTGGTCTGATGAAACAAAAATAGAACTGTTTGGCCATTATGACCGTTGTTATGTTTGGACGAAAAAGGGGGTGCACTTCACAAAATAGATGGCATCATGAGGAAGGAAAATGATGTGGATATATTGAAGCAACATATCAAGACATCAGTCAGGAAGTTAAAGCTTGGTCGTAAATGGGTCTTCCAAATGGACAATGACCCCAAGCATACTTCCAAAGTTGTGGCAAAATGGCTTAAGGACAACAAAGTCAAGGTATTGGAGTGTCCATCACAAAGCCCTGACCTCAATCCTACAGAAAATGTGTGGGCAGAACTGAAAAAGCGTGTGCGAGCAAGGAGGCCTACAAACCTGACTCAGTTACACCAGCTCTGTCAGGAGGAATGGGCCGAAATTCACCCAACTTATTGTGGGAAGCTTGTGGAAGGCTAACCCGAAACGTTTGACCCAAGTTAAACAATTTAAAGGCAATGCTACCAAATACTAATTGAGTGTATGTAAACCTCTGACCCACTGGGAATGTGATGAAAAAATTAAAAGTTGAAATAAATAATTCTCTCTACTATTATTCTGACATTTCACATTATTAAAATAAAGTGGTGATCTTAACTGACCTTAGACAGGGAATTTTTACTAGGATGAAATGTCAGGAATTGTGAAAAACTGAGTTTAAATGTATTTGGCTAAGATGTATGTAAACTTCCGTCTTCAACTGTATATGTAAACTGTAATGATAGAGTACAGAAGACAATGAGGCATTGTTGAAGTTTTAAATAAAACAAAACTTTTTTTTTTCACAACGTATTTGGAAGACAGCGGGATGTTCATAAAGTCCTCTCTGGGCTGGAGGGGGATTAGTGGGAAGGGGGACCGACTGGCCGGAAAGGGGGAACCCCTTCCTTCGGAGCACCTCTTCCCCCAGTGGGGACACACAAGTTAACTGAGCATAGCATACACAGGGCCCTTTAAAATCAATTTTATTGTTTGCCTGAATCCGTTTAGTTTTTTCCCAAATTCTGTTTTCTCTGTTTAGTTTTTTCAGATGTCAGTGATTCACATTCAAAATCACAATTTTTAATAGAAAAACTAAACATTGGATGTTCTAAGTCCACAACAACACTTAAACCACATCAGGAGACCTCTTTTGAGGACTAGAACAAATATTTTTGGGTGTAATTACCTTTTAATGCAAGTTCACGCCAACAAGAGACCGTTGTTTGGTTAGCAATGTTTCTGTGGTGCTCATGTAATTGCAGAGTTTGCAAAACAAATGACCACCGGATTGATGCAAATAATCATGATATCATTCTACCAGGTAGGCATAGGCTATTTTGTAGTTCATATTTAATTGAGAAGTTTTTTGGGAAAGCATTTCCATCTCTACCAGAAGAAGGTCATCATTAGCATCATCACTAATGGCTACAGAAAGTGTAGACATACGAGCGCAGCGCACAGACATGCACACACGCACACACACACAGAAAGTTACAGGAAAATACAAATCACTGATGCTGACTGACTGAATTGAATAGGCTACACAACTGTCATTCGAATTAAAATGTCTAAACTACAGTTATTGCGTGTGAAAAACTGAAAGAAAAAATACATAGGACAAAGAGATATTCTGTCAGAAGATGGGAATTAAAGGTAGGATCGTGTGGACAACACTCTTAGGAAAGTAAATCAACTCAATCATTCATGCTGTGGGTTAAAGACAAATAAATGCATCATTTACTTTTGTAAAACATTCAGTGTAAATTAAGTTTGATTGATGATGATGATGATGTAATTATCAAATAGTACAGAGTATTGTAGGAAACTCACAGGTCTGCTGTTCAAAGTCAGATAGCAACTCAAATGTTATTATATTGGACTTTGTCTTGTTGGCGTTATGCAGTGTAACTTTAGTCTGATTCCCTCTTGCTTTCCCTGCTGCAAATCCATTCATTCGTTCAAGCTTTGCTAACACCCTGTTTCTGGTTGTTGTGGTCTATCAAAAAATGCAGTCTGTGTTCAAACAAGAGAAAACTAATTATTTGTTTTGTTTCTGAATTTGAAGACTTTCTGTTGTGGTGGAAGGGAGGAACATAAGGAATTAGAATGTTTTAGGCTTTTATTTGGAAAGCGAAATATGTTGATATATCTGTAGCTCAATTGGTAGAGCATGGCGCTTGTAACGCCAGGGTAGTGGGTTCGATCCCCGGCACCACCCATACGTAAAAATGTATGCACACATGACTGTAAGTTGCTTTGGATAAAAGCCTCTGCTAAATGGCATATTATTATTAGTGATGACAGCTCTTAAACACTAGAACCACTGGGCTTCTCAGCCTCAAAGTACCTTCTAGAGAACACGCTGTCGAGCGTTCCCTTTAGCCTACTCATCCATTTCGCTACACCCGCAACAATCATTTCGCTACACCCGCAATAACATCTGCTAAATATGTGTATGCGACCAATACAATTATATTTTTATCAGATTTACAGATTAATCCACTGTGTTATTAGGGGTGTGACAACCCGGCTATACTCGTATTTATTATCGTATCTGTAAATTGACAGTTGATACTGATGATGGGAAAAAAATGTGTGTGTTACCTATCTCCATGCAGGTTTATAGACTAAACAAAGTAGCAGATTAGGTGCAGTGCGGAGGTGTGTGTGTGTGTGACTGTATCTGTGTACTGTCCTCAAAACTTGCAGTGGGCAGACAAGTTTGCGCATCAGCGTTTCTTCTTCTTTCCCTACTAGCATATGTCCTCGCCTATTGATTTATCAGAGTAGCAGGCTAACAGGAGGCAGCAGCAATCTAAATGATCAGACCAAAACATGTGATGAGAAGTGATTGGGTGAAATATGAAACAAGTGGACGGAAACAGCTTAGCTCTATCCAATCAGCGCAGCAGGATCAACGCACAGCCTGCCCTTCTCTTTACAGACAGGCAAACTAGCCAATTGAGTTATTTAGAGCACGGTGCACAATGCTGAGAAGGAGGACGACGTGCTGTTGCCTTGGCTGCCTCCTTGGCAGCAGTAGCTGCTTTCTTGATGTTCACAATACTTCATCATCATTACATTATTGTTCTGAATTCAATCACCCTCCCCATGCACTCCTCTGAGTGTGTGAGTATCCATAGCAATGGCTCTGTTTGGGCTGCTCAATGACGAGACATGATAGAGCTGTTAGCTGACATTAGCTACAGTGAGGGAAAAAAGTATTTGATCCCCTGCTTATTTTGTACGTTTGCCCACTGACAAAGAAATGATCAGTCTATAATTTTAATGGTAGGTTTATTTGAACAGTGAGAGACAGAATAACAACAAAAAAATCCAGAGAAACGCATGTTAAAAATGTTATAAATTGATTTGCATTTTAATGAGGGAAATAAGTATTTGATCCCCTCTCAATCAGAAAGATTTCTGGCTCCCAGGTGTCTTTTATACAGGTAACGAGCTGAGATTAGGAGCACACTCTTAAAGGGAGTGCTCCTAATCTCAGCTTGTTACCTGTATAAAAGACACCTGTCCACAGAAGCAATCAATCAATCAGATTCCAAACTCTCCACCATGGCCAAGACCAAAGAGCTCCCCAAAGATGTCAGGGACAATATCATCGCCAAGCAGCTTGGTGAGAAGGTGACAACAGTTGGTGTGATTATTCGCAAATGGAAGAAACACAAAATAACTGTCAATCTCCCTCGGCCTGGGGCTCCATGCAAGATCTCACCTCGTGGAGTTGCAATGATCATGAGAACGGTGAGGAATCAGCCCAGAACTACAAGGGAGGATCTTGTCAATGATCTCAAGGCAGCTGGGACCATAGTCACCAAGAAAACAATTGGTAACACACTACGCCGTGAAGGACTGAAATCCTGCAGCACCCGCAAGGTCCCCCTGCTCAAGAAAGAACATATACAGGCCCGTCTGAATGAACATCTGAATGATTCAGAGGAGAACTGGGTGAAAGTGTTGTGGTCAGATGAGACCAAAATGGAGCTCTTTGGCATCAACTCAACTCGTCGTGTTTGGAGGAGGAGGAATGCTGCCTATGACCCCAAGAACACCATCCCCACCGTCAAACATGGAGGTGGAAAAATTACGCTTTGGGGGTGTTTTTCTGCTAAGGGGACAGGACAACTTCACCGCATCAAAGGGACGATGGACGGGCCATATACCGTCAAATCTTGGGTGAGAAACTCCTTCCCTCAGCCAGGGCATTGAAAATGGGTCGTGGATGGGTATTCCAGCATGACAATGACTCAAAACACATGGCCAAGGCAACAAAGGAGTGGCTCAAGAAGAAGCACATTAAGGTCATGGAGTGGCCTAGCCAGTATCCAGACCTTAATCCCATAGAAAATCTGTGGAGGGAGCTGAAAGTTCAAGTTGCCAAACGTCAGCCTCGAAACCTTAATGACTTGGAGAAGATCTGCAAAGAGGAGTGGAACAAAATCCCTCCTGAGATGTGTGCAAACCTGGTGGCCAACTACAAGAAAGGTCTGACATCTGTGATTGCCAACAAGGGTTTTGCCACCAAGTACTAAGTCATGTTTTGCAGAGGGGTCAAATACTTATTTCCCTCATTAAAATGCAAATCAATTTATAACATTTTTGACATGTGTTTTTCTGGATTATTTTGTTGTTATTCTGTCTCTCACTGTTCAAATAAACCTACCATTAAAATTATAGAGTGATCATGTCTTTGTCAGTGGGCAAATGTACACAATCAGCAGGGGATCAAATACTTTTTTCCCTCGCTGTAGCTACTTTTCGGCATTCTAAACTCAGGCAAATAGCTGTAACTTTTGATTCGTAGAAGATAATTGTGTTCTGATTGCAGATTTATATAGCAGAGAAGTAGATATGTCATACCCTCTAAGCTTCTGTCTAAAGGGCTGGGAAAGTGGTCAAGATTTCAGTTGTTTGTATACGTTGAGAAAAAAGTAGTTGATGTGGTTACTAAAACAGCTGTCATTTTTTATTGGTAACAGATAATTCTGTTCTGATTCGAGATTTGAATAGCAGCGAAGTAGACCTAGATGTCATACCCTCTAGGTTTTTATCTAAAGTGGAGGGAAAGTGGTCAAAAGTTCAGTTTGTACAAAGTTAGAAAAAAATGTGTTAATGCGGTTACTAAAACAGCTGTATCGTTAGATTGGTAACAACTTTTTTTATTTGGATTTCAGATCTGAATAGCAGAGAAGAGGATGATTTCATACTCTCTAACTTTTTGTCTAATTTGTTGGGAAAGCGGTCCAAATTTCAGTTGTTTATAAAATGTTAGAGGAGCTGTTGTTGACGCGGTTACTAAAACAGATGTATCATTTGATCGGTAGAATATATTTTTGTTTGGATTTCAGAATTGAATAGCAGATAAGTATATGAATATTTCATACGCTTTAACTTTGTCTAAATTGCTGGGAAGTGGTCAAAGGTGCTGATTTGTGTCAAAAGTTACATTGTTTACAATGAATAGAATACAATGTTTGAAGTCAAGATGTCACAATGGGGCCTTTCGAATGTTGAGGAAATCCCTTGAAAGTGGATGGAGGACAAAAAGAAGGACAAAAAGTTTAATAGTTTAAAAAGTATAAAAGATATACAAAAATTGCTTACAAGGAACTTAATCCAGAACGGTCTACACGTTTTAAAGGTTGAATGACGTTTCTAGTTAAACAGTGTAAGAGGAGTAGCGTTCCAAATAATAATAATAATAATAATAAGTATGACGAAGATCTAGAATGGGACATTTGCTTCGCAAGTCCCATTAATTACTTTTTTTGCCATGTAGCGGTGTAGCTAACTACTGGAACCATATGCTGTGTATTTTCCGCAGTCACCCAAAAACAATATATTGGGTTTTCAGATTGGTAAATTGTGAGTCTCCTGCCCGTATTTTACAAGTTTCAATCTGAAACAATGAGAAGACAATAAGACAGTCATCAAGCACGACTCTTGGAATACCAAATTATAAGCAAGACATCTCACTTATACCCTCCCTATGTTTTATGTATGCATGTACCTTAACAAATGGTGAGATGGAAGAACATTGTATACTGACAAACTCCCATGTACATGTACTATAGATGTAGTCATAAACGCTAACCATACTGTATGTTTATGCCCAGATTGTACTTGTGTCATAAATGCACACCTTACGTTATGATATGAATAAATTACAGTGAACATAACTTTTATTTTAAAATTGTTCAACTCTTGATATTAAAACTTTGTCTTTCTTTGCCCGTCTGAATATTTCATACAGCAGCGTTCGAATGGAGTGTGATCCACTCTTAAGGAAAATTAACGTCTGAATGAATTATGAAAAAGGATTTGTGCATTACTATGCCAGGAGAGATCATATCTAGACTACAGCGTTCCAATTCTGGGTAAAATACTCCTTTGGTAGAGCTCTGTGATACACTTAGAATTGAGATACTCTGTGACAATATTCCCAGAAAAAAAATTGACGAAGTGGCAGTTGCTACGTCTTTTGCCAAAAGTTGCTGGAGGACGTAGCAAAGTAAATGTGGTGACATGACAGAGCCCAAAACGAATAACAGTCCATAGTCAATTTAGAAGAAGAAAAATATACCAGGTTTTTGGGACCATGCATGCATAATACAATAAATAGTACAAATGTTCTGCATTTGTGTGTAGAAAAAGTATTAATTACTAAGTTTAGACATTAAAATGTTGGAAGAGAGTTTATAATTCATCTCAAACACTTTTGGAAAAACTGTCATTTGGCACTTCTGTGGAAATGACAAAAGTGTCTCTGACATGCATTAGTAAAACCCAGACTCATGGGAGGAAGGGATTTCAAGAATTATTTAACACTTCACTTGATAGTTTTAGAGCGTTTCCAGAATGGGAATAAATGTTTTATTTACATGGGAAACCATCATTTATTAAGAGTTAAACATGTTGAACTATATTCCTGTGCTTAGTTATCTTCAAGCTACTTCCTTTTCCTTGAGAAGTATATGTCTTGATCCTGTTGTCTTTTGAGAACAATTTACAAAAATGATTGCATTATTCATTTGTCTTTTTAGTTTGATCCAACTTCCCCCAACTATAGCAGTACTTGCTCTGAAGCTTCCACAAGCTTCTCCTCCAATTATCTTACCATCTTTGGCACACATTAAATCATGAATGTTCTATTGTTGTCTGACATCAAACTTATCCTTGTCATTATGAAAAAGTATAAACACAAAGACGGTAGTCTGCATGACAGCCAGGTTCAAATAGCAATGTTACCTGCTTTATTTTTTGCACAAAAAAACCCATCTGTTTAAAAATGAATTTAGCATATGTCAATCTAGCAAGCCAGGCAACTAAAAGCAACTTTCTAGACAATGTTTTGGTTTGTTACTATTGTTAGCTTGTTAGCTAGCTATCTAGCTGGTTAGCCAGAACATATCTGACAGCGTTTTGAGTTTAACTGTACCCTATTTTTATTCACCATAACAGGAAAATGAACACATTACAAGGTAATCATTTACAAATGATGTACAATATGGCCAACTGCTAACTTACTGTGTGAATGTCAAGAAATGAAAGCAGTGCATTTCTTTCTGAGGAATTTAGAGCAACGATCGCAACAACAGGGTCAAAGTTGACTGTCTCTTGCTTAATTGAGGAAACATACCGCAAATCCAATGTGAATCAGGTATTCGACAAACTGAAGCACTTTTCTCCCCTAGCAGCGCACAACCCTGACACTCTTCCTTAAGCGACACTGATCCTAACCATGGTATCAAACCTTTTTGTCAGCAGCATCTCACCCAGTCGCCCTCAATACTTTTTTTTACAGCGTAAACCGATTTATTCAAGAGATTGGCACTCTGCAACAGCTCTGGTAACTGATATCTGTATTAATCAACTTCAAGCTGGAATTAAATCATAGTCCAACATCAAATGTCATGACAGAATAACACAAGAAAGATGATTCAATTACAATGGCCCTAGATAATATAACTTATTTCACTCGTCAACATATTAATTGTCTGATAGTGGCACCCTGTGGCTTCAGAAGTAGATAGCAAGTCAAGCATTCGCTGTATGTGTCAAGTTTGGATAAGCACTGAAAGACACCCAGACATCGAGACATCGTAACCACCTGTCAGTCAGCTATCATAGCAGAAGACACGCCAACCCGACAAGCAGGCAAACAAAATAAAAGCCTGCTTCTCCATTGACCTATTTCACTGAAGTGGACAACAGCCGCCAGAGAGGCAATAACAAGACGAAGGACAGAAACCCGACACTAGGTTACATTCTAAATGTAATATTTTTCAATTACTAGTTACCCATCCAAAATTGTAATCAGTAACGTAACTTTTGGATTACCCAATCTCAGTAATATAATATGATTACTTTCAGTTACTTTTAGATTACTTTCCCCTAAAAAGGCATTAGAAGAAGACAGAAAGGATCCATCAAACGCATTTAGTGTGTCATCATGGTGGTCTCTGACTTGTGGTCAGACTCAATCAGGTGGAACAAATTTAAACTTGTGCCTTTTTCAATGCTGAATTGAATGTCATTGAGAAAACAGAAAGGTGTCATAATTTCTGAATTTAGTAAGTAGTAAGTAATCATCTAGTTTTTCAAAATAATCTGTAATCTGATTACAATATTTTTGCAGGTAATGTAACCAAATACAGTTACAGTGATTTTGTAATCAGGTTACATGTAATCAGTTACTCCCCAACCCTGCCCACCATCTTCCAAACCCAACACAACTCGACACGTCAGCCAATTTAGCAGTGAGACACTTAGGTCATACCGCGCGAGCAGACTAGCCTAGCGAGTTGTAAATAAAATTTTCCAAACTCAGCATTGGGTGTATAACATGGTGTCAGGAATCCACAATGAATGTGGAGGGGAGAGGGGAGCAATCAGCTAGTTTCCCTCAGCGAGATGGAGGGCCCTGCCACATACACAAACAACTAATCAGGCCGCGACAGTGATTGATGGGTTATCCAGCTTTGAAATCTATCACCCCGCCCAAGTGGCTGTCGACTATCAGCCAAATGGATGTCTGAAATGACGGTAATGTACATCACCTGGATAATTAATTATGCATAATGTGGGGGATCGGAAAGTTTAAATCTGCCTCGCTCTGTCCCCCTTTACGGCCGTTCTCAACTCAATGCCCCCGATTTTACATTTCTTTTGGGGAACATTTTAAAATTAAGTCCTGTGTTGATTCTCTAAAGCGATTTATCAAGCCACATCAGATTCCTTTCTGCTGCTGAAAATGCCAGTATGGATTAAATAAATGGCAGCCTTTAATAACATGATAATTAAAAAGAGGGGTTTTGGTAAGAAATGATAGATGGACCCAGGCAGTTTATTACCGGTGATTCCTTACCTGCATTAAAATAGATGCTATGTGTTTGTTCACCAGCAACTAGCCAGGATCATTATTGTATTTCATAACCGCATTACATTTCTATAGTAACTCCATAACAGTGCACTCACTATAACGGATAAAATAGTCTATTAAGTATTTACTCCGGGAGTAAGCATGGAATTAGTTTTGTCTTGCCATCAGACACAACCAAAATCCCACTTAACAAAACTAAGCCCTGTTCAAACACTTAAAGTCCTGCTCCAGTCTCCTTCCTCAAGCAACGGGGGAGGCCGATGACATCAGAAGGCACCATCAGACCAACTCCTTGGATGGCTTACTCCATGAAGTTTGTACTATTTTGCCCCCTCAAAAATGTTTTACCCTTAAGTGTGTATTTATTTATTTATTCATTCATTACTGTATTTATACATGGGATATTGTTTTTCAACAGGAAAAGTTTTTAAAAAATCGCTGGAGTGCATCTTTAAACAGTGCATCCTTCCTTCAAATTATCCAATCACATACAGATCAGTGATTGCCTCAATGAACTAAAGGAGGGAAGGAAAACAGGGCCATATTTTCACTATGGTCATTGGTGAACAATTATGTAATGTATACTATTCGAAAACAGTAATAAACAGAGCTAACTGCACAGTACTTTCTAAAGGAAATTACTGATGAGCCTGGATTTGAGATCTAAATAAATGCTATACATACACAAACAAATGATATAGTGGAACAGGTGAAAATGAGAGGGAGTGTCACGATCGTTGGAGGAAGTGGACCAATGCGCAGCGTGATGAGTGAACATACTTTTATTTGATTCACCACACGAAACAAAACAACAAAACGATACGTGAAGTCCTAGGTAACAGACACAAACCATACACGGAACAAGATCCCATAAAACACTGTGGAAAACAGGCTGCCTAAGTATGGTTCCCAATCAGAGACAACAAGCAACAGCTGACACTCGTTGCCTCTGATTGAGAACCACCCCGGCCAACACAGAAACACATGAGCTAGATAACGAACCTAGAACACAAACACATAGAAACTACACACCCTGGCTCAACATAACAGAGTCCCAGAGCCAGGGCGTGACAGTACCCCCCCCCCCCCCCCCCCCAAAGGCGCGGACTGCGACAAACATAAACCGAACAGGGGAGGGCCGGGTGGGCATTCCTCCTCGGAGGCGGTTCCGGCTCCGGGCTTGACCACCACCCTCCAACAATCCCCCCGTAGCGCCCCTGGTCCGGTCTGGCCCCGCTGGCTGGAGCTGGACTGGACATCGGTGGAGCGGATTGCTTAGGCTCCGATGTGGAGCAGCTGACCGGTACCTGACCAGGCACTGGTGACCCAGGCACGGGCTGTGCCGGACTGACGACGCGCACCACAGGCTTGGTGCGGGGAGCAGGAACGAGCCGGACCGGGCTGACGACGCGCACCACAGGCTTGGTGCGGGGAGCAGGGACGGGCCGAACCGGGCTGACGAAGCGCACCACAGGCTTGGTGCGGGGAGCAGGAACGGGCCGGACCAGGCTGACGACGCGCACCCCTGGCTTGGTGCGGGGAGCAGGAACGGGCCGGACCGGGCTGACGATGCGCACCACAGGCTTGGTGCGGGGAGCAGGAACAGGCCGGGCCGGGCTGGCGACGCGCACCATTGGCTTGGTGCGGGGAGCAGGAACAGGCCGGGCCGGGCTGGCAACGCGCACCATTGGCTTGGTGCGAGGGGCAGGAACAGGCCGGACCGGGCTGACGACGCGCACCATTGGCTTGGTGCGGGGAGCAGGAACAGGCCGGGCCAGGCTGGCGACACGCACCGTAGGCTTGGTGCGAGGGGCAGGAACAGGCCGGACCGGGCTGGCAACGCGCATCACAGGCTTGGTGCGAGGGACAGGAACAGGCCGGACCGCACTGGGAACACACACCACTGGCCTTACCCGGGGATCAGGAACGGGCCGGACCGGACTGGCAACACACCTCAGTACCTCTCGCCGTGCCTCTACATTTTCCTTCCCTCTACTCGCCAATGGCTCCCATAACCCGGTGGCCTTCTCTCCTCGTCCACTAACTCGCCCCTTATCTGCCTCCAGCAGCCCCGTCGTCCACGGTGTGAGCCCCCCCCTAAAAATGTCTTGGGCTTGTCTCTCCCCCGTGGATATGGCCTCCATGGCTCTCGCCAGACTCTCCATCCTCTTCTCCCAGGTCCAACCTCTCTCCTCCTCACGCTGCTTGACCCAGTCGAGGTGGATATCCGCTAGAATTACCTCTGGCGTTGGCTCCTGGACACGCTGCTTGGTCCAGTTTTGGTGGGATCTTCTGTCACGATCGTTGGAGGAAGTGGACCAATGCGCAGCGTGATGAGTGAACATACTTTTATTTGATTCACCACATGAAACAAAACAACAAAGCGATACGTGAAGTCCTAGGTAACAGACACAAACCATACACGGAACAAGATCCCACAAAACACTGTGGAAAACAGGCTGCCTAAGTATGGTTCCCAATCAGAGACAACAAGCAACAGCTGACACTCGTTGCCTCTGATTGAGAACCACCCCGGCCAACACAGAAACACATGAGCTAGATAATCAACCTAGAACACAAACACATAGAAACTACACACCCTGGCTCAACATAACAGAGTCCCAGAGCCAGGGCGTGACAGGGAGGGTAGAGAGAGCGAAAGAGATACAGAGTGAGACAAAAAAGAAAGGATGCACTGTTTCTGTCTGCTTCCTTAACACTTAATTAGCGAAGATCTTATGCATCTCAACAGATTTGGTGAGGACACAGTTTGGTATATTTTTAGATCTGTGAAATCACCTGTCACGATGCAAATGCTGCTTTTGCTACATTACCTCACTCTTCAAAGTATGCTGAAACAGTACCAACAAGACAAGTAGTCAAAGGGATCTTGGCAGGTTCTTTCCCTTGACTTTTCTCCACAGATTACTTCAGATTACTTCTCACCCTCTCCTTTTTATGTCAAAACAAACGTCGAGAAAATAATACTGAATTCGCTCCCATTATTGAACCTCAGATTTGGCACATTGTCAAGCTTTCCTGGTTTTGACCTTGTAAACCACTTGTTCTCTGTACTGAACATATTGCCAAATCAAATCACAATTTATTTGTCACATGCTTAGTAAACAACAGGTGTAGACTAACAGTGAAATGCTTACTTACAGGCCCATATCAACAATGCAGAGAGAAAAATATTGAATAATTATAACACAAGGAATAAATACACGAGGAACGATAGACACAGGGTAAGTACCGAGTCAATTACGAGGTAATTGAGGTAGATATGTACATATATTTCTAGGAAACAGGATACATAATAAACATTAGCAGCATGTGATGAGTCGAAAGAAACTTGTGTGAGGTGAAAACTCCCCGAAGTTGAGCACCCCTCTTCTTGGGTAATGATAGATATCATGTAGCATCACTTGCATTCATTATCAACACAGGTAAGCCACCCGGGGGAAATTGCCATTGCTTAGGTCTTGCACCCACGTGAAGTTTAATTTATCATCGGCCATCTTGACAAGTGTTCCTCATCCCAACACTTATCTGTCCTCCCCGACCGCTCTTCCCCTCCCTCTCTTGGCAGGGCGAAACATAGAAAAGCAGAGGAGAGGTGATTCCAGTCAAGGTCATTTTTCTTTTCCGCTCTCTGATAAGTGTGTTTGCTCTTTTGTGTCTGGGGCCACTCTTAGTCAAGCCAAGTCGAAACGTACAAAGGATTTGGAAAACGCACTGATAAGGGCAACATCTGTCTAACGATATACAGTTGAAGTCGGAAGTTTACATACACTTAGGTTGGAGTCATTAAAACTCGTTTTTCAACCACTCCACACATTTCTTGTTAACAAACTATAGTTTTGGCAAGTCGGTTAGGACATCTACTTTGTGCATGACACAAGTAATTTTTCCAACAATTGTTTACAGACAGATTAATTCACTTATAATTCACTGTATCACAATTCAAGTGGGTCAGAAGTTCACATACACTAAGTTGACTGTGCTTTTAAACAGCTTGGAAAATTCCAGAAAATGATGTCATGGCTTTAGAAGTTTCTGATAGGCTAATTGACATAATTTGAGTCAATTGGAGGTGTACCTGTGGATGTATTTCAAGGCCTACCTTCAAACTCAGTGCCTCTTTCCTTGACATCATGGGAAAATCAAAAGAAATCAGCCAAGACCTCAGCAAAAAATGTGTAGACCTCCACAAGTCTGGTTCATCCTTGGGAGCAATTTCTAAATGCCTGAAGGTACCAAGTTCATCTGTACAAACAATAGTACGCAAGTATAAACACCATGGGACCACGCAGCCGTCATACCGCTCAGGAAGGAGACGCGTTCTGTCTCCTAGAGATGAAGGGTAGGTAACAACACATCTGCCACACTGATCCTCAACACGGGGGCCCCTCAGGGGTGCGTGCTCAGTCCCCTCCTGTACTCTCTGTTCACCCATGACTGCATGGCCAGGCACGACTCCAACACCATCATTAAGTTTGCCGACGACACAACAGTGGTAGGCCTGATCACCGACAACGATGAGACAGCCTATAGGGAGGAGGTCAGAGATCTGGCCGTGTGGTGCCAGGACAACAACCTCTCCCTCAACGTGACCAAGACAAAGGAGATGATTGTGGACTACAGGAAAAAAAAGAGGACTGAGCACGCCCCCATTCTCATCGACGGGGCTGTAGTGGAACAGGTTGAGAGCTTCAAGTTCCTTGGTGTCCACATCACCAACGAACTATCATGGTCCAAACACACCAAGACAGTCGTGAAGAGGGCACGACAAAGCCTATTCCCCCTCAGGAGACTAAAAAGATTTGGCATGGGTCCTCAGATCCTCAAAAAATTCTACAGCTGCACCATCGAGAGCATCCTGACTGGTTGCATCACCGCCTGGTATGGCAACTGCTTGGCCTCTGACCGCAAGGCACTACAGAGGGTAGTGCGTACGGCCCAGTACATCACTGGGGCAAAGCTCCCTGCCATCCAGGACCTCTATACCAGGCGGTGTCAGAGGAAGGCCCTCAAAATTGTCAAAGACTCCAGTCACCCTAGTCATAGACTGTTCTCTCTGCTACCGCACGGCAAGCGGTACCGGAGTGCCAAGTCTAGGTCCAAAAGACTTCTCAACAGCTTCTACCCCCAAGCCATAAGACTCCTGAACAGCTAATCATGGCTACCCGGACTATTTGCACTGCCCCCCCACCCCATCCTTTTTACGCTGCTGCTACTCTGTTAAGTATTTATGCATAGTCACTTTAACTCTACCCACATGTACATATTACCTCAACTAGCCGGTGCCCCCGCACATTGACTATGCAACGGTACCCCCCTGTATATATAGCCTCCCTACTGTCACTTTATTCTATTGTATATATAGCCTCCCTACTGTCACTTTATTTTTTACTTCTGCTCTTTTTTTTCTCAACACTTTTTTGTTGTTGTTTTATTCTTACTTTTTTTGTTTAAAATAAATGCACTGTTGGTTAAGGGCTGTAAGTAAGCATTTCACTGTAATGTCTGCACCTGTTGTATTCGGCGCATGTGACCAATAAAATTTGATTTGATTTGATTTGATTTGACTTTGGTGCGAAAAGTGCAAATCAATCCCAGAACAACAGCAAAGGACCTTGTGAAGATGCTGGAGGAAACAGGTACAAAGGTATCTATATTCACAGTAAAACAAGTCCTATATCGACATAACCTGAAAGGCCGCTCAGCAAGGAAGAAGCCACTGCTCCAAAACCACCATAAAAAAGCCAGACTACGGTTTGCAACTGCACATGGGGACAAAGATCGTACTTTTTGGAGAAATGTCCTCTGTTCTGATGAAACAAAAATATAATTGTTTGGCCATAATGACCATTGTTATATTTGGAGGAATAAGGGGGATGCTTGTAAGCCGAAGAACACCATCCCAACCGTGAGGCACAGGGGTGGCAGCATCATGTTGTGGGGGTGCTTTGCTGCAGGAGGGACTGGTGTGCTTCACAAAATAGATGAAATCATGAGAAAGGAAAATTATGTGGATATATTGAAGCAACATCTCAAGACATCAGTCAGGAAGTTAAAGCTTGGTCGCAAATGGGTCTTCCAAATGGAAAATGACCCCAAGCATACTTCCAAAGTTGTGGTAAAATGGCTTAAGGACAACAAAGTCAAGCTATTGGAGTGGCCATCACCAAGCCCTGACCTCATATCCTATAGAACATTTGTGGGCAGAACTGAAAAAGCTTGTGCGACCAAGGAGGCCTACAAACCTGACTCAGTTACACCAGCTCTGTCAGGAGGAATGGACCAAAATTCACCCAACTTATTGTGGGAAGCTTGTGGAAGACTACCCCAAACGTTTGACCCAAGTTAAACAATTTAAAGGCAATGCTACCAAATACTAATTGAGTGTATGTAAACTTCAGTTTTACCATTTCAAAGCCTTTTCACTGCATTATACTGTACCTGTAATCACATTTCAGAAAGTAATTTTTAGCTAATGGATTCTGCCGTGACTCCCCACAGGACGGTTCCCCAGGGAAATAATGACTCCCAGCGCTGACATCAGCAATGTGTTTCCTATTGATCAAACAGGGGCTGGGCCTAAATTGCCCCTCAGGATCTGTGCTACAAACAACATGTACTCCTTGATGTCTGCTGCTCATGTGTGACCAGTTACTGTGGTACCTTTACACTTACTGTATTTACAAAATGGCGCACAACAGAGACCAAAGGGCATTACTGTGTATTGAGACATGCCTCCCACTTCCTCTAACTGTTGAGACTAATCAAACATGAGACACAAGGGACAATGCCTGGTAGTGGTTTCACGGCTTGCATTATGGAGAAAAGCTTGCTCGACTTTCTTTCCACTTCGCTGGTTGGGAAGAGGTGTTATTTGTTGTCGTGAAATCAAAGTGCAGCATATTTTATTTAATGTGGAAGTTGAAATGTGGAATTAACTTTTTAATATGGAGTCATGCTAAATTTAACACTGAATTTTTGCGAGTCTGTTTCCCATTTTGGGAGCTTGTACACAAAGGAACAACAAGGACAACAACAACGAAAAACAAATGCCTAATTCTCTTTCTCCATTTTCACTTTCAGAATCAGCATTTGAAACAGTATGCCTCCAAGGGGGTAAACCCTGTGAAATTGATGAGAAGTAATGTTTTATGGACAACACAGCATAGTGTATCCTACTTTTATTTATTGGTGGTTAAAGGGTAAGATTTTGTTTATTGTACTATACATATTTAAATGTGGGTGCTGCTGAGGTTATGCCCACCAAGACAAATGCACAGACTGCCTACATCCCAGTTGTCTGAACGAGTGAACAAACCTAGTTTACAGAAATAGGAATATCTGCTAAATATATTCAATGTTATTATATTTTTAGGTTAACATTCTCTTTTGTTCTATGCGACGCAAATTGCTAAAGTTCTGATTATATAATTTACCATAAATTGAATATACTCTTAGAATTGTATCTATGTGTTTAAAGCTCAAATGTTACATTTTTCTTGTCGGCAGGGCTTTTTACATTGAGCTGGAGACATTCCACATCCCATCCATCCTCCCTCCCTCCCGTCCCCACACATACCCTTTGTAGAATCAACTCCTTATCCCAAGGGTTTAATTATTTGTAAGTGGAGGGAATGAAAGAAAGAGGGCAGTCTTGATGCATACTGGCCTGCGTCAAGCTCATATAACAACGCCACTCAGGTAGGGGAGATCAACATAACATAAATGTGTAAGTAAAGCTCATATAAAAACATGAAGATGCTGTTTCAGTGAGTACTTACTGTATGTGTGGGCGTCAAATTCCCACATTTAACCAGTAGGTAGCTGAGGATATGGAACTTTTCAGGACAATAACATGTCTTGGGTGAAATGTGAGGTATATTGTGGATAATAAGAACAGGATATGAGACAAGATGTTGGAGCTTCCTATAGTCATTATAAAAGCAAGACGTTTTATAGACAACAGTGTCAGAGGGACACTCAAAAGCTATATCTCATTGTATCTGCAAGTTTTAATGAGACTATAGTGTGTCTGTGGGCTTGTCATGTTGATGCTCTATTTGATGGTGATTGCAGTAAGTGCAGTGCCAGGGCAAAACACAGTTCATTTCAGGAGTTTATTTCAGGACCACTGGCAGCTATGTGCAGTCATGACGACATCATCCAATTCAATAAAATAACTTCAGACTAAAATGCTATTGCAATTAGCATTAAACCTCACTCAGATTATTATTTTTTGATTACCAACTCAAAGAATGTCCTACATTTCCATGACTATTTAACGATATAATAACCGCGATCAATAAAAGACAGTACTGTGCAACCGTCTTCATCGACCTGGCCAAGGCTTTTGACTCTGTCAATCACCGTATTCTAATTGGCAAACTAAATAGCCTCAGTTTCTCAAATGACTGCCTCGCCTGGTTCACCAACTACTTTTCAGATAGAACATGCCCTCGTAAAACTGACTATCCTACCAATCCTTGACTTCGCCGATGTCATTTACAAAATAGCTTCCAACACTCTACTCAGTAAATTGGATGTAGTCTATCACAGTGCCATCCGTTTTGTCACCAAAGCCCCATATACTACCCACCATTGTGACCTGTACACTCTCGTTGGCTGGCCCTCACTACATATTCGTCGCCAAACCCACTGGCTCCAGGTCATCTATAAATCACTTCTAGGCAAATCCCCGCCTTATCTTAGATCATTGGTCACCATAGCAACACCCACCCGTAGTATGCGTTCCAGCAGGTATATCTCACTGGTCATCCCCAAAACCAACACCTCCTTTGGCCACCATTCCTTCCAGTTCTCTGCTGCAAATGACTGGAACGAACTGCAAAAACCTCTGAAGCTGGAGACACTTATCTCCCTCACTAACTTTAAGCATCAGTTGTCAGAGCAGCTTACCGATCACTGCACCTGTACACAGCCCATCTGTAATTAGCCTACCCAACTACCTCATCCCCATATTGTTATTTACATTGTTATTTATTTTTTGCTAATTTGCACCCCAGTATCTCTATTTGCACATCATCTTCTGCAAATCAATCACTCCATTGTTAATACTAAATTGTAATTATTTTGCACTATGACCTATTTATTGCCTTACCTCCATAACTTACTACATTTGCACACACTGTATATTAGATTTTCTATTGTGTTATTGACTGTACGTTTTGTTTATTCCATATGTAACTCTGTGTTGTTATTGTTTTTATCGCACTGCTTTGCTTTATCTTGGCCAGGTCACAGTTGTTAATGAGAACTTGTTCTAAACTGTCTTACCTGGTTAAATAAAGGTTAAATTAAAAAAAATTAAAAAATTAAAACATTTGACATATGACACTATGAATTACCAGGTAAAACAATTTTTGGGGGATGTATTCTTTACCTATCTTCACGATAAGTCAATGTCTATCTTGGGTGGTTTTCACATTCATTAATATTCACCCACACACAGTCTATATGGTCTAATAAATCTGGTAACATGCTTCTTATGCTCGGTGTAGAAATTTGTGTGCGTGCTTACAATGTAAGATGAAAGAGTTTGAGAATGTAAAACAATACCTTATTACTAATCTGTTTCGGGTCTGAACTGAAGTGGCCTCCTCATTAATCCCACCTAATTATGGATGTAACACTTTGGAGAGTCGACGGGAAAACATGATTTGAGTAAGAAACACAGCAAAACAACTGGCTGTGTAATTTGCAGTGAGAACAGATGCCCCCTAGATAACATGGCGTAGGAGCTTGTTTGTGGTTTTTGCGACCAATTAGAGGATGTTGTAATAAACTTGAAATACTTTGACGCACTACTTTTAAACAAGGCAGCAGCTACTCTTCCTGCGGTCCAGCAAAATTAAGGCAGTTCATGCAATTTTAAAAACATTACAATACATTTACAGATTTCACAACACACTGTGTGCCCTCAGGCCCCTACTCCACCACTACCACATATCTACAGTACAAAATCCATGTGTATGTGAGTGTATAGTGCATATGGCATCGTGTGTGTGTATGCATGTGTCTGTGCCTATGTTTATGTTGCTTCATAGTCCCCTCTGTTCCATAAGGTGTTGTTTATCTGTTTTTTAAATCTAATTTTACTACTTGCATCAGTTACTTGATGTGGAATAGAGTTCCATGTAGTTATGGCTCTATGTAGTACTGTGCGCCTCCCATAGTCTGTTCTGGACTTGGGGACTGTGAAGAGACCTCTGGTGGTATGTCTTGTTGGGTATGCATGGGTGTCCGAGCTGTGCGCTAGTAGTTCAAACAGACATTGAACATGTCAATACCTCTCATAAATACAAGTAGTGATGAAGTCAATCTCTCCTCCACTTTGAGCCAGGAGAGATTGACATGCATATTATTAATATTAGCTCACTGTGTACATCCAAGGGCCAGCCGTGCTGCCATGTTCTGAGCCAATTGCAATTTACCAAAGTCCTTTTTTGTGGCACCTGACCACACGTACAGTAGTACAGTTTGTCAGGTATGACAAAACTAGGGCCTGTAGGACCTGCCTTGTTGATAGTGCTGTTAGGAAGGTAGAGTAGTGCTTTTTTATGGACATACTTCTCCCCATCTTAGCTACTGTTGTATCAATATGTTTTGACCATGACAGTTTACAATCCAGGGTTACTCCAAGCATTTTAGTCACCTCAACTTGCTCAATTTCCACATTATTTATTACAAGATTTAGTTGAGGTTTAGGGTTTAGTGAATGATTTGTCCCAAAAACAGTATTTAGGACTAACTTATTCCTTGCCACCCACTCTGGAACTAACTGCAACTCTTTGTTAAGTGTTGCAGTCATTTCAGTCACTGCAGTAGCTGACATGTATAGTGTTGAGTCATCCACATACATAGACACTCTGGCTTTACTCAAAGCCAGTGACATGTCATTAGTAAAGATTGAAAAAAGTAATGGGCCTAGACAGCTGCCCTGGGGAATTCCTGATTCTACCTGGATTATGTTGGAGAGGCTTCCATTACAGGTAACTCTTTATCCACAATATAGAAGGGGGAGTAAAGCCATAACACATAAGTTTTTCCAGCAGCAGACTATGATCGATAATGTCAAAAGTCGCACTGAAGTCTAACAAAACAGCCCCCACAATCTTTTTATCATACATTTCTCTCAGCCAATCATCAGGCATTTGTGTAAGTGCTGTGCTTGTTGAAAGCCCTTCTCTATAAGCATGCTGAAAGTTTGTTGTCTATTTGTTTACCTAAAATAGCATTGTATCTTGTCACGACTTCCGCCGAGGCTGCCTCCCCTCCTTGTTCGGGTAGGTTTATCATTTATCATCACTCCATTTGTCTTGTCTTCACTCACACCTGGTCCTTATTCCCTCATAAGTCATGGTATAAGTGTTCCCTCTGCTTCCTTGTCTGTGTGGGTGATTGGTTGTTGTGGAGGTTAATGAAGCTCGGTGGAGCGTGTGTATTGTGTATCAACGGGAGTATTTCCCGTGTGCCTTGTATTTTCCAGTGCGCCTGTTTTGTGCCCTGGAGTGTGTTTGACGCATGTCTGCGTAAACCTGTATTTTGTGGATTAAAGCCTGTTGTTCTGTGATTTACCCTCCTGCGCCTGACTTCTTCAACGCCACCTAATCACAGAATCACCCACTCGAAATATGGAGTCAGCAGGAGAGACGCACATGCCTGGAGTCGTGGAACGGGTCCAGGAGCATTCAACTATGCTAGCTAGCTTGGGTGAAGCGATGGGTCAGGTTCTTCAGGTCATCCAATGCCTGGAGAGGAGAGAGCCTGATCCGTTGAGACCAGCTGGTCAACCGGATCCTGCCACCTACACCCCAGCACCCAGAGGGATCCAGATATCCCGACCAGGGGAGTTGTGCCAAGGATTCCTTCTCCAACTGGAGCTCTACATCTCCAGCATCCGACCGGTTCCATCGGAGCGGGAGAAGGTGTCCGCCCTCGTCTCCTGCCTCTCGGGGAAAGCCCTGGAGTGGGCCAACGCGGTGTGGAACATGGGAGGAGCCGCGTTGGAAAACTACGGGGAGTTCGCTCGCCTCTTTCGGGCGGTCTTCGATCACCCGCCCGAGGGTCGAGAGGCGGGCGAGCGGCTGGTCCACCTGAGGCAGGGGACGAGGACTGCGCAGGACTTCGCATTGGAGTTTCGAACTCTGGCAGCTGGGTTCGGGTGGAACGAGCGGGCCCTGATCGACCAGTTCCAGTGCCATCTGTGAGAGGACGTCCGACGGGAGCTAGCCTGCCGTGACACCATGTTGTCCTTCTTGCAACTGGTGGACATGGCCATTCGTTTGGACAATCTGCTGGCAACCAGAGGACGTCCTGGAGGAGGTCTGCCCGTTTCCATCCCGGCCGACTCGGATCCACAACCGATGGAGATGGGTGGAACCGCTAGCTGAGAGAGTGGAGGATGACAGCGCCAGTGCCACACTGGTGGGGTGAATGAACATTTCACCACACGTTGTCGTCAACGCTCTTCTGGGTTTGGAGAATGCAGGCAGGGCACTCTCGCATCACCCCAGGTATCGAACACCCACACTCGTTCAGAGCCCTCTGCTGCACACTATACAATACTCGTCTCCTTTCCTGAGCACATGGTAGTTCCCCAGTGTAAGGCGCTAGTCGATTCAGGCGCAACTGGGAACTTTATGGACAGGGCATTCACACACCGTATAGGCATTCCATTGATTCCCCTATCCATTTCACGCCCCATCAGGGCACTTGATAGTCGACCATTAGGGTCCGGGTTGGTTAAGGAAGTTACTGCACCAGTCACCATGATTACCCAGGAGACTCATTGTGAGCAGGTTACTTTTTCCATTATTGAGTCTCCTGCTTTCCCTGTGGTATTAGGTATCCCTTGGCTAGCACTCTTACAACCCCACCTTCTTATGGCCGCAGAGGGTTCTGACGGGGTGGTCGTGAGAGTGTCAGGGTAGGTGTTTAGGTGTTTCTGTTGGTGCAACCACGGTGGAAAGTCCAGACAGTACTTCCACCGTGCGCATACCCCCTGAAAACCTCGATCTGGCGCAAGCGTTCTCTACAACGCAGGCGACTAAATTACCACGTCATCAGGCAGGGGATTGTGCGATAAACCTCTGTGTAGGCGCTGTACCTCCCAGGAGTCATATATACCCCCTGTCACAGGCTGAAACGGTGGCTATGGAAACATACATCACCGAGTCCCTGCGCCAGGGGTATATACATCCCTTCACTTCACCCGCCTCCTCAAGTTTCTTCTTTGTGATGAAGAAGGACCGAGGTCTGCAACCGTGCATTGATTATCGACCACTTAACAGGGAGACGATAAGATTTAGTTATCCTCTCCCCCTCATTCCTTCAGTGATTGAATCAATGCATGGTATGCGCTTCTTCACCAAATTAGATCTCAGGAGTGCGTACAACCTGGTTCGTATCCGAGAGGGAGATGAGTGGAAGACATTATTCAGCACAACCACAGGGCATTATGAATACCTGGTGATGCCCTATGGTTTGATGAATGCTCCCTCAGTTTTCCAGTCCTTTGTGAATGAGGTGTTTCGGGACATGTTTGGTCGCGGTGTAGTGGTCTACATCGATGACATCCTGGTGTATTCCACTACGCGCGCCGAGCATGTGTCCCTGGTTCGCCCGACTGTTGGAAAATGACCTTTATGCTAAGGCAGAGAAGTGTATGTTTTTCCAGCAGTCCGTCTCCTTTCTTAGATACCGCATTTCCACCTCAGGTGTGGAGATGGAGGGAGATCACATTTCAGCCATACGTAATTGGCCGACTCCAACCACGGTTAAGGAGGTGCAGCGCTTCCTTGGCTTTGCCAACTACTATTGGAGGTTTATCTGGGGCTTTGGCAAGGTCGCAGCTCCCATTACCTCCCTGTTGAAGGATGGGCTGTCCCGGCTCCACTGGTCTGCTGAGGCTGACCTTCAGCAAACTGCGGGGTCGGTTCACCTCAGCCCCAGTACTGGCCCACCCGATTCATCACTACCGTTCGTAGTGGAGGTGGATGCGTCCGAGGTTGGGATAGGAGCTGTCATGTCTCAACTCTCGAGTATGCCAATAAGCACCGCCCCTGTGCGTTCTTTTCGAAGAAGTTCATCCCGGCAGAGCAGAACTACGTCGTTGGTGATCGGGAGCTGTTGGCTGTTGTCCAAGCTTTGACCGTGTGGAGGCATTGGATCGAGGGGGCAAAACACCCTTTCCTCGTCTGGACGGACCACCGTAACCTGGAGTATATCCGGGCAGCGAGGAGGCTGAATCCTCGCCAGGCCAGGTGGGCACTATTCTTCACACGGTTTGATTTCCTACATCCCGGGTACAAAGAACGCAAAGGCAGATGCGCTGTCCCGGCTGTATGACACAGAGGAGAGGCCCAGAGACAACACTCCCATACTGCCGGCCTCCTGCATTGTAGCGCCGATAGTATGGGCAATGGACGCGGATATAGAGCAGGCATTACGCACGGATCCCTCTCGACCTCAGTGTCCAGATGGGCTACAGTACGTGCCTGCTCTTATCCGGGATCGTCTGATCTACTGGGCACACACGTCACCCTCCTCTGGTCACCCAGGTATCAGCCATACAGTGCGCTGCCTGACCGGAATGTACTGGTGGCCTACCTTGGCTAAGGACGTGAGGGTGTATGTCTCCTCCTGCTCAGTGTGCGCCCAGAGTAAGGCACCTAGGCTACTCCCAGCTGGTAAGTTACAAACTTTACCAGTTCCACAACGACCATGGTCTCACCTAAGTGTTGATTTTCTAACTGATCTTCCCCTCTCCCAAGGTAACACCACCATCCTGGTCGTTGTGGACCGCTTTTCTAAAGCCTGCCGCCTCCTTCCTTGCCCGGTCTCCCCACAGCTCTGCAAACTGCGGAAGCCCTGTTTACACACGTCTTCCGGCACTACGGGGTACCAGAGGATAGAGTGTCTGACCGAGGTCCCCAGTTCACGTCAAAGGTCTGGAAGGCGTTCATGGAATGTATGGGGGTTTCGGTCAGCCTGACCTCTGGGTTTCACCCCGAGAGTAATGGGCCAGGACCGGCTGGGGGAGTGGTCGGTGTTCTTGCCATGGGCAGAATATGCCCAATACTCTCTCCGCCACTCCTCCACTAACCTAACGCCTTTCAAGTGTATTTTAGGTTACCAACCGGTTCTGGTGGCACCAGAGCCAGACCGAGGCTCTTGCGGTGGATGACTGGTTTCGACGAGCGGAGGAGACGTGGGATGCTGCCCACGTTCACCTTCAACGCGCCGTGTGTCGTCAGAAGGCCAACGCTGGCCGCCACCGCAGTGAGGCCCCCGTCTTTGTACCGGGGGATCGGGTCTGGCTCTCGACCCGGAATCTGCCCCTCCGCCTGCCCTGCCGGAAGCTGAGCCCGTGGTTTGTGGGGCCGTTCAAAGTCCTGAGGTGAGTCATCGAGGTCACTTATAGGTTATTACTTCTCCCTGATTACCGTATTAACCCCTCATTTCATGTGTCTCTCCTCAGGCCGGTGGTAGCTGGTCCGCTCCAGGAGGCTGAGGTGCGGGAGGTCCCTCCACCTCCTCTGGACATCGAGGGGGCCCCGGCGTATTCGAGGTGTCGGGTGGGGGGCCTTCAGTACCTCGTGGAGTGGGAGGGGTACAGTCCGGAGGAACGGTGCTGGATTCCGGTGAGGTATATCCTCGATCCCTCCATGTTACGGGATTTCCACCGTAGCCATCCGGCTCGCCCTGCTCCGCATCCTCCTGGCCGTCCCCGAGGCCGGGGTGGGCGCGCTGCTGGAGCCGTGCGTCGGGGGGGGGGGGGGGGGGGTACTGTCACGACTTCCGCCGAGGCTGCCTCCCCTCCTTGTTCGGGCAGGTTTCGGCGTTCGGCGTCACCGGCTTACTAGCTACTGCCGATCCATTTATCATCACTCCATTTGTCTTGTATTCAATCACACACACCTGGTCTTTATTCCCTCATTAGTTATGTGTAGCTCAATTGGTAGAGCATGGAGCTTGTAACGCCAGGGTAGTGGGTTCGATCCCCGGGACCACCCATACATAAAAATGTATGCACACATGACTGTAAGTCGCGTTGGATAAAAGCGTTTGCTAAATGGCATATTATTATTATTTATATTATTATTCCCTCTGCTTCCTTGTCTGTGTGGGTGATTGTTTGTTGTGGAGGTTAGTGAAGCTCGGTGGAGCTCGTGTATTGTGTATCGACGGGAGTATTTCCTGTGTGCTTTTTCCTGGAGTGTGTTTGACGCATGTCTGCGTAAACCTGTATTTTGTGGATTAAAGCTTGTTATTCTGTGATTTACCCTCCTGCACCTGACTTCTTCAACCCCACCTCATCACATATCTGGTCAAACACAATTTCTTCCAATAGTTTGCTAAGGATTGGCAACAGGCTGATTGGTCGGTATTTCAGCCAGTAAAGGGGGCTTTACTATTCTTAGGTAGCGGAATGACTATTGCTTCCCTCCAATCCTGGGGGCACACACATTCTAGTAGGCTTAAAATATGGCAAATAGGAGTGGCAATATCGTCCGCTATTATCCTCAGTAATTTTCCATCCAAGTTGTCAGACCCCGGTGGCTTGTCATTGTTGATAGACAACAATACTTTTTTCACCTCTTCCACACTCACTTTACGGAATTCAAAATTACAACGCTTGTCTTTCATAATGTGTTCAGATATACTTGGATGTGTAGTGTCAGCGTTTGTTGCTGGCATGTCATGCCTAAATTTGCTAATCTTGCCAATGAAAAAACCATTAAAGTAGTTGGCAATATCAGTTGGTTTTGTGATGAATGAGCCATCTGATTCAATGAATGATGGAGCTGAGTTTGCCTTTTTTCCCTAAAATGTAATTTAAGGTGCTCCAAAGCTTTTTACTATCATTCTTTATGTCATTTATCTTTGTGTTGTAGTGTAGTTTCTTCTTCTTTTTATTCAGTTGAGTCACATGATTTCTCAATTTTCATTAAGTTTGCCAATCGGTCGTGCAGCCAGACTTATTTGCAATTCCTTTTGCCTCATCCCTCTCAACCATACAATTTTTCAATTCCTCATCAATCCACAGGGATTTAACCGTTTTTACAGTCATTTTCTTATTGGGTGCATGCGTATTAGTAGCTGGAATAAGCAATTTCATAAATGTGTCAAGTGCAGTGTCTGTTTGCTCCTCATTACACACCACGGACCAACATATACTGTATTCTTTACATCAACAACATAGAAATCACTACAAAACCTATTGTATGACCTCTTATACGCAATATTAGGCCCAGCCTCTGGAACTTTAGTTTTCCTAGATATGGCTACTATATTGTGATCACTACATCCAATGGATTTGGATACTGCTTTCAAACAAATCTCTCCAGCATTAGTAAAGATATGATCAATACATGTTGATGATTTCATTCCTGTACTGTTTGTAACTACCCTGGTAGGTTGACTGATAACCTGAACCAGGTTGCAGGCACTGGTTACAGTTTGAAGCTTTCGCTTGAGTGGGCAACCTGATGAAAGCCAGTCAATATTTAAATCACCCAGAAAGTATACCTCTCTATTGATATCACATACATTGTCAAGCATTTCACACATGTTATCCAGATTCTGACTGTTAGCACTTGGTGGTCTACAGCAGCTTCCCACCAGAATGGGATTTAGGTGAGGCAGATGAACCTGTAGCCATATTACTTCAACAGTATTTAACATGAGATCCTCTCTAATCTTCACAGGAATGTGGTTCTGAATATAAACAGCAACACCTCCACCATTGGCATTTCTATATTTTCTGTAAATGTTATAACCTTGTATTGCTACCACTGTATCATCAAATGTATTATCTAAGTGAGTTTCAGAGATAGTCAGAATATGAATGTCATCTGCTACTAGCAAATTATTGATTTCATGAACCTTGTTTCTTAAGCTACATATATTAACATGGGGTATTTTGAGCACTTTTGTTCTGGGATGCTTACTTGTTTTTATTGCTTTACTGGGAAGCTTAGTGTGATGAGTGTGATGGAAGGAGTCAGACACAGGAGGGTAATCACCGAAATCAGAGTTTATTCTGTCGTACACAAATAGCGCTGGATAGCGACACACGAAAACAGGCACAGAGAAACTATCTACCCTGGCAATAAACGGTACGGGATACTCCAATAATATACAGGCACAGGGGACATATCTACCCCGGCAATACAAAGTGCGAGTAGCTCCACGAGCTCCACTACTCTCACAAATAACAATCACCCACAAGGACAAGGGGTGCAGAGGGAACACTTATACACAGACTAATGTGGGAATAAGAACCATGTTTGTGTAATTAACAAGACAAGACAAATGGAATGATGATATATGGAGCGGCAGTGGCTACTAAGCAAGTGATGAAGAACGCTGAAGCCTGCCCGAACAAGGAGGGGAGGCAGCCTCGGCGGAAGTCGTGACAGCACCCCCCCCTTGACGCACAGCTCCAGCAGGACGCGGCGCAGGGCGAGCCGGATGGAAATCCTGCAACAGGGAGGGATCAAGGATATCCCTCACCAGGACCCAGCACCGTTCCTCTGGACCATACCCCTCCCACTCCACGAGGTACTGAAGGCCCCCCACCCAACGCCTTGAATACAGGATGGAACGGACAGAGTACGCCGGGGCCCCCTCGATGTCCAGAGGAGGCGGAGGGACCTCCCGCACCTCAGACTCCTGGAGCGGACCAACCACCACCGGCTTGAGGAGAGACATATGAAATTAGGGGTTAATACGGTAATCAGGGGGAAGTAATAACCTATAAGTGACCTCGTTGATTCTCCTCAGGACTTTGAACGGCCCCACAAACTGTGGGCTCAGCTTCCGGCAGGGCAGGCGGAGGGGCATATTCCGGGTCGAGAGCCAGACCCGATCCCCCGGTACGAAGACCGGGGCCTCACTGCAGTGGCGGTCAGCGTTAGCCTTCTGACGACGCACAGCGCGCTGGAGGTGAACGCGCACCGAAAGCAGTCATCCACCGCAGGAGCCCCGGTCTGGCTCTGGTGCCATGGTGCCAGAACCGGTTGGTAACCTAAAACATATTGGAATGGCGTTAGGTTAGTAGAGGAGTGGTGGAGAGAGTTCTGGGCATATTCTGCCCATGGCAAGAACACCAACCTCTCCCCCGGCCGTTCCTGGCAGTAGGACCGCAGGAACCTTCCCACATCCTGAATTACTCGTTCCACCTGCCCATTTGACTCGAGGTGGAACCCAGAGGTCAGGCTGACCGAGACCCCCAGACGTTCCATGAACACCTTCCAAACCTTGGACGTGAACTGGGGACCTCGGTCGGACACTCTATCCTCTGGCACCCCGTAGTGCTGGAAGACGTGAGTAAACAGGGCCTCCGCAGTCTGCAGGGCCGTGGGGAGACCGGGCAGAGGAAGGAGGCGGCAGGACTTGGAAAAGCGGTCCACAACGACCAGGATGGTGGTGTTACCTTGGGAGAGGGGAAGATCAGTCAAGAAATCAACACTAAGGTGAGACCATGGTCATTGTGGAACTGGTAAAGGTTGTAACTTACCCGCTGGGAGGTGCCTAGGTGCCTTACTCTGGGCGCACACCGAGCAGGAGGAGACGTACACCCTCACGTCCTTAGCCAAGGTAGGCCACCAGTACTTTCCGATCAGGCAGCGCACTGTACGACCGATACCTGGGTGACCAAGGAGGGTGACGCGTGTGCCCAGAAGATCAGACGATCACAGATAAGAGCAGGCACATACCGCAGCCCAGCTGGACACTGAGGTGGAGATGGATCTGTGCGTAATGCCTGCTCTATATCTGCATCCATCGCCCATACTACCGGCGCCACAATGCAGGAGATCGGGAGTATGGGGGTGTTGTCTCTGGGCCTCTCCTCTGTGTCATACAGCCGGGACAGTATGTCTGCCTTCACGTTCTTCGTACCCCGAATGTATGACAGTGTAAAATCAAACCGGGTGAAGAATAGTGCCCATCTGGCCTGGCGAGGATTCAGCGTCCTCGCTGCCCGGATGTACTCCAGGTGGTCCGTCCAGACGAGGAAAGGGTGTTTCGCCTCTTCGAGCCAATGCCTCCACACGGTCAAAGCTTGGACAACCGCCAACAGCTCCCGATCACCAACGTCATAGTTCTGCTCCGCCGGGCTGAGAATCTTAGAGAAGAAGGCACAGGGGCAGAGCTTGGATGGCGTGCCCGAGTATTGGGATAGGACAGCACCTATCCCTACCTTGGACGCATCCACCTCCACTATGAACGGTAGTGATGGATCGGGGTGGGCCAGTACTGGGGCTGAGGTGAACAGACCCCCAGTTTGCTGAAGGCCAGGTCAGCCTCAGCAGACTAGCGGAGCCGGGACAGCCCACCCTTCAACAGGGAGGTAATGGGAGCAGCGACCTTGCCAAAGGCCCAGGTAAACCTCCGATAGTAGTTGGCAATGCCAAGGAAGTGCTTCACCTCCTTAACCGTGGTTGGAGTCGGCCAATTACGCACGGCTGAAATGCGATCTCCCACCATCTCCACACCTGAGGTTGTAATGCGGTATCCGAGGAAGGAGACAGACTGCAGGAAAAACATACACTTCTCTGCCTTGGCATAAAGGTCATTTTCCAACAGTCGGGCCAGCACTTTGCGAACCAGGGACACATGCTCGGCGCGCGAGTTGAAATGTAATACATTTAAACTCTATACCTGACATGGTACATGTGTCTTATTTTTTAAGGCCATAACCATGTGTCTGAGGTGTATACTTTTGTTTCAAAGTAGATTTGTGTAAGACTACTGATATGACGAGTGTTTGGTCCAATATTATAAAGATTGTAAATTATATGAGAGAGCGAGGAAAGCCATGTGTTCGTAGTATCACGAGTGAGTACTAGAATGTCAGTGTGCCAAGATAGATCGGGGGGCCAGTGGTGCTAATCTTAGGAATGGTGCGTGATGAAATGTCATGACTAGTGTGCCACACGAAACCAAGGAAAGTAATGATATGGGTGTAGTTGAGTGACAACTCAATTATGGTTAGCAACCGGATAAGACAAAAGTAGACTGGAAGAGCACTATATAGGCTGAGAGATATTCGTCTTATTATGTGATCCAGTACTGAATGAATGCAGAGTCAAACTTCCATCTGAGTGTCTGCTGCTTTCTCTTACATCCTGCACTTCTTCATACCAGAAACTCATCATACCAACTACCAAGAAACACTCTGTGTGACCCTGATTTAGCCCACTGCAGTTAAAGGACGAGATTATTGAACAAACATTTTTGGGCAGGACATTTCTGTCCATAACAAGAGCAAGAACTTTGAGAAATGTTGAAATATAAAAATGTAAGGCCATTTGGTCCTTACATGTTAAAAGCAAGCAGGAAAGTAAATGGTCAAACCACAGCCACCAGTCACTACAGCGCCATGTGATTTTTAATAGCCACTTAATGCCACAATAGTCGCTGCATTGAACCAGAGTGTGATTAAGACACAATTATATTATCACTTTACTCCAAGCACCAAGTTTGGTGAGTACATCAAGGGGAATTATTTGGTTCATTATGCTTTAAGCACATCAGGGTTAGCATTAATGAAGCACTAATAAGTGCTGGAGTGTTACATGTTATTAACTCACTGACTTTTATTTTGGTATCTTTTTGGTCTATTTTCCCCTTCACTGATGAAAGAGGCAGCATCAAGTCTTACAACACATTCAAAAGAGTAACAGTCAGTTACAAGGCTTCTGAAGTACAACTCATACTCACACTACCTCACTTCCACACAGAGGAATTATGGAATGTTAGTGGCTCATGAACACTCAAAGACCTGTTTTCATCAGCTGATACATTTTACAGTATATATACTGTACAACTATACAGAATTGAGCTTACTATTGTCAAAATAACCATTTCACTTTGAGAGATTCATATCAACATGCTGTTACTTGTTCTTAAGAAGGACCTCACAGTAGCTAGTTATGTTGCTTTGAGACGATGTGACGATTAACTGTTGAGATACCAAAGCTCACATCGTTAAAGTACGGTAACATTAATTGTATTTTGACAACTGCAGAAAATCTTAGCCTGTATTTCAATCCCTTCATGTGACAATCTATGCCCATTATCGTAATTGATGCCAATCACATTCATTACAAAAAATACATTGCAAATTCAATGTACAATGAAGAATGTATGTGCATTTTTCCTGCAGTTTTGAGCTAAACCAAACAAATCACCTGGTTTTATTGCCAGAGTGAGGGCACTATTATTCTGGTTCTGCTGTATGACACATCTGGGTTGCATCCCAGAAGAGAGCCTTTGGGGAAATGGGTCAAATCTTGAAATCTGCTTTGGGAGGGAGAACAGGAGAGCCTCAAAAGGAGGGTTGATGGTCTGAAAAGGTGTAATAACATATTCTGGAGCAGAGTACAATATTATCTGAAATGTGGGGAAGTAACATGCATGAGAGTGTAAGACAAATCCTAAATAAATCAGGAAAAAGCTGCTTTTCTAAATACAGGGCCACGTTCAGTTGCCAAACGTTGTCGAACTTTGCAGATAGAAATGCCATGAATAGAGCTGATGTGATTCATTATTCTATATGTTAGAAAGGCCTGTTTGTTCATATACTATTTCTATCTGAACGTTTCAAAACGTTGTGTCTTGCTGAACGCACACCGGGCTTGTTGAATGTATCAATTGTTAGCTATTTTTGATTGCAACTTGTTTTACCACACATCCCCTGGTTTATCAGGTTACAATTAATCCAATGAATTACAATGAAACGTATGTGCTCAGTGCCATACTCAAATCTCCAGACGTGTCACCACTGAGGTTATACTTTGATACTGGATTGATGATGAATTGAAACATTTTATGGCTCAAAGAAATGATGCAAAAGAGATGGCAAACAAGTCAGGCTGCTCAGCTGATTGGTTGACATACTGTAAATTGAGAAATGTTGTAATTAAACTTAATAAAAATAAGACATTCTATTACCAAACAAAAATAAATGACATAAAACACAATGGAAAAATACTTTGGAGTACCTTAAATGATATCATGGGCATAAAAAACAATTAATCTCCATCGTTCATTCAAGTTGATTGGTCATTAATAACAAAACCTATCGATATTGACAATCATTTCAATGACTATTTCACTAGTAAAGAGGAAAAACTCAGAAGTGAAATGACAACATTGAACAGTGAACCATCAAATATGTCAGGGTTGAGTGTAGAGGGAACGTGGAATCACACGCAGGACACAGAGATTCGAAAACAGATGTCTTTAGTGAAGTCCGTAGTACAAGCCAACACTGCAACAGGCCATAGGCAAAAACAAACGCACACCGGACTGTCCAAAGTAAGTACGCACAACGTGCAGGACTCTCTAAGCAAAACGAATACAGAGAGCACAAAACAGAGGACCAACAACCACACGTGACATCGAACAATTACACACAACACCTGACCAAACACAAGAGAACTAAATAGGGTGCCTAATGAACACTTAACAATAAACAGGTGTAACAAACAGACAAAACCAATCAAACATGAAACATCGAACGGTGGCAGCTAGTACTCCGGAGACGACGACCGCCGAAGCCTGCCCGAACAAGGAGAAGGAGCCGCCTCGGCCGAAACCGTGACAGTACCCCCCCCTTGACGCGCGGCTCCAGCCGTGCGCCGCCCCCGGCCTCGGGGACGACCAGGAGGACGCGGAGCAGGGCGCGTAGGATGACCACGATGGAACTCGGTCAGAAGAGACGGGTCTAGAATGTCCCTCCTCGGCACCCAGCACCGCTCCTCCGGGCCGTACCCCTCCCACTCCACGAGATATTGGAGACCCCCCATCCGGCGTCTCGATTCTAGGATGGCCCGAACAGTGTACGCCGGAGCCCCCTCGATGTCCAACGGGGGCGGAGGAGTCTCTTCTATCTCAAAGTCCTGGAGTGGACCAGCTACCACCGGCCTGAGGAGAGACACATGGAACGAGGGGTTAATATTTTTGTAATCAATGGGCAGTTGTAACCTGTAACACACCTCGTTCAATCTCCTCAGGACTTTAAAAGGCCCCACAAACCGCCGACCCAGCTTCCGGCAGGGCAGGCGGAGGGGCAGGTTTCTGGTTGAGAGCCAGACTCGATCTCCAGGTGCGTACACTGGCCCCTCACTGCGGTGGAGGTCGGCGCTCGTCTTCTGTCGACGGATGGCTCGCTGCAGATGGACGTGTGCAGCGTTCCACGTCTCCTCCGAGCGCCGCACCCACTCATCCACCGCAGGGGCCTCGATCTGGCTCTCATGCCAAGGTGCCAGAACCGGCTGGTACCCTAACACACACTGGAAAGGGGTTAGTTTAGTGGAGGAGTGGCGGAGAGAGTTCTGTGCCATCTCGGCCCAGGGCACATATCTCGCCCACTCCTCCGGCCGGCCCTGGCAATATGACCTCACAAACCTACCCACATCCTGGTTGACACGTTCGACCTGCCCATTACTCTCCGGGTGGTAACCCGAGGTAAGGCTCACCGAAACCCCCAACCGTTCCATAAACACTCTCCAGACTCTGGAGGTAAACTGGGGGCCTCGATCAGACACTATATCCTCGGGTACCCCGTAATGCCGGAAGACGTGAATAAATAGAGCCTCAGCGGTCTGTAGGGCAGTAGGAAGACCCGGCATGGGAAGGAGACGACAGGCCTTCGAGAACCGATCCACAACGACCAGGATGGTGGTATTCCCCTGTGAGGAGGGAAGGTCGGTAACAAAATCCACCGAGAGGTGAGACCAGGGTCGTTGTGGAACGGGCAGGGGTTGTAACTTACCCCTGGGCAAGTGTCTGGGCGCCTTACACTGGGCACACACTGAGCAGGAGGAGACATAAATCCTCACATCCCTGGCTAACATTGGCCACCAGTACTTAGTACTAAGGCAGTGCACCGTCCGGCCAATACCTGGATGTCCAGAGGAGGGCGACGTGTGAGCCCAATAAATAAGCCGATCCCGGACCTCGAGCGGGACGTACGTCCGACCCACCGGACACTGTGGAGGGCTAGGGTCGGTGCGTAATGCCCGCTCGATCTCTGCATCGACCTCCCATACCACCGGTGCAACCAGACAAGACTTAGGTAGTATGGGAGTGGGCTCCACGCACCTCTCCTCTGTGTCATACCGCCGAGACAGGGCATCTGCCTTCCCGTTCTGGGACCCAGGGATGTAAGTGATCTTAAACACGAACCGGGCTAGAAACATAGTCCACCGAGCCTGGCGAGGATTTAGTCTCCTAGCTGCCCGAATGTATTCCAGGTTACGGTGGTCAGTCAGAATGAGAAAAGGGTGTTGAGCCCCCTCAAGCCAATGCCTCCACACCTTTAGGGCCTGTACCACGGCTAACAGCTCCCTGTCTCCTACGTCATAATTCCGCTCCGCCGGACTTAGCTTCTTCGAATAAAAAGCACAGGGGCGGAGTTTAGGTGGTGTGCCGGACCGTTGTGAAAGAACAGCCCCGATACCGGCTTCAGACGCGTCCACCTCCACCTGGAATGGTAAAGTGGGATCCGGGTGCGCCAGCACTGGAGCCGAGGTAAACAGGTCCTTCAGTCTCCCAAAAGCCCTGTCCGCCTCAGCTGACCACCGCAAGCGCACCGGACCCCCCTTCAGAAGGGACGTTATGGGAGCTGCCACCTGTCCAAAACCCCGGATAAACCTCCGGTAGTAATTCGCAAAACCCAAGAACTGCTGCACCTCTTTAACCGTGGTTGGGGTTTGCCAATTACGCACGGCTGACACACGGTCAACCTCCATCCTCACCCCTGACGCAGACAACTGATAACCCAAAAAGGAGACCGACTCCTGGAAGAACAGACATTTCTCGGCTTTGACATACAGGTCATGCTCCAACAATCTCCTCAATACTCTGCGCACCAGGGCTACATGCTCGACCCGGGTAGAACTGTACACCAGAATATCGTCGATGTACACCACTACTGCCTGCGCCTGCATGTCCCGGAAAATCTCATCTACAAAGGATTGGAAGACTGATGGAGCATTCATTAACCCGTATGGCATGACGAGATACTCGTAATGACCGGAGGTAGTACTAAATGCTGTCTTCCATTCATCACCCTCTCTAATGCGCACCAAGTTATATGCGCTCCTGAGGTCCAATTTTGTGAAGAACCGTGCCCCGTGTAATGACTCCGTCATAGTCGCAATCAGCGGGAGTGGATAACTATATTTCACAGTCACCTGATTTAGACCGCGGTAATCAATACACGGGCGCAAACCTCCATCCTTTTTCTTCACAAAAAAGAAGCTCGAGGACACGGGTGAAGTGGAGTGCCGTATGTATCCCTGTCTCAGAGACTCGGCAATGTATGTCTCCATTGCCCTCTTCTCCTCCTGTGACAACGGATACACATGGCTCCGTGGGAGCGCAGCTCCTGCCTGGAGGTCTATCGCACAATCCCCCTGTCTATGAGGCGGCAACCGTGCCGCTCTTGTCTTGCTAAACACGAGTGCCAAATCCTCATACTCAGGTGGAATGTGCAGTGCGGGCATCTGGTTCGGACTCTCCACCGAGGTCGCCCCTACGGAAACACCCAGACATAGCCCCTCACACTGAGCAGACCACCCTTTAAGAGCCTTCTCTCGCCACGAAATAGTAGGATCATGGGTAATCAACCAGGGAAGCCCCAGTACCACCGGATACGCAGGAGAGTCGATCAGATAGAGCTGTATCGTCTCCTCATGACCCCCCTGCGTCTCCATCCTAAGTGGCGCTGTGACCTCCCTAATCAACCCGGATCCTAACGGACGACTATCTAGGGCATGTACAGGGAAAGGATTGTTAACCGGAAGGAGGGGAATCCCTAACTCTACACAGAATTTGCGATCTACAAAATTCCCAGCTGCGCCTGAATCTACTAGCGCCTTATGCTGGGAACGAGGTGCAACCTGTGGAAAACAAACAGGTATAGTTATGTGTACGACAGAAAGCTCTGGGTAAGTGGGGCGCCTACTCACCTGGGAGGACTCCCCAATGTGTGGTCTGCCGTCTCCTCCACCAGGGGACCCTCCCCAGCACCTAGCCGCGGTGTGCCCTCCACGGCCACAGTTGGTGCAGGGGACGGCCCCCCTCGGGCTCCTTCTTCTCCCTCCTCTAGCGCCAGCACCTCCGAGCTCCATCGGGCTCGGCTCGGAGGCGCTGGAGGGTGGAATGGGCGACCCCCACCTGGGACGTCCGCGGGTAGCGAGCAGGGTGTCCAGCCGAATGGCCATGTCAACCAACTGGTCAAATGAGAGTGTAGTATCCCTGCACGCCAACTCTCTGCGGACGTACTCCCGGAGGCTGCAGCGGAAGTGGTCTATGAGTGCCCGCTCATTCCACCCTGCATCTGCCGCTAGAGTCCGGAACTCCAGTGCAAACTCCTGAGCGCTCCTCATCCCCTGCCGGAGGTAAAATAGACGCTCCCCCGCCGCCTTCCCCTCTGGTGGATGGTCGAACACTGCACGGAAGCGGCGGGAGAACTCCGCATAGGTGATAGTAGCGGCGTCTATTCTCCTCCATTCGGCATTGGCCCACTCCAACGCCTTGCCGGTGAGACAGGAGATGAGGGCGGAAACGCTCTCGTGTCCCGAGGGCGCCGGGTGTACGGTGGCAAGGTAGAGTTCCACTTGTAACAGGAACCCCTGACACCCGGCAGCGGTGCCGTCGTACGCCCTCGGGAGCGAGAGCCGAATCCCACTGGGTTCCGGTAGTTGGACGGGCGGGCTGACCGATGGTGATGGTGCGGTAGGTGGGGGTGTGGGTACCCCGCTGGTCTCCCATCGATGGAGGGTGTTCATCACTCGGTCCAGGGCGTGCCCGATTTGGTTGATTCTATCCTCTTGACCACGAAGGCGCTCCTCCATGATCTCGGTGGGTGCGGGTGCTCCTGCTGATTCCATATAGATGGTGTGTAATTCTGTCAGGGTTGAGTGTAGAGGGAACGTGGAATCACACGCAGGACACAGAGATTCGAAAACAGATGTCTTTAGTGAAGTCCGTAGTACAAGCCAACACTGCAACAGGCCATAGGCAAAAACAAACGCACACCGGACTGTCCAAAGTAAGTACGCACAACGTGCAGGACTCTCTAAGCAAAACGAATACAGAGAGCACAAAACAGAGGACCAACAACCACACGTGACATCGAACAATTACACACAACACCTGACCAAACACAAGAGAACTAAATAGGGTGCCTAATGAACACTTAACAATAAACAGGTGTAACAAACAGACAAAACCAATCAAACATGAAACATCGAACGGTGGCAGCTAGTACTCCGGAGACGACGACCGCCGAAGCCTGCCCGAACAAGGAGAAGGAGCCGCCTCGGCCGAAACCGTGACAAAATATTTTTGTATAAAAGTTATAATAATGAAAGAGAAGGATTAATGTTTTGAATTTGGTCAAGTTAGTGTGGGAGAAGTGGAACAATTATTGTTATCCATCAATAAGGATAAGACAACCTTGATGGGAAAACTATTGAGAATGGTAGCAGACTGTATTGCCACCCTTATTTGCTATATCTTCAACACTAGAACCACCCGTTTTCAATTTTTCAATTTTAATAATTTAAATAAAAACCTTGAACCCACTTGTTCCTGACTTTTTCTTAATATGTGTATTTTACACTCTAGCTGTACTTCCAGATAAATATCATAACAGACCAAAACTGTCGGAGCATTTCATCCTCAAAGCGCCATGATGGTCAAAATGAACTTATGCATATTTAACAGTAGAATAGCCGGGCCTCAAGGAGTGCCAATAGCCACCAGTCTAATAAACCCATTTAACTAGAAAAGCCTGGCCTCGCTGGACCCCTCTTTGTGCCAATGTCATTTGGTGATGTTTATGAAGGTCTAAAGTAACATTATAATATGAAATGTAAATATTTGAAGGAACATAATAACATTTTCATTTGTTTATGTATATAAAAACAAAAAAAAACAAAAAACACAGAATTTCAAGTGTAAAATACATTTTATTTGTGGAGTACCTTTGTTACAACTATGGAACAAAAAGCATGTGTGTTGAAATACAGTTAAAGCTTCTTTTTACAATGACAAAGCAAAAAACAAAAACAAAAAACGGAAGACATGCGGTCAATGAATAAAATATTGCTTAAACTTCAGTATAAGCACTTGTGAATAGTGAAAAACAGCACAAAAGCAATAATGGCATTATAATGAATATAAATGTCGATATGACAGCGGTCAAAAATAGTTTATTATTGTCAGTTATTGGACACATTATTTGCGGCCTCTTTCGAGTTTACAGTATGGTGTGCGTCTTCATTTAGCTGTTCTAACAGTCACCACAAATCTACAACCTAGAAAGTATGAAAGTTTACAACATCGGGTGCACAGGTCGAGAGAAATTCTGTGTAATCAAGGGGACAGACATTGACACATTCAATACCGCCTTGCACAATCTTGCCTGCATCTAGCTGATCTCGGGTGTAATCATTAGTCCAACAGTTGCAAACGAGAGTTTCTATTGGACAAATTCAGGTATGTTTATCCCCATTTCGTTCCGTTTGCTTCCGTTTAAGAAACGTTTTTCAACAGAATCGGCGGAATGAATACACCCCTGATCACACGCAAACACAGTACACTTTCATATAGGGGTGTGCCGAGTCGTCGCTCAAAACGAGTATCGTAACGTATATGGGCAATTTTCTGGATACGATTATGATCCGAGTATTTTTTGTAATTATCCGTGAAAAAAATAAGTATTTTCGGGTGCCAGCAAGCATCTGTCTCTAAACCATACTGTACTGTCTTTATTGATGTGTGGTCTAAATAACTCAACTGGCTAGTTTGCCTGTCTGTAAAGAGAAGGGCAGGCAATCTAAATGATCCTGCTGCTCAGATTAGATAGAGTGTATCTGTATTTATTTCTCCGTCCACTCGCTTCATAATTTCACCTGATCACTTTTCCTCTTATATTTTTGGTCTGATCATTTAGATTGCTGCTGCCTGCTACTATGATATATCACATGGCTAGGATGTTTGCTAGCAAGCTATCAATGTGAATAATATCTAACAAGTGGGGCAAGGGTAGGGGATAAAAAATAAATATATAATGCACATTCTGAATGAGTCACAGCAAACTTGGATGTCCGCTGCAAGTTGAGAACACACAGACACAGACAAAGACACACATACACACCCACCCCTCCGCCCGCTGCTCCTAATCTGCAGCTTTTTTTGCAGTGAGAACGTGCAGGGAGGTATTTTGCCAACAACTATTTAGGCATATTAAAACACGTCTTCTTTTTCCGATCACGAGTATCATCCGATCCGACTATCAATTGTCAATTTACGAATACAATTATGAATACGAGTATGGCCATGTTGGCACACCCTCTACTTTCATAGCAGCCACATATAAACAGCATGAGCCCTTTGATCGTTGGATAATTCCTTCTTGCATCTACGCTCTCTCCTCTCACCTTTTCCCTTCGCTTGTGGACTTCAGTGCACAACACATCAGCTGTCTGTGACCAGCCCAAAAAAACTTTCCAAGCCCAACCTTCATATCATAACCGCTAACTGCTACACACAGCCTACATCGTTGTCACCATACTAGCTAACATCAAGTCAACATAGCTACTAGAACTAACGCATTAGTACACCCGCAACAATCATGCAAACAACAAACAGTTTAGCAGTTAAACCAGTGGGCCCCGGTGGCAATAAATTAATACAACCAAAAGCTAACCTTGACTTGGAAGCCGGGTGTTTGAGTAGGCTAAACTAGCTAGCTGCATTCGCTAGCTAAGTAAGTGAAAGTGAAAAAAGATGAAAGAAATATAGCTAGGTCTCTCTCTCTTTTTAGAATAAATGAATTTGTTCAAAACTGTTAAACTATTGTCTTTCTTTCTTTGAGTCAACTACTCACCAAATTACAGAGTTTGGGAAACACTGCCCTATAGAGTGCTGTTGAGGCTACTGTAGACCTTCATTGCAAAACAGTGTGTTTTAATCAATTATTTGGTGACGTGAATATATTTAGTACAGGTTTATCTAAAAAGGATACCTTTTTTAATGTTAAATTATTTTCTTTTTGAAATTCACTGAGGAAGAGGGTCCTCCCCTTCCTCCTCTGAGGAGCCTCCACTGGTGCATCTGCCCATGTCTCTCACATAGCCCTTGTGCCAGACTCATGATGAAGTCTCTCCTGCTCATTGTATTGTTCATGCATTGTTTGAACAACACGTTTGTGTCAAGCATGTTGTAGAACACAGCAACAGGCCAGCGACGAGTTCCACCTTTCACGAGTACAGCCGTGGCATCTGACCCGAAACATTATCCGACACTCACTCACCTGCTGCCCGATATGGATCCTTTCCCAGACATGGAAAGCCATTCAGCACGAATCAGAATAATAATTATCAGAGATGTAATGATCAATTTCTTCCCCGTCATCTGTGTTTTTTTTCACTCAGATCATGTAGCAACGCTGATGCAGCATGTGCATCCATTCGTCTTGGTGTACCCTACTCCAAATAGATCTAGAGTAGACTAACAAGACTGCTTGGATTCGGTGGACTGATATAGGGTACACCGTTTTGAGGTTGTAATTAGAATAGATGAACACAATAGAATGGCCTGCCCTGTTCTTCTTTCGCAATTGGTGATTACATAATTATCCATTGTTCGCTTACCCTCACTCATCAACTGACCCATTCTCCCCGTTTCTCCTGCATCATACTATACTTCATTTATTTCATCTGTTGTTATACAGTGCATTCAGAAAGTTTTCAGACCCCTTACCTTTTCCACATTTTGTTACGTTACAGCCTTATTCTAAAATTGATAAAAAAATTAACTGTTCCTCCTCAATCTACCCCATAATGACAAAGTGAAAAAATGTTTTTTGAAATGTTTAACATTTATTACAAATAAAAAACAGAAATACCTTATTTACATAAGTATTCAGACCCTTTACTATGAGACTCGAAATCCTGTTTCCATTGATCATCCTTGAGATGTTTCTACAACTTGATTGGAGTCCACCTGTGTTAAATTCAATTGATTGGACATGATTTGGAAAGGCACACACCTGTCTATATAAGGTTCCACAGTTGACAGTGCATGTCAAAGCAAAAACCAAGCAATGAGATCGAAGGAATTGTCCGTAGAGCTCCGAGACAGGATTGTGTCAAGGCACAGATCTGGGGAAGGGTATCAAGTTTTTTTGGCAGCCTTGAAGGTCCCCAAGAACACAGTGACCTCCATCATTCTTAAATGGAAGAGGTTTGGAACCACCAATACTCTTCCTAGAGCTGGCCACCGGCCAAACTGTGCAATCGGGGGAATAGGGCTTTGGTCAGGGAGTTGACCAAGAACCCAATGGTCACTCTGACAGAGCTCCAGAGTTCCTCTGTGAAGATGGGAGAACCTTCCAGAAGGACAACCATCTCTGCAGCACTCCACCAATCAGGCCTTTATGATAGAGTGGCAGACCAAAGCCACTCCTCAGTAAAAGGCACATGCCAGCCCACTTGGAGTTTGCCAAAAGACACCTAAAGGACTCACACCATGAGAAACTAGATTCTCTGGTCGGATGAAACCAAGATTGAACTCTTTGGCCTGAATGCCAAGCGTCACATCTGGAGGAAACCTGGCGCCGTCCCTACGGTGAAGCATGGTGGTGGCAGCATCATGCTGTGGTGATGTTTTTCAGCGGCAGGGACTGAGAGACCAGTCAGGATTGGAATCGGAACAGAGCAAAGTACAGAGCGATCCTTAATGAAAACCTGCTCCAGAGCGCTCAGGACCTCAGACTGGGGCGAAGGTTCACCTTCCTAAGCACAGAGCCAAGACAATGCAGGAGTCGCTTCGGGACAAGTCTCTGAATGTCCTTGAGTGGCCCAGCCAGAGCCCGATCGAACATCTCTGGAGAGACCTGAAAATAGCTGTGCAGCGACGCTCTCCATCCAACCTTACAGCGTTTGAGAGGATCTGCAGAGAAGAATGGGGGAAACTCCCCAATTTTTTATTTTTCCTTTATTTAACTAGGCAAGTCAGTTAAGAACAAATTCTTATTTACAATGACAGCCTACACCGGCCAAACCCAGACGACACTGGGCCAATTGTGCACTATGGGACTCACAATCACGGCCGGTTGTGATACAGCCTGGAATCGAACCAGGGGGTCTGTAAGGACGCCTCAAGCACTGAGATGCAGTGCCTTAGACCACTGCGCCACTCGGGAGCCCATACAGGTGTGCCAAGCTTGTAGCATCATACCCAAGAAGACTGAAGGCTTGAATCGCTGCCAAAGGTGCTTCAACAAAGTACTGAGTAAAGTGTCTGAATACTTATGTAAATGTTATATTTCCCACCCCCAAAAAATACATTTCTCAAAATTTTTAAAAACAGTTTTTGCTTTGTCATTATGGGATATTGTGCGTAGATTGATGAGGGGGAAAAAACAATTGAATCCATTTTAGAATAAGTCTGTAACGTAACAAAATGTGGAAAAAGTCAAGGGGTCTGAATACTTTCCGAATGCACTGTATGTGTTGAATTAGTTCAGTTTCAAAGCAATTATCGGGGTGATTATCATTTGGGCACGGCACATTCAACTTTTGGTGAAGGAGAGGAGCAGGCCGGGGAAAACCATTAAAAAAATTGCATGCCCTCCTAAAACTGGTTATAACTAAAGTTCTGTTTGTGATATTAAGAGTCTAACAATGACAGTGTGTTATATAGACTTATTTAGGAAAAGTCAAGAACGATGGGAACATTACTTAAAAAATGTCAGAGTAATTAAATATTTTAGAGTCATTACAATGCTCTCTGTTAAAATACATAATCACAAATAAATCCATTCATATTTCGTTTTAGAAGGTTATAAAATCATGATACAAGGCAATTTATTTTAAAATAATAAAATAGCATGTTTTCAGTTTTATTTATCTGTGTTTAGTATCTATTGGTGCGCCATGCTAATGAAGTCAACTTGTTCATTTAGCAGACAATTTATTTTTATTTTACCTTTATTTAACCAGGTAAGCCAGTTGAGAACAAGTTCTCATTTACAACTGCGACTTGGCCAAGATAAAGCAAAGCAGTGCGGAAAAAACAACAACAACACAGAGTTACCTATGGAATAAACAAAACGTACAGTCAATAACACAATAGAAAATCTATATACAGTGTGTGCAAATGTAGTAAGTTATGGAGGTAAGGCAATAAATAGGCCATAGTGCAAAATAATGACAATTTAGTATTAACACTGGAGTGATAGATGTGCAGAAGATGATGTAAAAATAGAGATTCTGGGGTGCAAATGAGCAAAATAAATAACAATGTAAATAACAATATGGGGATGAGGTAGTTGGGTGGGCTAATTACAGATGGGCTGTGTACAGGTGCAGTGATAGGTAAGCTGCTCTGACAACTGATGCTTAAAGATAGTGAGGGAGATAAGTGTCTCCAGCTTCAGAGACTTTTGCAGTTCGTTCCAGTCATTTGCAGCAGAGAACTGGAAGGAATGGCGACCAAAGGAGGTGTTGGACTACAATCACAGGCCCTGCACTACCATAGACAACACATACAGTGGGGAAAACAAGTATTTAGTCAGCCACCAATTGTGCAAGTTCTCCCACTTAAAAAGATGAGAGAGGCCTGTAATTTTCATTACAGGTACACGTCAACTATGACAGACAAAATGAGATTTTTTTTCCCAGAAAATCACATTGTAGGATTTTTAATGAATTTATTTGCAAATTATGGTGGAAAATAAGTATTTGGTCAATAACAAAAGTTTCTCAATACTTTGTTATATACCCTTTGTTGGCAATGACACAGGTCAAAAGTTTTCTGTAAGTCTTCACAAGATTTTCACACACTGTTGCTGGTATTTTGGCCCATTCCTCCATGCAGATCTCCTCTAGAACAGTGATGTTTTGGGGCTGTCGCTGGGCAACACGGACTTTCAACTCCCTCCAAAGATTTTCTATGGGGTTGAGATCTGGAGACTGGCTAGGCCACTCCAGGACCTTGAAATGCTTCTTACGAAGCCACTCCTTCGTTGCCCGGGCGGTGTGTTTGGGATCATTGTCATGCTGAAAGACCCAGCCACGTTTCATCTTCAATGCCCTTGCTGATGGAAGGAGGTTTTCACTCAAAAACTCACGATACATGGCCCCATTCATTCTTTCCTTACACGGATCAGTCGTCCTGGTCCCTTTGCAGAAAAACAGCCCCAAAGCATGATGTTTCCACCCCCATGCTTCACAGTAGGTATGATGTTCTTTGGATGCAACTCAGCATTCTTTGTCCTCCAAACATGACGAGTTGAGTTTTTACCAAAAAGTTCTATCTTGGTTTCATCTGACCATATGACATTCTCCCAATCCTCTTCTGGATCATCCAAATGCACTCTAGCAAACTTCAGACGGGCCTGGACATGTACTGGCTTAAGCAGGGGGACACGTCTCGCACTGCAGGATTTGAGTCCCTGGCGGCGTAGTGTGTTACTGATGGTAGGCTTTGTTACTTTGGTCCCAGCTCTCTGCAGGTCATTCACTAGGTCCCCCCGTGTGGTTCTGGGATTTTGGCTCACCGTTCATGTGATAATTTTGACCCCACGGGGTGAGATCTTGCGTGGAGCCCCAGATCGAGGGAGATTATCAGTGGTCTTGTATGTCTTCCATTTCCTAATAATTGCTCCCACAGTTGATTTCTTCAAACCAAGCTGCTTACCTATTGCAGATTCAGTCTTCCCAGCCTGGTGCAGGTCTACAATTTTGTTTCTGGTGTCCTTTGACAGCTCTTTGGTCTTGGCCATAGTGGAGTTTGGCGTGTGACTGTTTGAGGTTGTGGACAGGTGTCTTTTATACTGATAACAAGTTCAAACAGGTGCCATTAATACAGGTAACGAGTGGAGGACAGAGGAGCCTCTTAAAGAAGAAGTTACATGTCTGTGAGAGCCAGAAATCTTGCTTGTTTGTAGGTGACCAAATACTTATTTTCCACCATAATTTGCAAATAAATTCATAAAAAATCATACAATGTGATTTTCGGATTTTCTTTTCTCAATTTGTCTGTCATAGTTGACGTGTACCTATGATGAAAATTACAGGCCTCTCTCATATTTTTAAGTGGGAGAACTTGCACAATTGGTGGCTGACTAAATACTTTTTTCCCCCACTGTATATTTTACAGTAAAAAATGTAATGCAATATAACTGAAGAAAACATAAATTATATTTTTCCCAAATGTCTATTGCTGATTGTCACCAGTACCCTACTCACATGAGGAAATGTATGGAACTACGGTTATTAAAGGAAAAAGTTATATTTTGAAACAGAGACCATCTGCTCTATTGTTAGATTTCAGTGCAGCCTTTGATGTTACTAATCATCAATTGTTATTGAGAAAACTCACTTGCTATGGCTTTACATCACCTGCCACCACAATGTTGGAGAGTTATTTATCCAACAAAAACCAGAGAGTAGTCTTCAACGGTAGTTTCTCCAACATCAGATATGTACAGTGCAGTACCCCTCAGGGCAGTTCCCTTGGGCCGTTACTCTTCTCTATGCTTACAAATGATTTGCCACTGGTCTTACATGAAGCTAGAATGACTATGTATGCAGATTATTCCACACTCTACATGTCAGCAGCCAAAGCCAGTGAGCTCACTGAAATTCTAAATAAGGAGTTACAGACAGTACAGTGCCTTGCAAAAGTATTCATCCCCCTTGCATTACAACCTGTAATTTAAATTGATATTTATCAATTGTGGAGAAGTACAGATCAGGGTTGGGTTATAAAAAAATATCAGAAACTTTGAACATCCCACGGAGCACCATTAAATCCATTATTAAAAAATGGAAAGAATATGGCACCACAACAAACCTGCCAAGAGAGGGCCGTCAACCAAAACTCACAGCTCAGGCAAGGAGGGCATTAATCAGAGAGGCAACAAAGAGACCAAAGATAACCCTGAAGGAGCTGCAAAGCTCCACAGCGGAGATTGGAGTATCTGTTCATAGGCCCACTTCAGCCCTACACTCCACAGAGCTGGGCTTTACAGAAGAGTGGCCAGAAAGAAGCCATTGCTTAAAGAAAAAAATAAGCAAACACGTTTGGTGTTCGCCAAAAGGCATGTGGGAGACTCCCCAAACATATGGAAGAAGGTACTCTGGTCAGATGAGACTAAAATTGAGCTTTTTGGCCATCAAGGAAAACGTTATGTCTGGCGCAAACCCAACACCGCTCATCACCCAGAGAACATGGTGGTGGCAGCATCATGCTGTGGGTATGTTTTTCATCAGCAGGGACTGGGAAACTGGTCAGAATTGAAGGAATGATGGTGCTAAATACAGAGAAATTCTTGAGGGAAACCTGTCTCTTCCAGAGATTTGAGACTGGGATGGAGGTTCACCTTCCAGCAGGACAATGACCCTAAGCATATTGCTAAATCAACACTCGAGTGGTTTAAGGCGAAACATTTAAATGTCTTGGAATGGCCTAGTCAAAGCCCAGACCTCAATCCAATTGAGAATCTGTGGTATGACTTAAAGATTGCTGTACACCAGCGGAACCCATCCAACTTGAAGGAGCTGGAGCGGTTTTGCCTTGAAGAATGGGCAGAAATCCCAGTGGCTAGATGTGCCAAGCTTATAGAGACATACCCCAAGAGACTTGCAGCTGTAATTGCTGCAAAAGGTGGCTCTACAAAGTATTGACTTTGGGGGGTGAATAGTTATGCATGCTCAAGTTTTCTGTTTTTTTGTCTTATTTTTTGTTTGTTTCACCCCAAAAATATTTTGTATCTTCAAAGTGGTAGGCATGTTGTGTAAATCAAATTATACAAAAAATCCATTTTAATTCCAGGTTGTAAGGCAACAAAATAGGAAAAATGCCAAGAGGGGTGAATACTTTCGCAAGCCACTGTATCAGAATGGGTGATTAATAATAAACTGGTCCTAAATTCATCTATAATAATTTGGGGGGGTGCTGATATTTTTCATCTAACAAATTAACAAGGTGTTTCTTGCATATCCCCACTCCCCTGAGACACCCAGAGGGAGTGGGGTCACAGACAGGGCTGCCTTTTTACGTCCCCCCTGGAGCAATCAGTGCTTAACTCAAGGGCACAGCAACACATTTTTCACCTTGTCAGCTCCTGTATTTGAACCAGCAACTTTTCAGTTACTGGCCCAACTATCTAACCTCAAAGATACCTACCACCCTTATCTAAAAGTAAAAGCATTGTATTTGGTTATAAAAAGATGTTCTGCATTTTTTACACAAAAATCTAATGTACTAGTTGTTCAGGCTGTGGTCTTGTCCCATCTTGATTACTGTCTGGTAATATGGTCAAGGGCAGCAAAGAAAGACCTAGCAAAGCTGCAACTGGCTCAAAACAGAGCAGCACACCTTGCACTTAACTGCACATACAGAACTAACATCCACAACATGTTTAGTTCTGTATGTGCAGTTAAGGGCATGCAAACACTATTACCTGGCAGAGCAGAGCTGCAAACTGAGAGGATGTCACCTTGCTCACATTGGTAGGCCTAAGTGAGCTGCTGCTTCTGCAAAAGCTAATGGGGATCCAAATAAACAATTTAATAAAGCGTCATGGGTGTAAATTGGTCTCTGTTGTAGTGTCCCCTCTGCCTCCAGGTGCACTTTACAGAGCTGTGAAGTAGTGGTGGGGTAGGTGGATGGTTGGGTGGGGGGGTTGACTGGTGGGTTCCATGTGGTTCAGTTGGTAGAGAAAGGCACTTGCAATTCGCATGGGGAGCCAGTACAGGAAAAAAGTAAGTATGAAAATGTATGCACTCACTACTATAAGTCGCTTTGGATAAGAGTGTCTGTTAAATGGTAGATGAGAGAAGTTTTCCCACTAACGTATCTAGCCCCGGAAAGAAGTAGGGAATTTTAGGGACTCATCTGTCATAAGTGGTTATTATTAATTGGGAGATTGTCATCATGATGACAATGTAGTACAAATTGTGTATAAGTAACAAAACATATGTAGGCTTATTGCTCTTTGAGGAGAATGTGATCTTTCCTTGCAACAATAAAGACTTTTGAGAACATGGCATACATCTTGTAATGATGAGTGTTAGTGTACCAAGCTAGAAACCCAGTGAAGTAGAATTTTAATCACCAATGATAAATATACCCATCTGCTGATGTTGATTAATGGAACTATGCAAACACTATTACCTGACAGAGCAGAGCAGCAAACTGAGACGTCACCCTGCTCACAGCAGTAGGCCTAAGTCACTTGCATTGTGCTGCTGTCAGGAAGTTTTTGGTATTGTTTAATTGTACAGTTTGCTTTTAATTTGATTGCTCATTGAAAAACATTTGCAAATGGCCTCATCCAGTACCTCAAAGTCTTTCTGTTCAGATTAGTTTTTATTTTATGCGTTGGACTTATTTAATTTAAACAGAGAGAGCATAAATTAAGAAAAGGAAAAAAGGTAAATTGGGAACGTGCTAGTATTTCAAAATACAACATCTGAAAATTCCCCAAGAGTTAACACAATAGAATCAGAGAGGTGCGGGGGGGCTGCCTTAATCGATGTCCACATCATCGCTGCTAAGCACCGTCCCCAAAGAATTTACTAAGAAAGAAAGGTAAAAACATATGAAATAATTTATCTTCATGTCTCTGTTTCATCATTTTTCTTCAATTCACAAAAGGCTGAATGTATCTCACTGGAGAAAGCATTTGAGTGAGCGAAACAGCGCCCCCTCTGTCTCTGTATGTGTAACCCATCTATCTGATGCTGTCTGGTCAAAAATAGCATTATATTGTTGCCGCCCATAGCATTGAATGCAAGAGAAGCCAGCAAGCATTTGGCCTCCCTTTATAAGAAAATGTATAAAATAATAGCCAATCAGCTCAACTGTGAATGGTCCTGGCGTATTTTGGATTTGGCTTCACACAAATCACGTCAAAAACCAAACGTCATTGACAGAAAAAAACTTGAATTGTTGCATCTTGTTGGGTTGTTGTCCTCTGGTGGCTAGCTAGCTAGCTAAAATTGGCCCTTTCCTAAATTAGCCATGGATGGAGATGGAGATTTAAAATGGTTGTTTTCTCGGTACTAGCCAATGATTATAAAGGTGATTCTGGAATTGCAATATGCAGCTAGATGTAGTAGACTGATGTTAAAGATGCACTATGATGAAATCACTCCACCATTTCCTGGTTGCTTAAATAGTTAGCCTAATTTCAGTTTATGTGACAAAACAAGCATGTATAGTGTACCATCTAAACCGCTGTAAAATATTTTTTCCATAACCAAAACTATTGTATTTTCAGGTGTTTGAAGCTTGTGTAGCTACAAAACCCACAGTAAAAGAGGCAAAAACAAAACTTAAGAATGGAAAGCACAGACATAGCGCACATAGAACAGATCTACCTCGTTTTATACTTGCGTTCAATGCAAATGACAGCTCTATAATGCACATTTCTATGTGAATTTGGTCGGGTCGCCCAAAAAGTTACATATTGCAGCTTTAACTAGCTGGCTCATCGTTGCCCATAAAAGGAATAGGCTAGCGAGCAAGCATTTTAGCCAGGTAGCCTACGACAACAAAAACTAAAAGCGTGTACTGTATGATAGAGTCATAGTCTGTTTCGACAACATGAAAGAGAGGAGGATGGCATTGGCGTTTCTCTACAAGTAGCATGAGTCAACATGTTTTTTTCTACTTGCAAGCATGCAAGCACACACACACACGTAACACACACACACACACAAATAAATCAGCACAATGAACATCATATTTAGCTTACATTGATTGAACTATTGTAAAGGTTACTTGTTTTCCTGACAGGAATCTCGCCTACTATTTCCTGAGTACTTTGTATTTTGCACTTTGGGTTCGCCCTGTGCCTTTTTGTTTATTAAGATATATTTTGAGCACAACAGCGTTTGGGTTTAGTCCCGCTTTGATCTATGGTACTTAATTAAATTCAGTAGTTCTAAACCTGCGACTGCCTCCTGCCTATACCTCTCTACACCAGTGACAAACTGGATATAGAGCAAATAACGCAATTATCACAACACATAGGTTGTAATATGGCTATATTTTCCTGTCTTGGCTTCCCCAGTGATTTTACCCAGCCATCACTACTGGAGTTAAGAATATTATTTGTTGATTTGTGGGAAAGGTATAAACGTTGGAACAGCTTTTTCCATTGAGCTGCCAAATTCGATACAGTTTAGAGTTCCTTGATAATTCGATGTTACAACTCAGTGATACGCGACATTGTTTGTCTCCCTGTGGTATTTTTCACTTGTAATTCAGTAGTCTTCAGCAACTGGGTGTAATGTGATAATGTCATTGTCATAATAGACTCATCTCAAATGTCCAGTTGGCTTTAGTTCTGTTTCATTTTTCATTAAATATAAAATACAAATTCTGATTGGTCATTTCGGAGGATGTGAACATACTGTAATGTATGCATTGTCAGTTTGTTTGGATGTGGGAAAGTGGGCATGTTGTGCAAATAAGTGGGCAAAGTGCATTCCAAAATCACTTGTGACTAACAGTGGCAGTCATTATTTGTTTGACTGACATGATCTATGCAATTGACATCAGAAGCTGCCAAAATGTTCAACTGCCCAACATTAGGTTGAAATCCTCTGGCAGGAATAAGAATCACAACGTTTTTGCTATGGAAGCATATCAAGCGATTAGAGTCATAATGACAAAAGGTCATGGGATATTTCAGAAGATGTAGTGATTTCCTTTGAATAAGGGGTCTTTATTGTGTATACTATGCATTCTCTACAACGCATTACAGGGAATAGTGTACTGTACCTATAGTCTGTTGATCTATGGCTGCGTTTACACAGGCAACCTAATTCAGATAATTTGCCAATTATTTGCATATCTGATACCTATTTGATTTTCTCCCTAATGTGTAAACAGCTAAACACAACATGGAATCTGATCTTTTTACTAATGGTTTATACCACCTCCGAATGGCTGTGTTTACACAGGCAGCACAATTCTGATATTTTTCGCAATTATTGGCAAAACATCTGATCCGATTGGTCAAAAGACCAATTAGTGGGCATATATCATAATTAGGCTGCCTGTGTATACACAGCCTATGTGGATCTGAATCCTGATACAAACTTGAACCTCCATATGCAACCTCTGTCTGTTGTTCAGATCAGATTTATTTTGCTCTGAAGTGTTTTTTTGGCACATGACCTGCTGTAACCATGACAACCACCCCACGATGTAAAGGAACAGTGACAGGTAATTAGTATTGCATCTGTGTGCTATTTCAGAGGCTACATCAGTGTTAATGGGCAAATCTGATATGGGTCACATGTAAAACTGAGTGTGGACAGTCAGAAAAAATATAGGATATAGAAAGAGAATCAGATTTGGGTTCTTAGGGTGGCTGTGTAACCACAGCCTATGTGGCAGTTGTATGACCACAATTAGCCAGTTGGGGGTGTCAGGGTGTCAGTGTGATGCGGTAGGACGAAGTCAGGCGCAGGACACAGAGCTAAAACGTAAATAACATAACCTCCACGCAGGGAGGAAACAAACCCGCTCACCAGACGACAACCAAACATGAACAAACACGCACAACATACAGTGGGAGCTAGAGGGTTAAATAGGGAAGTAATCAATACCTAATGGGAACCAGGTGTGAACAATAAAGACAAGACAAGTAGAACACAGAAACATAGATCGGTAGCAGCTAGTACTCCGGTGACGACGAACACCGAAGCCTGCCCGAGCAAGGAGGAGGAGCAGCCTCGGCTGAATCCGTGACAGGGGGTTATCAGATTTGGCACACGTTTCTCAGAGGTATTTAATTAACAAATGTTCCTGTACAGGAGGTCTAATAGCACAACATAAATGGATTGCATTTCCTTACCTACTAACCTCCACTTATTCCCACACACATACAGTGCCTTCGGAAAGTATTCAGACTCCTTGACTTTTTCCACATTATGTTAGGTTACTGCCTTATTCTAAAATGTATGAAATAGTTTTTCCCCTCATCAATCTACACACAATACCCCATAATGACAAAGCAAAAACAGGTTTCAATAAATGTTGGCTAATTTATAACAAATAATTACATTTACATAACTATTCAGACCCTTTACTCAGTATTTTGTTGAATACAGCCTCGAGTTTTCATGGGTATGACCCTACAAGATTGGCACACCTGTATTTGGGGAGTTTCTCCCATTCTTCCCTGCAGATCCCTTCAAGCTCTGTCAGGTTGGATGGTGAACTTCGCTGAACAGCTATTTTCAGGTCTCTCCTGAGATGTTTGATCGTGTTCAAGTCCGGGCTCTGGCTGGGCCACTCGAGGACATTCAGAGAATTGTCCCGAAGTCACTCCTGCTTTGTCTTGGCTGTGTGCTTAGGGTCGTTGTCCTGTTGGAAGATGAACCTTCGCCCCAGTCTGAGATCCTGAGCACTCTGGAGCAGGTTTTCATTAAGGATCTCCCTGTACTTTGCTCCGTTCATCTTTGCCTCGATCCTGACTAGTCTCCCAGTCCCTGCCGCTGAAAATGCTGCCACCACCATGCTTCACCGTAGGGATGGTGCCAGGTTTCCTCCAGACGTGACGCCTTCCATTCAGGCCAAAGAGTTCAATCTTGGTTTCATCAAACCAGAGAATCTTATATATCATGGTCTGAGAGTCTTTAGGTGCCTTTTGTCAAATTCCAAGCAGATGGTCATGTGCCTTTTACTGAGGAGTGGCTTCCGTCTGGCCACTCTACCATAAAGGCCTGATTGGTGGAGTGCTGCAGAGATGGTTGTCCTTCTGGAAGATTCTCCCAACTCTGGAGCTCTGTCAGAGTGACCATTGGGTTCTTGGTCACCTCCCTAACCAAGGCCCTTCTCCCACGAAGAGTCTTGGTGGTTCCAAACATCTTCCATTTAAGATTGATGGAGGCCACTGTGTTCTTGGGGACCTTCAATGCTGCAGACATTTTTTGGTACCCTTCCCAGATCTGTGCCTCGACACAATCCTGTCTCTGAGCTCTACGGACAATTCTGTCAACCTCATGGCTTGGTTTTTGCTCTGACATGTACTGTCAACTGTGGGACCTTATTTAGACAGGTGTGTGCCTTTCCAAATCATGTCCAATCAATTGAATTTACCACAGGTGGACTCCAATGAAGTTGTAGAATCATCTCAATGATGATCAATGGAAACAGGATGCACCTGAGCTCAATTTCGAGTCTCATAGCAAAGGGTCTGAATACTTATGTCAATAAGGTATTTAGGTTTTTTATTGTTAATAGATTTGCAAACATTTCTAAAAAGCTGTTTGTCATTATGGCGTATTTTTGGTAGATTGCTGATGCTTATAAAAAAATTATCAATTTTAGGTTAAGGCTGTAATGTAACAAAATGTGGAAAAAGTCAATGGGTCTGAATACTTTCCGAAGGCACTGTATATTATCTTCTGGACCGAAGAGGGCTATTAGTAGAATACATAGTGCTATATCTATAATAATACTATTATGATACAATATTTTGACAAGCTGAAAAGCAGTAGTATCAAGTCTGTGATGGAGCAAATAGCCTTCCCTGCGTCTCCAACGCACAGTATAAACTGCTGGGCGTCACAAGGGCGAAATGTAATTCCTTCATCTACATTAGGCAAAATGTCCCGATAAGTGGTAGGGGAGAGGAGGTTGATAGCACACTACTACAGTGTGATCAATTTTAGACTGAAATATACTGAGCCCCATTCAGAGAACTACCTACAAAGAAGCAGACATGGCAGGAGAGAAATGAAGTGACACAACAAACGTATTATACACTCCTTATCTTTAGAGGAGGAAAACTGTATTTTGCGGCACTAGCTGTACAGATACAGGCAGCCCCTACATGTTTTCTGCATTTATACACTGGTGCATGCAGGGACAAAGGAGCTGGAACATGATAGTGTAGCTAATGTGATTGCGAGTCTTGCTGATCAATCGCAACGGGAAGCCTAATTTCTTAGGTTGATAACATTAGAATTTGAATATTGAGCGTTCGGAGCAGGAGCGGACTGGGACCAGAAATCGTCCCTGTCATTTCTAACACACCAGACAATTTTTTTCCCCCTTGAGGACCCCACACCGTCAAATGTTTTTTCCTTGAGGCCCCCATTATAAGCCAGATAATTATTACTTGTATTAAGTTAGACTGGCTCAGTGGACTAAAAATGGATTAGCCCATCTGGCATTTGCCTGAAATGCCAGATGTCCAGTCCGCCCCTGATTCAGAGCTATAAATAATCCACTGAACTGATAGAACATAGTGGTTGACCTACTAGAAGTCAAAAGCTACAAGGACCAAGGAACTATTTGCTAATTTTTCAGTTATCACTATTTAAGGTAAATGTCAATATTAGCATTATCTAGTGTTTTCCTTTCAATTAAAGACAATGTTTTATTCCTATTTAGCTTGCACTTGTCAATATGAGACAATGTAATAATGATTCCTAGCAAGTCTAGATGGAACTCTAGTATGACAGCAATTGTAACATGACAGGTAGTGCATAAATGGCATTTGCTTTACCATTATGTATTAAGCTTGATGTTATTCATGCACTACATCTGTCCAATAGAGAGTTAAGTCAACACTAACTGTCATATCAGAAGTGTTTTGATCAGAATGCACTCCATTTGGTATGAGTCTATTTTACTGTAGTAAGAACAGGTGAGTTTGAATGAACGGCTTTAGAACTCTTAATTGGCGCTCACACTTCGCTACTCGAGTCTGCCAAATTAAATAAATAACAGCAAAGTAATTTCAGAAATTCATCTGCCACCCCGCTGAGTGCTGCTGCTGCATACACTTTAGACATTTACACTTTAAAGATTACTTCTGATTTCGTACAAGTAGATGTTCATAAGAGTTGTAGACCAACCACTGACTGAGCCAAAAGCGGTGTGCAAACCAGTCTCTCTCTCTTTTCCAATTTCCCTTTGAAGGATGGAGTGGTTTTTGAAACCTACTCCACACACACAAGAATCAGTTGGAGTTCGAATAGTACACTCAAACCACATCACTGAGGCAGATTCACTCAAAATAGTGTTTTTTATCAATACAAGGTGCTTTGTGAGTCACTAGGCAGGTTTCCATTGACCCAGGTTTATTAGACAAGAGCAAGTCGCAAAAAAAATCTTTGTAGATATAGGATACATTTCCATTTGACAGGGGTGGATTTTTCTTAGGTCGAACTTTCTTACTGCAACCAATGATTATGCAAACGTGTTTTTTGAATAAATTATGAATGTCAAATAATTTTGAAGACCTCCACACTGGCTAATTTTTTTCCTTGAGGCCTCCACACCGGCCTGTGATGTCATCATGTAAGCATAACTAGTCCCTTTACCCTGCCTTTATGTACATATCTACCTCAAATATCTCGTACCCCTGCACATTGATCTGGTACTGGTACTCCCTGTATATACTGTAGCTTAATTCTTGTGTATTTTATTCCTCTTAAGTTACTTTTAATTGTTTTACTCTGCATTGTTGGGAAGGGCTCGCAAGCAAGCAATTCACGGTTATGTCTACACCCATTGTTTTCGGCGCATGTGACAAATAAAATTGGATTTGATTTGACTATAAAGCTCCACTCCACATTTAATTCTAAATGACTACTGCTGATTTTTATTTAATTTTTTTACTATAAAAATAACATTTCTTTGCAAGACAAGGATTGTCCTGACTTTCAAGAATGCCTGAATTGCTTTGCCTTGCTTTTCTGGTTGGCTGGATGCAGGTTTCACCATCCAATTATTTCAGATCTATAAGTTGGCAAATGAGAATTATTAGAATATGGGAAATGATTGTTAGAATATGGCAATTATTGCATTCTATTCATGCTGGCTTTTGTGGGCTACCTGAGACATGAAACAGATTATTGAGTCTCCTGCATTCCCTGTTGTGTTAGGTATTCCTTGGTTAGCACTCCACAAACCCACCTTTTCATGGCCGCAGAGGGTTCTCACGGGGTGGTCGCAAGAGTGTCAGGGTATGTGTCTCAGTGTTTTCCGTTGGTGCAACCACGGTGGAAAGTCCAGTCAGTACCTCCACCGTGCGCATTCCCCCCGAATACCTCGACCAAGTTACCACCTCATTGGGTGGGGTATTGCACGATAAACCTCCGGGTAGACGCTGTGCCTCCCAGGAGTCATGTGTATCCCCTGTCACAGGCTGAAACTGAGGCTATGGAGACATACGTCACCGAGTCCCTGCGCCAGGGGTTTATACATCCCTCCACTTCGCCAGGCCTCCTCTAGTTTATTTTTTGTGAAGAAGAAAGACGGCGCCCCTGCACCCGCCCGCCCAACTAGAATCACTACTTTCGGCGGGTCTGACTTAGAATATGTGAAAAACTAAAAATACCTAGGTGTCTGGTTAGACCGTAAACTCTCCTTCCAGACTCACATTAAGAATCTCCAATCCAAAGTTAAATCTAGAACCGGCTTCCTATTTTGCAACAAAGCCTCCTTCACTCATGCTGCTAAACATGCCCTCGTAAAACTGACTATCCTACCGATCCTTGACTTCGGCGATGTCATTTATAAAATAGCTTCCAACACTCTACTCAGCAAATTGGATGTAGTCTATCACAGTGCCATCCGTTTTGTCACCAAAGCCCCATATACTACCCGCCATTGTGACCTGTACGCTCTCGTTGGCTGGCCCTCACTACATATTCGTCGCCAAACCCACTGGCTCCGGGTCATCTATAAATCACTTCTAGGCAAATCCCCGCCTTATCTTAGATCATTGGTCACCATAGCAACACCCACCCGTAGTATGAGTTCCAGCAGGTATATCTCACTGGTCATCTCCAAAGCCAACACCTCCTTTGGCCGCCATTCCATCCAGTTCTCTGCTGCAAATGACTGGAACGAACTGCAAAAATCTCTGAAGCTGGAGACACTTATCTCCCTCACTAACTTTAAGCATCAGTTGTCAGAGCAGCTTACCGATCACTGCACCTGTACACAGCCCATCTGTAATTAGCCCACCCAACTACCTCATCCCCATATTGTTATTTACATTGTTATTTATTTTTTGCTCATTTGCACCCCAGTATCTCTATTTTTACATCATCTTCTGCACATCTATCACTCCAGTGTTAATACTAAATTGTCATTATTTTGCACTATGGCCTATGTATTGCCTTACCTCCATAACTTTCTACATTTGCACACACTGTATATAGATTTTCTATTGTGTTATTGACTGTAAGTTTTGTTTATTCCATATGTAACTCTGTGTTGTTGTTGTTTTTATCACACTGCTTTGCTTTATCTTGGCCAGGTCGCAGTTGTAAATGAGAACTTGTTCTCAACTGGCTTACCTGGTTTAATAAAGGTGAAATAAAATAAATAAATAAATACATAATCGATCACTGAACAAGGAGACAAAATGATTTAGTTATCCTCTCCCCCTCAATCTTTCGGTGATTGAGTCAATGCATGGGACGCGCTTCTTCACAAATTAGATCTCCGGAGTGCGTACAACCTGGTGCGTGTCCGAGAGGGGGACGAGTGGAAGACAGTATTCAGCACAACCACGGGGCATTACGAATACCTGGTGATGCCTTATGGTTTGATGAATGCTCCATCTGTCTTCCAGTCCTTTGTGAACGAGGTGTTTCGGGACATGCTTGGTCGCGGTGTAGTGGTCTACATCGATAACATCCTGGTGTATTCCGCTACGTGCGCCGAACATGTATCCCTGGTTCGCAAAGTCTGACTGTTGGAAAATGACCTTTATGCCAAGGCAGAAAAGCGTCTGTTTTTCCAACAGACCGTCTCCTTCCTCGGATACCGCATTACCACCTGTAATCAGGTGTGGAGATGGAGGGAGATCGCATTTCAGCCGTGCGTAATTGGCCGACTCCAACCACGGTAAAGGAGGTGCAGCGCTTTATTGGCTTTGCCAACAACTATCAGAGGTTTATCTGGGGCTTTGGCAAGGTCGCAGCTCCCATCACATCTCTGTTGAAGGGTGGGCCGTCCCGGCTCCGCTGGTCTGCTGAGGCTGACAGGGCCTTCAGTAACCTGAGGGGTCTGTTCACCTCAGCCCCGGTACTGGCCAACCCCGATCCATCACTACCGTTCGTAGTGGAGGTGGATGCGTCCGAGGTAGGGATAGGCGCTGTCCTATCTCAACGCTCGGGCACGCCACCCAAGCTCCGCCCCTGTGCCTTCTTCTCCAACACACTTTCCTCGTCTGGACGGACCACTGTAACCTGGAGTATATCCGGGCAGCGAGGAGGCTGAACCCTCGGCAGGCCAGGTGGGCCCTATTCTTCACCCGGTTTTATTTCACTCTATCATACAGTGGGGAAAAAAAGTATTTAGTCAGCCACCAATTGTGCAAGTTCTCCCACTTAAAAAGATGAGAGAGGCCTGTAATTTTCATCATAGGTACACGTCAACTATGACAGACAAAATGAGAAAAAATTATCCAGAAAATCACATTGTAGGATTTTTAATGAATTTATTTGCAAATTATGGTGGAAAATAAGTATTTGGTCGATAACAAAAGTTTCTCAATACTTTGTTATATACCCTTTGTTGGCAATGACACAGGTCAAACGTTTTCTGTAAGTCTTCACAAGGTTTTCACACACTGTTGCTGGTATTTTGGCCCATTCCTCCATGCAGATCTCCTCTAGAGCAGTGATGTTTTGGGGCTGTCGCTGGGCAACACGGACTTTCAACTCCCTCCAAAGATTTTCTATGGGGTTGAGATCTGGAGACTGGCTAGGCCACTCCAGGACCTTGAAATGCTTCTTACGAAGCCACTCCTTCGTTGCCCGGGCGGTGTGTTTGGGATCATTGTCATGTTGAAAGACCCAGCCACGTTTCATCTTCAATGCCCTTGCTGATGGAAGGAGGTTTTCACTCAAAATCTCACGACACATGGCCCCATTCATTCTTTCCTTTACACAGATCAGTCGTCCTGGTCCCTTTGCAGAAAAACAGCCCCAAAGCATGATGTTTCCACCCCCATGCTTCACAGTAGGTATGGTGTTCTTTGGATGCAACTCAGCATTCTTTGTCCTCCAAACACGATGAGTTGAGTTTTTACCAAAAAGTTATATATAATACATATGACATTCTCCCAATCCTCTTCTGGATCATCCAAATGCACTCTAGCAAACTTCAGACGGGCCTGGACATGTACTGGCTTAAGCAGGGGGACACGTCTTGCACTGCAGGATTTGAGTCCCTGGCGGCGTAGTGTGTTACTGATGGTAGGCTTTGTTACTTTGGTCCCAGCTCTCTGCAGGTCATTCACTAGGTCCTCCCGTGTGGTTCTGGGATTTTTGCTCACCGTTCTTGTGATCATTTTGACCCCACAGGGTGAGATCTTGCGTGGCGCCCCAGATCGAGGGAGATTATCAGTGGTCTTGTATGTCTTCCATTTCCTAATAATTGCTCCCACAGTTGATTTCTTCAAACCAAGCTGCTTACCTATTGCAGATTCAGTCTTCCCAGCCTGGTGCAGGTCTACAATTTTGTTTCTGGTGTCCTTTGACAGCTCTTTGGTCTTGGCCATAGTGGAGTTTGGAGTGTGACTGTTTGAGGTTGTGGACAGGTGTCTTTTATACTGATAACAAGTTCAAACAGGTGCCATTAATACAGGTAAAGAGTGGAGGACAGAGGAGCCTCTTAAAGAAGAAGTTACAGGTCTGTGAGAGCCAGAAATCTTGCTTGTTTGTAGGTGACCAAATACTTATTTTCCACCATAATTTGCAAATAAATTCATTAAAACTCCTACAATGTGATTTTCTGGAGAAAAAAAATCTCAATTTGTCTGTCATAGTTGACGTGTACCTATGATGAAAATTACAGGCCTCTCTCATCTTTTTAAGTGGGAGAACTTGCACAATTGTTGGCTGACTAAATACTTTTTTTCCCCACTGTACATCCCGGGTACGAAGAACGTGAAGGCAGACGCATTGTCACGGCTGTACGACACAGAGGAGAGGCCCAGAGACAACACCCCCATACTCCCGGCCTCCTGCATTGTGGCGCCGGTAGTATGGGTGATGGACGCACAGAGCCATCTCCACTTCAGTGTCCAGCTGGGCTGCAGTACGTGCCTGCTCTTGTCCGTGACCGTCTGATCTACTGGGCACACACGTCCCTCTCCTTTGGTCACCCAGGTATCGGCCGTACAGTGCGCTGCCTGACCGGAAAGTACTGGTGGCCTTCGTTGGCTAAGGACGTGAGGGTGTATGTCTCCTCCTGCTCGGTGTGCGCCCAGAGTAAGGCACTTAGGCACAACCCAGCCTTTACCAGTTCCACAACGGCCATGGTCTCACCTAAGTATTGGTTTCCTTACTGATCTTCCCCTCTCTCAAGGTAACACCACCATCCTGATCTTTGTGGACTGCTTTTCCAAGGCCTGTCGCCTCCTTCCTCTGCCCGGTCTACCCACGGCCCGGCAGACTGTGGAGGCCCTGTTTACACACGTCTTCCGGCACTACGGGGTACCAGAGGACATAGTGTCTGACCGGGGTCCCCAGTTCACAGTTCACATCCAAGGTCTGGAAGGCGTTCATGGAACGTCGGGGGGTCTCAGTCAGCCTGACCTCTGGGTTTCACCCCAAGAGTAATGGGCAGGTGGAACGGGTGAATCAGGATGTAGGTAGGTTCCTGCGGTCCTACTGCCAGGACCGGCCGGGGAAATGGTTGGTGTTCTTGCCATGGGCCGAATATGCCCAGAACTCTCTCCGTCACTCCTCCACTAACCTAACGCCATTCCAATTTGTTTTAGGTTACCAACCGGTTCTGGCACCGTGGCATCAGAGCCAGACCGAGGCTCCTGTGGTGGATGATTGTTTTCGGCACACGGAGGAGATGTGGAACGCTGCTCACATCCACCTCCAACGCGCCGTACGTCGTCAGAAGGGCAACTCTGACCACCACCGCAGTGAGGCCCCGGTCTTTGTACAGGGAGATCGGGTCTGGCTCTCGACCCGGAATCTCCCCCTTCCGGCTGCCCTGCCGGAAGCTGAGCCCGCGGTTTGTGGGGCCGTTCAAAGTCCTGAGGAGGATAAACGAGGTTAGCTATAGGTTATTACTCCCACATGATTATCATATTAACCCCTCGTTCCATGTGTCTCTCCTCAGGCCGGTGGTTGCTGGTCCGCTCCAGGTGTCTGACGTGCGGGAGGTCCCTCCGCCTCCTCTGGACATCGAGGGGGCCCCGGCGTACTCCGTCCGTTCCGTCCTGAATTTGAGGCGTCAGGTGGGGGGCCTTCAGTACCTCGTGGAGTGGGAGGGGTACGGTCCGGAGGAATGGTGCTGGGTCCCGGTGAGGGATATCCTCGATCCTCGATTGAGGAATCGACAATTGCTATTAGCTTCTGTTCTGAGACCAGCAAGCAGCCAAGACTGAGCATTACTCATGTGCATGCAGTATTGTAGAGACTTTGGCCTATTACATGTAATTGTATCCCAAGAATGAGTAATGACTGTGCCATTTTCTTATTCTCAATGAAGCAACAGGGGTATTTACCTTACATTTCTTAATCATGTGTCAGCTGTGACAAATTCCAAACCAGTGAAACACAAAGGGCTCTCAGATATATTTGAAATCAATTTAGGGGTTTGTTTTCATAAAGGAATATTATGCAAAATAGCATGGAATCAAGCAAAATTTCAGTTTCTATTAGGTTATTAATTAGTGGTTGCATCGTAATGAAGTTGGAAGAAAAGGCAAGAGGCAAGTAAAGCTGTCCTACATTCAGTTAGAAGTAAAAAAATATATACAAAAGAGAGAGAAAAAAACAAGGATAGTAATCAAGGCAACAACAAACACTTCTAGATATAGATAAGCTGCCCCAACATACACCATCCCTGATGGGGACAAATCAAAAATAACTCATCAATCCCCCTCCAACTATAATTGCCTAATCACTATGTAACATCATCAGAGCATCCTTAACTGACTAAGACTACAACCACTGTCCCTGGTTGACCCAGTATTGGCCCACCCTTCCATCCTTCAAACACTGGGCCCGGTCTCTCATTTGCATCAGTTAGGAGGGAGGACTCCTCTCCCTCTCCCTCTACTTAATCAATATGGACTTCCACTCGAAGTGTTCCGAAGGCACCAGGACGACAAATGATTAGCAATCATTTTGTTTAGGCTGCCGCCAGGGGAAATCTAACTCTCAGGTTTAATGTCCTCTGTGACACAAAGTAAGGGGAAGAAGAGGGGTCTCCCGGAGAATCTGTAGATCAGCAGTCCGCTTCTTCTTCTTCAGAGGATTGGGAGGGAGGGAGGGAGGGTGGTTCACTGTAATCGTAGCCAAATTACATTATGATGGGAGTTTGTTCCTTCCCGACCTGCAGAGATTGACAAGGGGAGGGCATGATACATAACCAGTTCATCACTCAGCTAATGAGGTTGACACTCTTTACCTTGGTCATATTCACTAGGAACGAAACAAAGAGGGACCCACCTGAATTTGTCCAATAAGAAATGCTTGTTTTTGTTTTCCATTGCAAAACGTTTTTCTACGGTGTGCACTAATTAATATGACTAAGTTGGTGGTTGAAAGGATCAGGGCCAGAATGCCATCTCTCTCAATGTTGATTGTCACATGACTTGACAAATATTCATTCACCTTTTCTTCTAGAGTTCTTCAGTAGAGATGAAACTCAGACTGATTTGGTAATAAGAAAGCTTGAGAGAATGTGATATTTCCTGATCAACTCACAGAGATGGTTTGGAAAGAAACAAATTAAATCAAATATATATATATATATATATATATATATATATATATATATATATATATATATATATATATATATATTTTTTTATATATTCCAAAAAATTAATATCTTAATGTACCACACAAGGTGAGCCGTAATGAATATACATGCAATTCTACTGAACCATCGACATCACTTTCATGGATTAAATGTTTGCGTGTCAATACAAAGGAGGCCAAATGATAGTTGGACAGCATAAATATTTTTATGCTCAGAGGAAGTACTGGCCTTGAAATGCACAAGGTCATTTCCATTTTCACTGTACTGTTGGAAAATAAATTCACTTTCTTAGATAAAGGAGATAGACCATAAGTATAAAGTTGACGTTTGATGATGTTGGCTTAGTTTTTTATTTGGATTGACTATTGAATGAAATATAAAAATGTAACAATTCATAATGTATCATGTATTATCAATGGGCTACATTGAGAAGCCCCTCCTGAAAATTGTACATTGGCATTCCAGGATGAAAAGCAAGATTAGTTATTATTTCCAATGATGCTGTTCGTTAGTGTCACTGCTGCATGTGTTGTTTCAGCATACGTTTCCATGTGTATTACTGTATACTGTAGCCTGTATTGGACTATACTGACCACACAGATTGCTGCACTTTTAATGTGAAAATGTATGAGACACAGCAAAAACTCAATAATTATAATAGAAAGCCCCCCGGTGGTCTTTGAAATCATTAATAACTGTGATAATTTCCCCACTGGACACTACATGATGTATGGCTGTTTGTATCTCACAGACAGAAGGAAATAAGAAGTTGGAAGCAGAGAATATTGATCATGTGTTGACAACAACATTCACAATCTTATTTTTATCAAAGTACTGTATTATTGAGTGTGCTAATTATTGAAACAGTAAGGCTTTTTCAATGTTGATTTTACTGCGTTGTTGATGGTTTGGAACTCGAGGTGGCAATTTGTAATCACAGCTTCAAGCTATTTGATTTTGCATTATGTGTATGGGTTTTAATTGGGGGGTACTAAAACATACCTACTCCCTTGAGGGAAACATCCACCGATGTCATTGTAATGAAAATTAAAACTGCATGCTCCTTTCATGTGAGCAAAAAAGTGTAGAAATGGATCCAATCATAGATATAAAAGTAATCCTCACAGACTGATTTAGCCTCTCCCCAACTGACAACTGCCACCTTCATAGAATGCGGAAATGGACAATCATTCCTAACACTGTTCAAAGATAACTACTTCTAGTATTTCAATACAGCACACAACAACATGACAATAAAAACAGTAACAATAAAAAACAGGACCTCAATGAAACACGACAGCACTGCCATTGCTCAAGATGTTACCCAAGCTATAAAAGATACAGTGGAAAATGCTCCCATACACTGTACACAGTAGAGGCGGTAAAAACAGGTATGTCAGCAGAAAAGGACCAACTCCTTTGAGTCCAGGTAAGAGTGATGAAGGGGCAGACACTAAGAAAAGAGAGCGAGGTTGAAACTGTTAATGAATGGGTATTAGAAACCCTAGGTGGAGGCTGTGCTGAAATGCTTACTCGTCTGTGATTAATGACTACTAGCCTGCTGTAATAGGCACCACAGGGACCTCGGCTGCCTGCCCCTTTTTATAGAACAGCCCCAAAACAAAAAAAGATGAAGTCTCCATTACGGTTCCTCTTCACCAAAAAGTAGGTCTCAATATGGTTGCCGCGGCCAAGAAGCAAATGTGTCGTAACCTTTTATGTAAACCGCATATCGTTTTGTTAAATCGAATGAAAAATGTATCTTGCAAAATAACTGCATTTTTCATTACTCAACATCCAAAAGTCACAATGGCCAAGACAGTTGTTTAGTATTGAGGTGTCAGGAAAATGTCTTGGTTCAGTGCATCATATCCCTTGTTTAGAAGAATTGTCAATGGGAGTTTGATTTAGGTGTCCTGGTCTGACCTCTTATGAAGTTGAATTTGGAGAAGAAAAAAACAAGTTGAATCATAGGTTCCATTGCCCTCAAAATGATTAGAAGTTCTGGTTCTGGGTTCATCGTTCATTTGTTTACTCATGGACAGTGTGAATTTATACTCATCCTCAGAAATTCTCTGTGGGATTTGTACTTATTTTAGGTACATAGGAACTCTGTGTGTGTGCGTTTATGTGTGCATGTTTTTATATCAGAGGTGGTTCGATGAACCATGCTTGCATGATTAGTTACCTAACCTGTGACTGAAAGGGATAGTTTGGGATTTTGGCAATGAAGCCCTTTATCTACTTCCCCAGAGTCCTATTAACTTGTGAATACCATGTTTATGCAGTGGTTTAGTGGTGCCTGGAGAAATGGGCATAATTTTGTCCAACATTTCCCAAACGGCCCACCTGGTGAAGGAAAGGCGGCCTGTGTGAAAAATTCTATGAGAAACAGTGACATACACCCTGAATGACCTAAAATGATGAATCCCATATTGGACTTTCGTGGTCAGGCCAACCCAAGCTGTGCTGTGCAAGTAGGCTAATAGTAGGTCTACTATTAAAACAGATACAACACATTGGCCGTCATGGTAAATAAGAATTTGTTCTTAACTGACTTGCCTAGTTAAATAAAGGTAAAATAAAATAAAAATAAATTCGGAAAGTATTCAGACCCCTTCACCTTTTCCACTTTTGTTACGTTACAACCTTATTCTAAAATGGATGAAATTGTTTTTTTCCCCTTATCAATCTACACACAATACCCCATAATCACAAAGCAAAAACAGGTTTTTATAAATTTTTGCACAGAAATATTGCATTTACATAAGTATTCAGACCCTTTACTCAGTACTTTGTTGAAGCACCTTTGGCAGCGCTTACAGCCTTGAGTCTTCTTGGGTATGCCGCTACAAACTTGGCACACCTGCATTTGGGGAGTTTCTCCCATTCCTCTCTGCAGATCCTCTCAAGCTCTGTCAGGTTTTTATTTTATTTATTTTTGTTTTACCTTTATTTAACTAGGCAAGTCAGTTAAGAACAAATTCTTATTTACAATGACGGCCTACAACGGCCAAACCCGGACGACACTGGGCCAATTGTGCGCCGCCCTATGGGACTCCCAATCACGGCCGTTTGTGATACAGCCTGGAATCGAACAAGGGGGTCTGTAGTGACGCCTCAAGCACTGAGATGCAGTGCCTTAGACCGCTGCGCCACTCGGGAGGGGGAGAGTCGCTGCACAGCTATTTTCAGGTCTCTCCAGAGATGTACGATCAGGTTCAAGTCCGGGCTCTGGCTGGGACACTCAAGGACATTCAGAAACTTGTCCCAAAGCCACTCCTGCATTGTCTTGGCTCTGCGCTTAGGGTCGTTGTCCTGTTGGAAGGTGAACCTTCGCCCCAGTCTGAGGTCCTGAGCACTCTGGAGCAGGTTTTCATTAAGGATCTCCCTGTACTTTGCTCCATTAAACTTTCCCTTGATCCTGACTAGTCTCCCAGTCCCTGCCCCTGAAAAACATCCCCACAGCATGATGCTGCCACCACCATGCTTCACCGTAGGGATGGTGCCAGGTTTCCTCCAGACCTGACGCTTGGCATTCAGACCAAAGAGTTCAATCTTGGTTTCATCAGACCAGAGAATCTTGAATCTCATGGTCTGATAGGCTTTTAGGTGCCTTTTGGCAAACTCCAAGCGGGCTGTCGTGCCTTTTACTGAGGAGTGGCTTCCGTCTGGCCACTCTACCATAAAGGCCTGATTGGTGGAGTGCTGCAGAGATGGTTGTCCTTCTGGAAGGTTCTCCCATCTCCACAGAGGAACTCTGGAGCTCTGTCAGAGTGACCATCGGGTTCTTAGTCACCTCCCTGACCAAGGCCCTTCTCCCCCGATTGCTCGGTTTGGCCTGGCGGCAAGCTCTAGGAAGAGTCTTGGTGGTTCCAAACTTCTTCCATTTAAGAATGATGGAGGCCACTGTGTTCTTGGGGACCTTCAATACTGCAGAAATATTTTGGTACCCTTCCCAGATCAATTCTTTCGACCTCATGGCTTGGTTTTTGCTCTGACATGCACTGTCAACTGTGGGACCTTATATAGACCGGTGTGTGCCTTTCCAAATCATGTCCAATCAATTGAATTTACCACAGGTGGACTCCAATCAAGTTGTAGAAACATCTCAAGGATGATCAATGGAAACAGGATGCACCTGAGCTCAATTTCGAGTCTCATAGCAAAGGGTCTGAATACTTCTGTAAATAAGGTGTTTTTGTTTATTATTTTTAATACATTTGCAAACATTTCTAAAAACCTGTTTTTGCTTTGTCATTATGGAGTATTGTTTGTTAATTGATGACAAACAAGTCTGTAACGTAATGAAATGTGGAAAAAGGGAAGGGGTCTGAATACTTTCCGAAGGCACTTCGCAGAGACATAAAATGGTATCTACGAGTTCATCTGGCTCTGGGGAAGTAGGTAAAGGGCTTCATTGCCAAAATCCCAAACTATCCCTTTAAAGACTTGCGTTAGGCTTTAGGTCAGTGGGCTAACACAGTATTTGTGTTGTACAAATGACAATCACACACAAGTAGTACATACATGCCTGTGCTCTTGTCTTTTATGTTTGCAATGTGTGTATGTTTGTCTGTGTTAAAACCTTGGTACTGTCTGTGTGGCTAACAACCCCAGAAGGAGCCCTATTTTAATCAATGCCAGCTCTCATAAACATGCTGAGAGACTTTTTAACACACTGATTTGGAAAGTTACACTTGTAAGTGTATGACCACGATGCATACAGTGATCAATAAATTATTCATATCTCTTTTTGTTCTACACTGTACCTATTCCTTGGAGTAAAGAGCAGAGTGCATCTAGGAATCCTATTACAATCCATTTGACTTTAAAACAATTTTGACTGTGTGTGTGTTGTGTGTGTGTGTGTGTCTGTGTGTGTGGATGGATGCTGTACAGGTTATGGAGTAACACTATCTTGGCTGCTTCTTCACAAATAAACATTCATCTTTGCACTCCCTGCACGCTTAGCCAAAACACACAAATCCACAGAATTTATCTTACTATGGTCCGTATGCAGTCAGGCACAGAAATTCAGAAAAGCAACTATTGCAAGCATTTATTTTTCAAGGTTATTATGAAGATTCCTCCTGGGTAGAGTGGAAATGTGATAAGGAAGACATGTTTTATTTTGATTTGCATAACACAGATTTACATGCTATTTTGTTTTTGTGCCTTTTCAAATACTGTATAGTATTAGGCAATTCACACTTTGAGATTCATCATTAAGTTCATAACAAATATACAGCTCCAATACTGATTACTAATTGGTCAAAAGTGTTAGAATAATGTAAATATCAATTGACAGTCACATCTCTGTTTTAAGGTTTCTATGTCTGTCTTATCCTACTGTAATGATGCTGTATTATAAATGTCTTCTTAATTGAGTAATGACTTCAGACTTTCCGGAATAACCTCTTAGAAATAATGATGTATCTTGCACAACCTAGCCTAGAATATACTGCTACCATTCTGTCACAACCCAACAAACAGAGACATTTGACAATTTCAAACGTTTCTGTCCTTTCACTCAAAAATGACATAACCCGTCTTTCTTCTCTTCAACATAGAGAGCCAAACTGTCTGTGGCGTCTTTGTTCAAGTCTTTTTCAGATGGGCTCTTCTGTACAGAATAAAATAAAAAGATTTGGATCTCAGATGAATTGAAGAAGGGCAAGAAAGGGAAGAGAAGCAGTGTGATTGTCCCAAGGCCTGGACCGATAATAGGGTCCTGGCTTCAGGGATCCCTCTGGAGGTGTCTGTAAGCCCCCAACAATGGAGGTAAAAGAACCAAGTGGGAACCATCATTGACACCAGGCCCACCCAGCACTGACTGGTTCCATTGTGCCGTGGTACCTCTCTTAATTCGTTTTGGCATCATGGAGCTGGCAAACGGATTGATTCTGGTCTTCTGTCAGTCTGTCCACCCAGGTATCACTATTGTATGTGAGGGGAACCTGCAGTTTGAAGTGCTATCCGATCACACAATTTTGGGGAATTTTGTCCACGTTTTGAACAGAAAGGTACCATTTTGTAATGGTTTGCATGAACACAGTTCTGAATACAGAGATTTAGCCAATTTACTTTTAATGTTGACGTCTTGCGTGTCAATCAGAAGTTATGATTAGGAAGGAACTACCTGTCTTGTGGGTTCGGTAGATCATTTTTATTCCATTTACACTGCTCAAAAAATAAAGGGAACACTTAAACAACAAAATGTAACTCCAAGTCAATCACACTTCTGTGAAATCAAACTGTCCACTTAGGAAGCAACACTGATTGACAATAAATGTCACATGCTGTTGTGCAAATGGAATAGACAACAGGTGGAAATTATAGGCAATTAGCAAGACACCCCCAATAAAGGACTGGTTTTGCAGGTGGTGACCACAGACCACTTCTCAGTTCCTATGCTTCCTGGCTGATGTTTTGGTCACTTTTGAATGCTGGCGGTGCTTTCACTCTAGTGGTAGCATTAGACGGAGTCTACAACCCACACAAGTGGCTCAGGTAGTGCAGCTCATCCAGGATGGCACATCAATGCGAGCTGTGGCAAGAAGGTTTGCTGTGTCTGTCAGCGTAGTGTCCAGAGCATGGAGGCGCTACCAGGAGACAGGCCAGTACATCAGGAGACGTGGAGGAGGCCGTAGGAGGGCAACAACCCAGCAGCAGGACTGCTACCTCCACCTTTGTGCAAGGAGGAGCAGGAGGAGCACTGCCAGAGCACTGCAAAACGACCTCCAGCAGGCCACAAATGTGCATGTGTCTGCTCAAACGGTCAGAAACAGACTCCATGAGGGTGGTATGAGGGCCCGACGTCCACAGGTGGGGGTTGAGCTTACAGCCCAACACCGTGCAGGACGTTTGGCATTTGCCAGAGAACACCAAGATTGGCAAATTCGCCACTGGCGCCCTGTGCTCTTCACAGATGAAAGCAGGTTCACACTGAGCACATGTGACAGACGTGACAGAGTCTGGAGACGCCGTGGAGAACGTTCTGCTGCCTGCAACATCCTCCAGCATGACCAGTTTGGCGGTGGGTCAGTCATGGTGTGGGGTGGCATTTCTTTGGGGGGCCGCACAGCCCTCCATGTGCTCGCCAGAGGTAGCCTGACTGCCATTAGGTACCGAGATGAGATCCTCAGACCCCTTGTGAGACCATATGCTGGTGCGGTTAGCCCTGGGTTCCTCCTAATGCAAGACAATGCTAGACCTCATGTGGCTGGAGTGTGTCAGCAGTTCCTGCAAGAGGAAGGCATTGATGCTATGGACTGGCCCGCCCGTTCCCCAGACCTGAATCCAATTGAGCACATCTGGGACATCATGTCTCGCTCCCTCTACCAACGCCACGTTGCACCACAGACTGTCCAGGAGTTGGCGGATGCTTTAGTCCAGGTCTGGGAGGAGATCCCTCAGGAGACCATCCGCCACCTCATCAGGAGCATGCCCAGGCGTTGTAGGGAGGTCATACAGGCACGTGGAGGCCACACACACTACTGAGCCTCATTTTGACTTGTTTTAAGGACATTACATCAAAGTTGGATCAGCCTGTAGTGTGGTTTTCCACTTTAATTTTGAGGGTGACTCCAAATCCAGACCTCCATGGGTTGATAAATTTGATTTCCATTGATCATTTTTGTGTGATTTTGTTGTCAGCACATTCAACTATGTAAAGAAAAAAGTATTTAATAAGATTATTTCATTCATTCAGATCTAGGATGTGTTATTTTAGTGTTCCCTTAATTTTTTTGAGCAGTGTATATAGCTATATATCTTTCAGTGCACAACTCGGTAGCTGTTAAGTAACTGCCACTTTGAGAAGTGACTAAGAAGCTATTTTGACAGCCATTGTAGGTGGATCCAGATGCTGTAAGTACCATGTCCCTGAGATGAAAAAAAAAAATATATTGTTTAAACAAAGTTCCCGAAACTATAGGCTTACACAAGTTGAGAGAATTTGAGAGGGATTTCTAGAAATCCATGCAAGCTCCAACATTTATTTGGAATCATGGCATCTGGCCTTTCTTGTTAGGGGAACATGATGAACAACTTTTCCCAATCATTCCCAGATTTGTTCTCCAGTCGAGCAACTTCTCACCTGCTATCCAAACTCTGAGATTTCAAGGTAGCTGTGAAAGAAGTGATGGCCGTAAGTCAAGCTGCCATCTGCTGTGGCACCTGCGTCGTTCTATCCAGACGGGCCCACCACCGGCTCGCCGAAGCCATCCCTCACAGCACCGGGAACCTGTCATACATTCTTTATGATGGCCTGACAGGCGGCCACAGATTGGCCACGATTCAGCTTGTTGGGGAAGTGAGACAAATGCAATCCTGTCAGTATATCAACGGAAACAGAGCAGATTTGATGACTGGGGGTCCTGCCTCGACAGGCCGAACCAGCAGCATCAGCAACCTGTTGTTGTCCACCGTGATCCTGACTGATAAGCAATCTGTCTGCCCGGCCTCGGTCTCCCCGGTCCTCCGAAATCTGATTCAGCTGCTGCTGGAACACAACATGAAAGGATGGTTCTCTGAGTGGTTCTGGAACAAGAGGGCATCCGTTCAAAGTGAACAAGCGTCAAGCTTGGCCATACATGGTGTTTCTGTTGATATACAATTATATTCTAAATGGAAAGGTTTGTAGATAGCAATGTTGCACCGATGTGAAACACTAAACTCTTCACATTACACACTCCATATCCAAGCGATAACACACATATAGGACTTCCAACACGTATTAATCAAGGCATACATCATCAGTTGCCGGGGCATCTTGAAGCCATTACGAAAATGTCTCAGATGATGCTTAGCATATGCCCGGTGACCCATAAGAGCTAGTATAGCATTAGCGTAGCACTAGAGTAGCAGCTACACTAGCACTTCCTGTTAGAGGACAGAGGGAAAGGCAGCAGCAGCAGCCTGGCTAATGGCAGCTGTATGCTAAAGTCCTCCTCTGACTCAGCAAAGAGAGAGTGAGAGTGCTGATTCTGTGGACCAGTGCTAGCCACTTCCAGGCTTCTTGTCAGTGAGGCCAGCTCTCAGACCATAGGAAACGAAACAGCTCATATGATGTCAAAACTCAAATGCTGAATAGTAGACAAGATATGAGGTAGATGCGGTTCCATCAAAAGGCATGAAAGGGAGTAGAAGGGACTTTTTGAAAGTGAAGGATGTGACAGGGGGATAGGGAGATCTCTGTAGATTCGCTTGTGGGTTTTAACCTAGTGTTTATGTTTGTTATGTCCTATCATAAAATGTATATAATCATACACAAACAACATACTGAATATACGTATTAACAAGTGCTAATAATAACACTGAAATTGGACAGACAAATTATCATTCAGCAAGGGAAAATATTGAGAGACAAGTAGCCTTCATGCTCCCTCTCAGTTTTGCACTTAGTAGTGAATATTATTGATGAACGTGATACTGAAACGTGTTGTAAAACAATTTACACTTATCTTGTTCGACACAATACTAATCATGAGTTCTGGGAATATTTGAAGTGATAAACATACAATAGTTTATCCACTCTGAAGCATGTATTTGATAATAGCAGCTCCTTACACTAGGCTAGTCCCTCTGTATGCTCTACATAAATGTTGTCAGCTCTCATACTAATGAATTATCCATTATTCATGGCGAAGCTCTAATTGAGCACATTCCCCAGTGCACACAGTCTCATCACTCGTCCAGTGTTTGGAAAAAGAGAGGTTATATTTCATTTGAAGATGAAAAAACAAGTATTTGCAGAGAGGCCTCTCTCTCTCTCTCTCTCTCTCTCTCTCTCTCTCTCTCTCTCTCTCTCTCTCTCTCTCTCTCTCTCTCTCTCTCTCTCTCTCTCTCTCTCTCTCTCTCTCTCTCTCTCTCTCTCTCTCTCTCTCTCTCTCTCTCTCTCTCTCTCTCTCTCTCTCTCTCTCTCTCTCTCTCTCTCTCTCTCACACACACACACTTGGTGAACTGGGAACTGTGAAATGTAAATGCAGACAGCTGCTCCTGCATAGGATTTGCAAGTCAACCCCTCATGTAATGAATAGCCATCTCCAAATGAAGCGTCATGCAAAGCAGGTGTAGTGAGTGCTGTCAATACTGCACCTCTAAAACTTTGGGAAGCCTGGCTCTGGAGAAGTTAGAATTAATGATACAACAGTCTCCCCAAAAGGGAGAAGGAGAAACTGAAAGATATTTTTTTGACTCTATTAAAAACAGGAGTGCAATTCTCGCCAGACTTGGAGCCGAGAGGGAATTCGACCCATGAGCGTCTCTCCTCCCTTGACAAGTGGATGACACTCTGTCAGTCGTGAGACGGTGCTCAGTGCCCAAGCAATTGCAGCATAGCTGTCCACGCCACATGATGGCATAGTGACACAGTGGTATTGTCTTGCCAACAAGTTACAGTGAACTGGCTAAAACCAGTTTCTGGTTTCGTATTCTATTTGTCATTACAGTGACTTTCTTGGCATTATGTAACTTATTGACATTATTAATAATGAAATATTTGAATACATTGGGGGATTTTATTTCTTACTGTTAAATTGAAGACTCATTCCATTTACCCTCAATTGGGATTTGTATCTAGCCCTAATCCAACACCCTTGATTTTACCCTCAGCTAATCAAGGACCTTGATATGTATATGTGTAGGGCTGTAACAAAAGCCTGCATCCTCAGTAGCTCCAGGAGACCTGCTCTAGGTTCTCTATGGCATTTATTCTGAGAGGAAAATACTGAATGACCAAATAGCATGTTAGATATTGTGGATGATGGGTATTCTACTGTACACAACAGGAGGCTGCTGAGGGGAGAACGGTTCATAATAAGGGCCGGAACGGAGCAAATGGAATGGCATCAAACACCTGAAAAGCATGTGTTTGATGTATTTGATACCATTCCACCACTTCTGCTCCAGTCATTACCACGAGCCCGTTCTCCTCAATTAAGGTGCCACCAACCTCCTGTGCTGTACACCGTTGGTTACAGCACAGCCATGTACTCACAACAACATTTTACATTACATTGTGTATTTGCATGTATGTGTTTATCATGCAAAATACTTTTGACTTGCCCCACTTTGTAATCTCTAAATCAAACATACATGATGTGTCTGTGTGGGCTCTCTCCATGGTATCACATACAGTAGTTGTCATGCATTGTTTTCACGTCTATTCATGTGTGAAGTGTTTAAACGACAGAACTGCTCTATGTGTTTTTAATGCGTGGATAAACAGATTAGTTCAGCCGAGATAATGTAATTGTTATCGATCTCTTGCATATTTATGCTAATTAATAATCCATACATCTTTACAAACAGATTTAGCCTGAGATGGGATTAATTGTAAACTTTTCTTGGGGACTTTTTTTCCCCAATCCAGCTTGACTAATGTCTTTTAAAATGAACGTTGTTAATGACTGATTGGCACTGGCTGGGGAGTAGAGGCAGAGTACAGTAAGGCAAGTAAGTAAGGCAAAGACGAGAAGTTAGAGGGGAAGTTCAATGCAGCTGTATTTCAAAATGGCTGACTTCCCACAGTTGTTGTTTTTTGTTCATGTAAAAGAGAAGATGCATTATTCAGTCATGGGAGACAACTAAATATAAACAGATTAAAGTTTGAACATTTGAGAGAGCAGTTCTCAAAGGGAATTGGCAATGTAACCCAGTTTCCAAACCTCTCTCCACCAATGGGATCTTTCACTCACACAATACTGGAAAAAATAAGTATTGGCAAGTGAGTTGACCCATTAGTTGAACAATAACCATTTTGTTATGGTGTTGTGTCTATAACGATTCAGTTAATTGACAATTTTCCACCTGGTAGGCACAGCAATGATGTAAACATTCCCCCAGGAAGTTTTTAATTGATAATTCACTGACATGTTATGATATAATTCTTAAGCAGTTGGCAGAATAATTATGACTCATTATCATTCCATATTACAGAAATCTCTCAGAGTCCAACCTCTGGTTCCAAACCTTTAATGCTCCAGTGGTAGTGTAATCAATTACGAGTGTATTTCTGGAGATAGATTCTGTTGAACTTGTTCAAGGTTCCGTTCAACACGTTTTACTCGTTTAATGTTACCACAGCTTTGATTGTCATTGCTAAGAGAACACTTCAGAACTTTAGTGGTTTTCACGATAGCTGAACAGTGGTAGCCTAATACAGACCGGGTAGCTGAGTGGGAATTGCCATGCTTTGTTGTTGGGTCTGTTGTAAACAAATTAGAGTTTGATTTGAAATGTAAACAATAATGAGATTACTACTTTTTCCTGACTTGATGACTGCAATGACAGTAACATATTCCACTCAGCTATTCTTCAAACTGCTGATGTTCTACTCAAAACTGTCCTGTCATCTTTACTTCTTTCTTTATAAACATATGGCCCAACTTCCTTGCTTTTGTACTTGATGTTTCTACTTTTCAAGAGGAATTAGGAGCAAAACCATCACTCTACTGTTGTAGTACAGTATACAGGAAGTTAGCCCATGTATTTATGATGCGGCTTACAGTTGACTGGTGGATTTTGAATCTGTGGGCCAGATCCTTCTGCATCAGACCCAATGACAAGTAATTCATGAAGAGAAGAAATTCGTCAATGGGTTGAAGAACCTGAAAAGAGTAAGAATTCCATTATTACCTCATTACACAAATAGATTGTTACTGGCTTAACTTTCAAGATGATAAGATGATGCAATATATCTTGCTTTGTAAGAACAACTGTAAAATATATTCACCGTTGCATTGCCAATGTGAGGGACCTCATCAGTCTTTGCTACACTTCGTGCTCTTGTCACCCGTATGATCTTGCAGGTGGCTGGCTCTATCTGCTTCCAAAAGGCCATCAGGTGGGCATGACTTGCAAACCTGTGGGACATACGTGATACATTTCTATATGTTAAGTGTCCATACACAACGTTAAATTGCAAGCATGTTAGCATCCTTATTGACAGTTATACAACATCTTAGAACATTTGGCACTAAGGTCAGAAACTGGACCACGCACACGTCAGTCCTTTTGCTTACTGCTCTTCTCATACAATTCATGCGCTAGTAGATAGCCTAGATCTAGATAGTTTTAGATAGATACTTTACTCATCCCGAGGGAAATTCAAGGTTTCCAGTAGCTTACAACAACACACATCACACATGCAACATTTAAACAGATAATAATTCTAGTCATTGTTGACAGCGCAAATACATAGGCCTATATATTAAACACATTGGACATTTTAATTTACCTTGTGAAAAACCTTATGTCATCATCAGATCCAGCAAACCGCTCCAAGCAGAACTTGCTGCTGATAGTTATCTCCTCAATTTGATTTCGGAGCCTTGCTATCTCTACACTAAGTTCTTCATTGTGGTCAAGGGACATATCCAGTGCAGCAGGTTCAGTACTGTTGCAGTAGTCATGGTCAGGAGGAGAGTCCAATTCCACAGACGGATCATTCATGGTTTCTGTGTTGGGACGCTCGGTCCTTTCCCAATCTCCGGGCCGTGGGGCTGGAAGATTGAAATTGTTCCATTGAAACAGCACTGGAACAGCTCCCTTCTTCAGACGTCTGTGCTCAGCTGGAGTCGGAGGCTCTATCACATCTTCACTTAAAAAGTGTCGGCTGCAGACTCGTGTGTTTGTTGTAAGAAAGTTGACTCGTCGAATGTTAATCACCCACCGTTTATGTAATTCACTGTCTTTGGGAAAAGTAAAAAAACTAACAGAAGAATTGCATCTGGCAGACACTGTACATTGCGGCACACAGCAGTGATGGCTGGAAGAGCTGTCATCCCATTTTTGAAAGGACACTTTCGAACGTTTACACGTCATCGTGTTATAAGTCAAGACGAAGTATTACAAGTAAAAACATTAACATAAACATTAAGATAAACAACAACAACGACGAAAATGAACAGTTTCGGATGTTTTTGACGACAAGCATTCAATGCTAGCATACGGTAGCACAGCATTCTACGATAACCGGAAGTTTACATCCATCCTGAGATTTAACCGGAAATACGTCATGCTCGCCGGTGCATATCTCCTATTGGGGGAAAAGAAAACCCAATGATGATGTACATTGGTGAATGACAAATGTTGCACCTTTCCCTGTTTAAACTAATGGCTTTACACATTGATTACATAGCTGATGACCTTGGTGTTCAGCTACCACCCATGGAGGATCAATTACCTCTACCCACAGTTCGAGCTACTAAAAATGCACTGCTAAAGTGAAGGTGATTACAAAACTTTGAGGTGCATGATTGACTTTGGAGTGAACAGTGGGCAAAAATCAAGAGTGAGACGCGGTAAAGAAGTCATTACAGCGAATACGTTCTCTTTATTCAACATTTCATTTTACACATAAAACATTTATATGAAAATATGCATTTGAAATAAATTCTATGGATAGAGTTATGCTATTGGGGCATATGGGGCTTTGAAAGCATTGGGTGAACAAAACCATTGTAGCGTCCATTTCTCTCATTGAGGTTTAGAGTATTGAGCATAAGACAAAACTCACACATGGCAAACACATGACCTGACAAGAATGTTCCATTATTCAACTGTGAAATTGAGATCTGGAGAGGGGGCGAGTGGCTATGTGTACAACAGCCTATGGGAAGAGCTGGTCCTCTGATTGAGCCAACAGTGGTTCTAAACCCCTATAGAGCCTCTCTTGTATGGAGCATGACTTATGTATTGTCCCCATTGGAAAGGCATGTTGCTTCCGCAAAAATAATAATTTGGTCAATACCGCTGTGCTCATTAAAGACCATGCTTCACCTTGCTGTCAGCCCACAGCACACTCTTAGAAAAAAGGTGCTATCTGAAACCTAAAAGGGTTCTTCAGCTGTCCCCATAGGAGAACCCTTTGAATAACCTTTTTTGGTTCAAGGTATAACCCTTTTCACAGAGGGTTATACCTGGAACCAAAAAGGGCTCTAACTGGAACCAAAAAGGGTTCTCCTATGGGGACAGCTGAAGAACCCTTTTAGGTTTCAGATAGCACCTTTTTTCTAATAGTGTGCTGTGGGTTGACAGCAAGGTGAAGCATGGTCTTGCCTAATTGGTTAATGGAAACAGCTGGACGTAATGACGTCTCCGCTTTAAAAAAAACTAGAGTGTTTCCATTAACCAATTAGGCAAGACCATGCTTCACCTTGCTGTCAACCCACAGCACACTCTTAGAAAAAAGGTGCTATCTGAAACCTAAAAGGGTTCTTTCGGAAGTGATGTAGCTCAGTTGATAGAGCATGGCATTTGCAACGCCAGGGTTGTGGGTTCGATTCCCACAGGGGGTATGAAAAAAAATAATGTATGCACTAACTGTAAGTTGCTCTGGATAAGAGCGTCTGCTAAATGACTAAAATGTAAAAATGGAAGAAGAACCCTTTTGGAACCCTTTTTTCTTAGAGTGGATTACTCAAGTCAACTGTTGTGGTTACACAACTGGGGCTTACAGAGGCCATTGTATAAGATCTTCTTTGAGAACCTCATTCATCTAAAGCTGAAAAGGTTGTACTTTACCAATATTGCCTTGAAACCTGGTAGCCCAACATTTTGGGATGAAAAACAAAAATGCAGTCAGATTCAGTAATACTTTTAGGGCATTTCTGGACAAAAAGCTGACATTTTCAATTGCAACTTTTTTACTGAGCTTTGGTAGGCCTATATGCACTGCCGACATACCACAGTGACAAAAGGTGGACCTTTAGGGCAATCTCTGGACAAAAAGCTGAAATTACCAAAAAAGCTGAAAGTGGAATGGACATACCACAGCGACACGAGGAAGTGGACATACGCGCATCATCCCATTGAGGAATGACACACAGAGCTACATACATCGTCCCTTCAATCTCCCCTAGTCTATTCACAGCTAAGTCCAAATGGATTTCCATTATTCCCTTTTAACAGAGGCCTGTTGAGTTCATCACGAGCTTACAATAGAGGGGAGGACAAGCGGGCTGACAAATGTACAAGGGCAAATGGTAAATAAGTGAAAAGAGGAATGAGTTTAAGATGGAGGGCAGACGATGCCCCACTCAGTCAAAGACGCATTAGGAGGGTTAGAGTCAACACTATAATGGGCGTTGATGAGGCAAAAGGGTCAAACGTTTTCAGCCATGTCTGAGGTTTTGGTTCATCCTGAACAGATTGAACAGAACAGTATTTTTGTATGATTTCTAAAATATTTTTTAGTGAATGGTACTGTCAGGGAAGTGGCTTTATTTTCACTTGCTTATCTTGCCTGATTGCTTATGCCCACATAATGTTTAACTAAGGTGGTGATCATGCTGCTTTGTGTTGATACAACAATTGCAGAGTATTACAATCACCCTATTATATAGGTATTTAGTAATTATGTACTTGGAACACAGGCTATTATTGAATTAATTGGCAGCTTTTGGAGCAGTGGCGGTGGCAGTCAAAGTAATACCACAAATCCTGAATCCTCTGGCAACGTGGCGAAAGCATGCTACACACCTAGAAAAGTAGAGTCTGTGACAAAGCACCTCCTTTCCATGACAATGCACGTTTGCAAAGGGTCCATCAACCCCCATTACTCATTAGCTGGAGGACCCCAAGTGAGCACTGCATCAGCAGAATCGTTCGTTCCTTCATTGACTACAAAGCACAGCTGGTTATCAGTCTGTGGAGCAATACCGTATTGAATTAACAAGGATTCCCACCGCCGGAGTCCAGCTCTGATAGGCCTGCTCTTCAGAATTCATCTTTTTAATTACAGACTGACTAAAGATAAGATGGATAGCAACACAATTTAGTCTATTTACTTTCATGTGTTTTATTTCCAATCTGACTCAGAATTCTCTGCATTGTACTAAGCTACACTGGTTATAACTCTCTTCAAACAATACATCCAAATCAAATCAAATCAAATGTATTGGTCACATACACATGGCTAGCAGATGTTATTGCGAGTGCAGCGAAATGCTTGTGCTTCTAGTTCCGACAGTGCAGCAATATCTAGCAAGTAATATCTAACAGTTCCACAATAAATACCTAATACACACAAATCTAAGTAATGGAATAAGAATATATCAATATATGGATGAACAATGTCATTGTCAGAGCGACATAGGTTAAGATGCAATAGATAGTATAGAATACAGTATATATATATGAAATGGGTAATGCAAGATATGTAAACATTAATAAGATAGTATAGAATACAGTATATACACTACTGGTCAAACATTTTAGAACACTGGAATGCATTTCAATTAACAGGTGTGCCTTCTTAAAAGTTAATTTGAGGAATTTCTTTCCTTCTTAATGTGTTTGAGCCAATCAGTTGTGTTGTGACAATTGAGATAGTTTGGGATGAGTCGGATGGAAGAGTGAAGGAAAAGCAGTCAACAAGTGCTCAGCATATGTGGGAACTCCTTCAAGACTGTTGGAAAAGCATTCCAGGTGAAGCTGGTTGAGAGAATGCCAAGAGTGTGCAAAGATGTCATCAAGGCAAAGGGTGGCTATTTGAAGAATCTCAAATATTAAATATATTTTGTTTAACACTTGTGTGGTTTTGTTTAACACTTGTGTGGTTATTACATGATTCCATATGTGTTATTTCATAGTTTTGATGTATTTCAATTATTCTACAATGTAGAAAATAGTACAAATAAAGAAAAACCCTTAAATGAGTAGGTGTTCTTAAACTTCTGACTGGTAGTGTACATATGAGATGGGTAATGCAAGATTTGTAAACATTATTAAAGTGGCATTACCGCACGGCAAGCGGTACCGCAGTGCCAAGTCTAGGTCCAAAAGACTTCTCAACAGCTTCTACCCCCAAGCCATAAGACTCCTGAACAGCTAATCATGGCTACCCAGACTATTTGCACTGCCCCCCCACCCCATCCTTTTACGCTGCTGCTACTCTGTTAATTATTTATGCATAGTCACTTTAACTCTACCCACATGTACATATTACTTCAACTACCTCAATTAGCCGGTGCCCCCGCACATTGACTCTGCACCGGTACCCCCCTGTATATATAGCCTCCCTACTGTTATTTTATTTTACTTCTGCTCTTTTTTTTCTCAACACTTTTTTTGTTGTTGTTTTATTTTTACTTTTTTTGTTAAAAATAAATGCATTGTTGGTTAAGGGCTGTAAGTAAGCATTTCACTGTAATGTCTGCACCTGTTGTATTCGGCGCATGTGGCCAATAAAATTTGATTTGATTTGATGTGATTATTAAAGTGACTAGTGTTCCATTTATTAAAGTGGCCAGTGATTTTCAAGTCTGTATGTAGGCAGCAGCCTCTCTGTGCTAGTGATGGCTGTTTAACAGCCTGATGGCCTTGAGATAGAAGCTGTTTTTCAGTCTGTCGGTCCCAGCTTTGATGCACCTGTACTGACCTCGCCTTCTGGATGATAGCGGGGTGAACAGGCAGTGGCTCAGGTGGTAGTTGTCCTTGATTATCTTTTTGGCCTTCCTATGACATCGGGTGCTGTAGGTGTCCTGGAGGGCATGTAGTACGCCCCCGGTGATGCGTTGCGCAGACCGCATCACCCTCTGGAGAGCCCTGCTGTTGTGGGTGGTGCAGTTGCCGTACCAGGTGGTGATACAGCCCGACAGGATGCTCTCAATTGTGCATCTGTAAAGGTTTGTGAGGGTTTTAGGTGACAGGCCATATTTCTTCAGCTTCCTGAGGTTGAAGAGACACTGTTGCACCTTCTTCACCACACTGTATGTGTGGGTGGACCATTTCAGTTTGTCAGTGATAGATAGTTGATATGAATGAATAATTGATAACTTGCATGAAGTCAAATGTGGATCACTATGCCCCAATGCAGAGGCAGCACAGATTAAGTTTTGCCCTGTCAATCAAGCACTCTCTATTTTGAGTTCAAACTGGTAAAACAACATGGCAAACCATGTCTGTACAGAGAAAAAGTAATGTATGCCTATGGGTGGTCCTATGACCTTGGGCAAAGTACAAGTGAAGTTGTGCATCTTCACTCACTCCATTTGTCCAGGAAATAGAATAAGAAAAAAACTCTGACCATAAGTCTGATGCAAAACTTATTGAATTGTATATTCCTAATCATACAAACATAATAGAAGGGATTATCATCAGCACACATTAAATCAAATCAAATTGTATTTGGCACATGTGCCGAATACAGGTGTAGACCTTACTGTGAAATGCTTACGTAAGAGCCCTTAAACAACAATGCAGAGTTTTAAAAAGGTAAGTAAGAAATATTTGCTAAATAAACTAAAGGAAAAATAGTAACACAATAGAATAACAATAACGAGGCTATATACAAGGGGTACCAGTATCGAGTCAATGTGCAGGGGTAAGGGTTAGTCGAGGTAATTTAGGTTAATATGTACATTCAGGTAATGGTAAAGTGACTATGCAGAGATAATAAACAGAAATAATAAACAGAGATAATGCATAGATACACACATACAATAATAGCTATGTTTTCATTAACTTGTCCAGTGATGTTTTGTTGACATTTAGAAATGTTGCATAGTAAATAGATGGGACAATTGCCTGATACGGTTCCTTCCATTGAACTGTATTTTGTTGCTAAAAACAGCTGGACGTAATGACGTCACCGCTTTAAAAAAAACTAGAGTGTTTCCATTAACCAATTAGGCAAATTGCGCATTAATACATTGGCGACAGCCTGTATGTCCTCCTACCTATCTGTTTCATGTCTCAGGTAGCACACAAAAGCCAGCATGGATAGAATGCAATAATTTATTTGCCATATTCTAATAATTCTCATGTGCTAATGTATCGCCACGGTCCGTGCCATGGTGAAACTTGCACTCCTGTAAATGTGAAAAAACGGATGGTGAAACTTACATCCAGCCAACCAGAAAAGCAAGTCAAAGCAATTCAGCCATTCTTGAAAGTCCGGAAATTCTTTGTCCTGTGGAGTGGATGGAGCTTTATAGTTATGTGATGACATCACGTGCCCTGCATACCTTCAAAATTATTTGCAATCATCATTTATCATTTTGTCGCAATAAAGAAATCATTCATAATTTATTTGACAAAAGAGATATTAACCCCTGACGAACAGATAAACATTTTGTCGATCTTTAGAACATTTCTCCTATAGCTTCCATTTCCATTAGACATGTTGCAATGTTTTTATTTTGAGATATTGCTTTTGTTGAATAAACCTGGGTCAATGGAAACCTGACTACTAACTACCAACATTCATTTTTTTACGTGTCTCATGTTGCGCTCAATCCTCCAGACAACAAGGTCAACGTATTGTAGCAATTGTCATGACTTCCACCGAGGCTGCCTCCCCTCCTTGTTCGGCCAGGTTTCGGCGTTCGTCGTCACCGGCTTACTAGCTACTGCCGATCCCATTCTCATCACTCCACTTGTCATGTCTTGTCTTGTCAATCACACACACCTGGTGCTCATTCCCCTAATTAGTATGTGTATAAGTGTTCCCTCTGTTCCCCTTGTCTTTGTGAGTGATTGTTTCATTGTGAGAGCGAGGAGCTCGGTTGAGCTACTCTTCCATTTGTTATTGCCAAGGTGAAATATTTCCCTTGTGATAGTTTTGTTTTGACGCTTGGTGCGTTTTATTTATGTAAACGAAATAAACTCTGGACTTTGGTGTTTTACCTCCTGCGCCTGACTCCTTCATTCACACCTCATCACAGCAATATGTTTTCAGACCTGCTAATGTATTAATTATGTGTCCGCTGGAAACATTGTAATGGTTGAACACATACTATTCACGAATGCAAGCTGAAAAGGGCATGTGAGATATTTAACATGGCACACTTGTCATTTCCCTTAGTGACCCTTATGTATTCTGTCAGCTAAATGTGCTGAAGACAAACCTACCTGACTAGAGAGCTGCTTGATGAAATGAGTGTCTTTCGGCAAAATGGAGTTACCCATCAATTGCTTTCTGATAGTAAACTGGTAGAATTACCTGCAGTTAGCACATATACTAAAGGTCAATGTGCAGGGATATATATTATTTACTAATTTAAAGTACATTTCATATTCCACACCCATATCCCGTGCTGCTGAGAAATGCATTTGAAATAGCAACAAATAGGTACAGAAAAAGTACACATTGCATATAAGCATGGCTTCTATTGTATGCTTTGCATGACCTGTGTGTGTGTGTGTGTGTGTGTGTGTGAGTGCATGTGTGTGTGTACACACACTACTCATAAAAGTACTGAATTGTCCTGTGGAGTAATTAAGAAATTACCCGTGATCCGTTAGGCTATAGGGGATTGGCTTCACTCAATACCCCCAGGGTTGCCTCTCGAGATTAATAAACAGAAAACCAACATAGTCAATGCGACACTCTCCTGCTAGAGATCCCAGTCAATGTCTTTGTAATCGTCCCCATAATCATATTTATGTAAATGTTTGTTATGCCTGTTAAATGGGACGGTGTAATGGTGGTTTCATTAGACCTTGTTAATTGAGGCATGGTAATGCTACAGGTAGCTTTCTGCTCTGAATGAAGTGAATGTGGGAGTGAGTTGTAAATGAATTGTGTGATTGCGCAGTCGAGTGCTAGTCTGAATTGCAGCTAATGCCGATGAGGGAGAAAGACACAATGGTGTTTTGAGCAGTTTTCTGGAAACACAGCATCTAGTAAAGGAACTCTGCATGTAGAGGTCAACGTACTGCCGTCTATTTGATTGTACTTAGTGTTGAACTCTCGACAGCCTCCATTCACAAAAGGGAGATGTAGAATAACTTTTATTGGATATTACATTTCATGGTTATGGCTAAGGTAACACACATTTTCTTTGTCTGTCTGTGCGATTGTCGGGCCCAATGCTTTTTCTGTAGACGAGGACCTTGGTGTTCAAGGAACAAGCACATGTACAGTGGGGGGAAAAAGTATTTAGTCAGCCACCAATTGTGCAAGTTCTCCCACTTAAAAAGATGAGAGAGGCCTGTAATTTTCACCATAGGTACACGTCAACTATGACAGACAAATTGAGAAAAAAAAAATCCAGAAAATCACATTGTAGGATTTTTAATGAATTTATTTGCAAATTATGGTGGAAAATAAGTATTTGGTCACCTACAAACAAGCAAGATTTCTGGCTCTCACAGACCTGTAACTTCTTCTTTAAGAGGCTCCTCTGTCCTCCACTCGTTACCTGTATTAATGGCACCTGTTTGAACTTGTTATCAGTATAAAAGACACCTGTCCACAACCTCAAACAGTCACACTCCAAACTCCACTATGGCCAAGACCAAAGAGCTGTCAAAGGACACCAGAAACAAAATTATAGACCTTCACCAGGCTGGGAAGACTGAATCTGCAATAGGTAAGCAGCTTGGTTTGAAGAAATCAACTGTGGGAGCAATTATTAGGAAATGGAAGACATACAAGACCACTGATAATCTCCCTCGATCTGGGGCTCCACGCAAGATCTCACCCCGTGGGGTCAAAATGATCACAAGAACGGTGAGCAAAAATCCCAGAACCACACGGGGGGACCTAGTGAATGACCTGCAGAGAGCTGGGACCAAAGTAACAAAGCCTACCATCAGTAACACACTTGCCGCCAGGGACTCAAATCCTGCAGTGCCAGACGTGTCCCCCTGCTTAAGCCAGTACATGTCCAGGCCCGTCTGAAGTTTGCTAGAGTGCATTTGGATGATCCAGAAGAGGATTGGGAGAATGTCATATGGTCAGATGAAACCAAAATATAAGTTTTTGGTAAAAACTCAACTCGTCGTGTTTGGAGGACAAAGAATGCTGAGTTGCATCCAAAGAACACCATACCTACTGTGAAGCATGTGGGTGGAAACATCATGCTTTGGGGCTGTTTTTCTGCAAAGGGACCAGGACGACTGATCCGTGTAAAGGAAAGAATGAATGGGGCCATGTATCGTGAGATTTTGATTTAAAACCTCCTTCCATCAGCAAGGGCATTGAAGATGAAACGTGGCTGGGTCTTTCAGCATGACAATGATCCCAAACACACCGCCCGGGCAATGAAGGAGTGGCTTCGTAAGAAGCATTTCAAGGTCCTGGAGTGGCCTAGCCAGTCTCCAGATCTCAACCCCATAGAAAATCTTTGGAGGGAGTTAAAAGTCTGTGTTGCCCAGCGACAGCCCCAAAACATCACTCCTCTAGAGGAGATCTGCATGGAGGAATGGGCCAAAATACCAGCAACAGTGTGTGAAAACCTTGTGAAGACTTACAGAAAACGTTTGACCTGTGTCATTGCCAACAAAGGGTATATAACAAAGTATTGAGAAACTTTTGTTATTGACCAAATACTTATTTTCCACCATATAATTTGCAAATAAATTCATTAAAAATCCTACAATGTGATTTTCTGGATTTTTTTTTCTCATTTTGTCTGTCATAGTTGACGTGTACCTATGATGAAAATTACAGGCCTCTCTCATCTTTTTAAGTGGGAGAACTTGCACAATTGGTGGCTGACTAAATACTTTTTTCCCCCACTGTATGGAGAGACACACACACACACACTCACTGGCCCAGTTACACACTCCCCCATCGGGATCATGATTCATGGGCGGATTGGACATCTGGCAATTCTGGCAAATGCCAGATGGGTCGGACCATCTTTTTGCGCAATTTCACTGTTGTCATAAATATATATTTGAGCATTTGCCTGATCAGTGGGCAACGGCTGGCCCCCTTCCTACCAAGATGGGCCGGCCCAGTTAACTAATAGGCTGAGCTGAAGTTGCGCAAAAATTCACATTCAAAGTCAAACGCACATCAGCAAAGAGACCCGCTCTGACTCTCTGACATCAGTCAGCCAAGATCATGGATCATGAAAAAATGGAAAGGTGGTGCAGAAAAAGTTAGAGAGACCAAAAAGCTGCTAAATGTTTGAAATGAACCGACTTAATTTTCTAAAAGTTCTGGTTCTGCTGGTCCGAGTGCTGTGACTGTGTATGTGCTGAGGAAAGATGCTAGGCTTAGCACTGACATATCAGCTGCTGCTGCAGAAGACCGTGCAATCGAGGTATAGCGAAAACAGAGAAAAACACACACACTGACACAGATTTAGCCTATTTCTGCCAGTTAATATTTTGGCTGTATATAGTATGAATTAGCAGGCTAATTAACACATAAGCCTAATTAGGGAAGGGAGGATTCAGGGGGAACAGGCACTAACTTGCAATAGCCTAAAAAGTGGTTAGATTGGCTTTTATAACATATAAGCCAATAGCCATCTATTAGACATTAAAGATAGTCGTCATTTATTACAATGAAACACTGAATTAATGCATAATAATGTCTATTTTAATTGTTTTATCAATGTTTATTGGCATCTGTATCTCAATCTCTTCAGCCAGTTTATGAACTGTAGTAACGAGTGACTGGTGTCGCATTCAATTACATCGCCACTGCCACTGGTGGCTAGAAAGTTCCGCCCATTTCCCTCCTATTTCATTCGCTGAAAGGCTCGTCACTTCTTGGCAGAAAGATACGCAGAAAGATTTCTATTGAATTCAGTAGAAGAAAACAGAGAGAGAGAGAGAGAGAGAGAGAGAGAGAGAGAGAGAGAGATAGTTCCTTGATGTAGCCAAAACATTAAGGAACTGGCAGTCTCTCTCTCCTTCTTCTTCTCTTTCTTCTATTGAATGTAGTCTAATATTTAAACACTTTGCTAAGTGGTCAGGGGGGAACACATGACAGGCACTAATTTTAAATATGTAGTTAGGCTGTTATAAAGTATTATATACGCCAACGGTCATCTATAAGGCATTTATTCAGGGATTTTCTTCTTTGTCTAATATATGTGTTTATTTATTCACAACTAGGATGGGTAACACTTTATTTTAAGGATCTGTAATAAACCATTTATTAAGGCATTTATAAATTGTGTTAAACATGTATTAATCATCACGCCCACATGAATAAACTATGTTTTAATCATTACTAATCATGTGTGTGAATACCAGCTTACAAACATTTACAAATGTGGGAGTAATGATTAATAGACGGTGAGCAAACGGTTTGTAAATGCCTTATAAATGGTTTATTTCTGACCCTTAAAATAGTCATTTCTGTATTTAATTTTCAATGAATTTGCAAAAAATTCTAAAAACATATTTTCACTTAGTCATTATGGGGTGTTGTGTGTAGATGGGTGAGAAGACACATATATTGTTATCAATTTTGAATTGAGGCTGTAACACAACAAAATGTGGAATAAGTCAAGGGGTATCAATACTTTCTGAAGGCATTGTAATAGGAATTAACACTTAATTGTGACAGGCAGTGACAGACACACAGACAGGCAGACAGACAAAGAATGACAACAGAGGAGAACAGGGAGAAGCATAGATAGACAGACAGACATACAGAATGACAGACAGACAAAGTGACAGACAGACAGACAGGCAGACAAAGTGACAGCAGAGACGATGCAGAGACAGACTGCACAAGAGGGAGGCAACAGAAGCACAGCTACACTGGTGAGTTGTATCTCCAGTGGTGTTTTTACATGCTGTATTTGTCTTAAACATGAGCTGGTTAAAAATAGTTGGTTAAAAAAGGAGGAGGACTTTGTTTCACTGGTACTCTAAAAGTTGAGAAAAGCAATACTATAGTGTACTGCTTATGTTATGTGTAAGTAGAATTACTGCCTGTGTGTGTAAGTAGCGTGGGGGGCGGGTGCGCACACTGTGATTTGGGCTGGTGTGGCTAAAATGCCAGGGCTAAATTTTTGTCCCAGTCCGCCCCTGTCATGAATTCACACCAATTTCTGACTCATGAAGATATAGGATGAACAAAGAGGAACATCTGTCATTTGACAATCCATCTTCATGCAGTGCATGATAATAGCACACGGCTAGGCCTTAGCACTGGCCCTCAGCACTGATGCATGCAGTCTCTCTGTTACATAAATCAACTGAACAAGAAGAATCACTCCCCATTAGAGCTCTGCTACCCGACCCGAGCCCAACGGGCCCCGACATTATACATTGAGTAAGGCCTGTTTTTTCATCAATAACTAGGATATGGGCAGGGCTCAGGTATCACTAAATTGATCACTAACATTTTGAAGCTGAGCCATGTGCTCTGCCGCACAGTACAGTAATTTCTGACTAAGATTATAACATGGTGTCAGAAGTGCTTCAACCTTGTCAAATATAAGACAGGAGAGATTTTTCACAGAAAATAACAATGTTACTTGAGTTTTGTCTGAGTTTAGAGTGACCAAAAGTAGCTAACAGCTAACTGCTCTCTCATATCTCTTCATTGAGCAGAGCAGCCCAATTGGAGCCGTTGCTATGGATACTCGTAGACTCAGAGCCGCTATGAGCAGAGTGCATGGCGAGCGAGCAGCGCACAGGGAGCGAGTGACAGACAGAGGAGCAGCTAATGGATTTACTAACGAAGGAAGTTATTTCTGATTTCGGGTTTCGAGCAGGGCCGGACCTTAAATTTGGGTAGGGTTGGGCCTGAACGTTGTGGGCATGGGTAGGGCTCTGAGTTAAAATTCATGCATGTGCAGGGCTCTACTCCCCTTGGGGGCTTTATTGTATCTACCAAAGGCTGAAAAGTCATCTTTGACCAAGTGGGGATGCTCAAGGTCCCACCAGCAGTATGTATGCTCCTCCTGGGAATAAAACTAGCATGCCTCACTGGTTCAATTCCTTCTCAAATAGGCCATGGCAGTAACCTTCACATTCCAGATTGTCTACCAACCAACCAACCAACCAACCAACACCATACCTCAGGTATACAGATCCAAAGAAAAATCAATGACACATTTCTGTCCCTCCAGAGAACAGTCTGTACAGTACCGTGACAACAATAGTGTCACGGTTCAGACAGACGACCAGAGGACCACAATTGCGTCACACCAGAAAGTTTATTAAACTTAAGGGAAAAGGGAAGTAGGGAGTGAATGAAGGCTCCAGGGGTAACAGGGATCCCGTCCAATGCGCTGGGTCTGTGCCCCCCCCAGTGGCAGCGATGCGTCCTATGAAGCCGGTGGTGGGTGGTCCAGAAGTCCTGGGGGGGGGGAGACACAGACACAACAGGGCGGAATGAAACCAGGCAGCAGTACAGTTCAAGGGAAATCCAAAATACGTAGTAGCAAGGCAGAAGGCTGGTCAGAGTTACCGGGATTGAAGAGTAGTCAGGAGTCGTAATGGCAGAAGCAGGTCTGGATCTCCTGAGGCAGAAGAGTATCCAAAAAACAGGCAGGTCCGGGGTCACAAAACCAGGGTGAGCCAGAAGCGCGAGCAAACAGGTTCCGGGTGTGAGCTTTGCAGACGATCTGACACCGGAGAGCTGAAAGACAGGGCCTTAAATACTGGGAGAGGTAGTGGGTAATGCAGCGCAGCTGGCAGAGTAATTAGAGCAGAGCAGAGCAGGGACAGGTGGAGCTAGTTAGGCTGAGTAGAGAGAGTGGTGAGCAGAGTGGAAGAAAATTAAGGTGGTAACCCGGTGGAGTGAGAGGCCCATGACAGAACCCCCCCCCCAAGGGACGGCCCCAGAAGTCCCAAGAGCAACACCACGCCGGGCGGGAGGAGGGGAGCCGGAGGAGGGCTAGAACTCCTCCGAACGGTCCGAGTGAACGTCCTCATCCTCGGAGGAAGCCGGAGGGCCGTGGTCGGGAGATGGGACAGGTCCCGAGACAGGATCAGGCACAGGACAGGAAGCCGAGCGGGCCGGACGGTTAGGGACCCCTCTGGGGCGGCCCCTACGGATTGCAGGTTGATCAGGATGCCGTTGGTGGAAAGCGGTGATGAGAGTCCTATCCACAATCCGACTAGCTGGCACCCAGGTCCTCTCCTCAGGTCCATAGCCCTCCCAGTCAATGAGGTACTGGAGACCCCTACCCCTCCGTCTGGACCGAAGCAGGCGGCGGACGGTGTAAACCAGACCACCATCGACGAGCCGTGGAGGAGGAGGACCAGGCGCAGCAGGGACCAGCGGACTCTCATGGATGGGCTTAATCTTAGACACATGGAAAGTGGGGTGCACCCTCAGGGAATTAGGCAGTTGGAGCCGGACAGCAGTTGGGCTAATCACTCTTATGATAGGGAATGGGCCAATGAACCGAGGTGCCAGCTTCTGCGACTCCACCCTGAGTGGCAGGTTCTTCGATGACAACCACACCCTTTGACCAACATGGTAGGTGGGAGCAGGAATTCTCCGACGGTTGGCCCCGGTAGTGTAGCTGGCAACGGATCTGAGGAGTGTGGCTCGGGCTTGTGACCAGGTGCGGCGACATCGACGGGCAAAAGCAAGTGCAGATGGGCAAGTAACCTCCTCTTCCTGGCTGGCAAATAGAGGAGGCTGGTATCCATAAACACATTGGAAAGGGGACATACCGATGGCAGAGCAGGTCAGAGAATTGTGTGCGTACTCCACCCATGTCAATTGCTGCGACCAGGAGTGGGGGTTGCGTGAAGTCATGCATCGCAGTGCCTTCTCGAGCTCCTGATTAGCCCGCTCTGACTGCCCATTGGATTGGGGATGGAATCCGGAAGTCAGACTGACTGTGGCTCCCAGCAGGTGACAGAACTCCTTCCAAAAAGCGGAGGAGAATTGTGGACCACGGTCAGAAACTACATCCTTTGGCAGTCCGTGGATCCGGAAGACGTGTTCCAGGACCACCTGGGCGGTCTCCTTGGCGGTTGGGAGCTTGGGGAGGGGAATGAAGTGTGCCATCTTGCTGAAACGGTCAACGATGGTGAGAATGACGGTCATGCCACTTGAAGGGGGCAGCCCCGTGACAAAGTCAAGGGCGATGTGAGACCAGGGACGTCTGGGCACAGGCAGGGGCTGCAGCAATCCGGCTGGGGGCTGGCAGGACGACTTGTGTTGGTTGCAGATGGGGCAGGCTTGGACGAATTCCCGTACATCCTTCCTCAGAGAGGGCCACCAGAACCTCTGGGCGAGCAGGTTGTAAGTGCGGGTGGAGCCAGGGTGACAAGCTAGGCGGGAGTCATGTCCCCACTGAACGACCTGGGACCTCAGGTCTTCGGGGACAAAAAGGCGGTCAGCTGGGCAAGTGCTGGGACCTGGCTGGTTACGGAGAGCCTCCAGCACCTGTTCCTCAACAGCCCAGGTCAGAGCTGCAACGATGCAGGGACTTGGCAGAATCGACACAGGGTCCTTGGAGGGGGTGTCATCCTTCTGGAATTGACGGGAGAGGGCGTCTGGCTTGGTGTTGCGTGATCCAGGCCGGTATGACAGAGTGAAATTAAACCTGGTGAAGAACAGGGCCCAGCGGGACTGCCTGGAGTTCAACCGTTTGGCCGTGCGGATGTACTCCAAGTTCTTATGATCGGTCCAAACGAGAAATGGAATGGTGGACCCCTCCAGCCAGTGACGCCACTCCTCCAAGGCAAGCTTCACAGCCAGCAGCTCACGGTTCCCTATGTCGTAATTGCACTCAGAGGGGGACAACCGACGTGAGAAAAAGGCACAGGGATGGAGCTTCCTATCCTCCGCAGCCCACTGAGAAATCACAGCACCAACTCCCACATCCGAGGCGTCCACCTCCACAATGAATTGCCGGTCCACATCAGGCATCTGGAGGATGGGAGCGGAGGTGAACCTCACCTTGAGGGTACTGAAGGCTTTGTCGGCTGCTGGGGTCCAGGTGAAGGGTTGCTTGGTGCTGGTTAGAGCAGTGAGAGGGGCAGCAACGGTACTGTAGTTCCGGATAAACTTCCTATAGAAGTTAGCAAACCCCAGAAACTGTTGCAGCTTCTTTCTGTTCTCCGGAACAGGCCATGAAGTGACTGCTGATACTTTGGCAGGATCCATTTGGATACTTCCCTCTGCCACTATGTACCCCAGGAAGGCCACCGTCTTGACGTGAAACTCACATTTCTCTGCCTTGGCGTAGAGGGAATTCTCCAGAAGACGATGAAGGACTTGCTGGACATGGCGGGTGTGTTCAGACAGGTTTCTGGAGTAGATTAAGATGTCATCCAGGTAAACGAAGACAAACTTGTTTAACATGTCCCGCAGTACATCATTCACTAGAGCCTGGAACACAGCAGGAGCATTGGTGAGGCCAAAAGGCATAACCAGATACTCGTAGTGGCCTGTTGGTGTATTGAATGCGGTTTTCCATTCATCTCCCTCCCGGATCCGCACTAGGTGGTAAGCGTTTCTGAGATCCAACTTGGTAAAAACAGTGGCTCCCTGGAGCAACTCAAAAGCAGAGGTGAGCAGAGGCAGAGGGTAACGGTTTTTCACTGTGATGTCGTTGAGTCCCCTGTAGTCGATGCAGGGGCGAAGAGATCCGTCCTTCTTCCCCACAAAGAAGAAGCCAGCACCAGCAGGAGATGAAGATGAACGGATTAATCCTGCGGACAGAGAGCCATTGATGTAGTCCTCCATGGACTTTCTTTCAGGAGCAGACAACGAATAAAGACGACCCTTTGGAGGAGCTGTTCCAGGGAGGAGGTCGATGGCACAGTCGTACGGTCGGTGAGGGGGCAGAGATGTGGCTCTTGCTTTGTTAAACACCTCTCTGAGACCATGGTAGCATTCTGGGACATTGGAGAGGTCAGGAGCGGAGTTAGTAGGTACTGGCCGAGGGGGTAGTGCGGCAGCAAGCAGGCAGGTTCGGTGGCAGTCCTCTCCCCACTCCCTGATCACCCCGGTCACCCAGTCGAGCTGAGGGTTGTGCCGGCGGAGCCATGGGTAACCCAGGATGAGGGGTTGGCCTGGAGAGGGGAGCAGGTGAAACTGGATAGTTTCTTGATGGTTTCCGAACAGACCCATCGAGACCGGGGCCGTGACATGAGTGACCGATCCGAGTAAGTGTCCGTCCAGTGCCCGGGCAGGAATAGGAGGTGTCAAACGGAGGTTCTCCAGTCCCAGTTGGCGTGCCAGCTTGATGTCCATTATGTTGGCTTCGGCGCCAGAATCCACCAGAGCAGCCAGGGTGTGAGTTGAGTCAGAGAGGCGGAGGTGAACTTGCAGCAGGGGTTTGCGGTCGGAGGACTGGATGGTCATTGAACTCAACCGGACTCCCCCTATGCCCGGTGAGCTTCGGCCCTTTAAAGGGCAGGTTACCACACGATGTCCCTCACCTCCACAATAGAGGCAGAGGTTTGAGGTGAAGCGGCGCTGGCGCTCTGCAGGAGTGAGGGAGGCTCGCCCAATCTCCATAGGCTCAGACTGATCAAGCTGACCTGGGTGAGTGGCAGTAGATGACAGGAGCCCAGTCGGATCTCTCCGAATGCCGGTAGTAGGTGGACCTTGGCGCCCCCTCTCACGACGACGGGTCTGTATCCTTCTGTCGATCCTGACAGTCAGTGCGATGGCTTCATCAAGAGTGGAAGGCAGTTCATGGGAGACCAACTCGTCCTTGATATAGTCAGCCAAACTATGGAAGAACGCGTCCACCAACGATGGTGTGTTCCAAGAACTTCGTCTAGCCAGGGTTCGGAAGTCGATGGAATGGTCTGCGACTGTACGTCTGCCTTGTCGAATACTGAACAGTTCACGAGACGCCTCTGCGGTGGGTGAATCCAGGTCAAACACCTTCAGCATCTCCTCAGCAAACAGGTCGAAGGTTGCACATGCGGGGGTTTGACGTTCGAACTCTGCTGTTCCCCAGAGTCGAGCTCGGCCCGTCAGGTGAGTGATGGCATACCCAACTTTAGCCCCCTCCGTGGCGAAGGTCCTTGGCTGCAAGGAGAACTGAAGTCGGCAGCTAGTCAGGAATGGCCGGACCTGGGTTGAATCGCCGTTGAACCGCTCGGGGTTTCCAATCTTGGGTTCCGGAGCAGCGGCTGCAATGACCGGGGCAGGTAACTCGGGGGCTGGGCTGGTGGGCAGACTGGCTGGGGTAAGGTTGGTGAGGAGTTGAAGGATCATGGCGAGTTGTTGTTGCTGCTGCTCATGCTCATCGGTTTCCATGTCGGGGAAAGTGTGCGCTGAGTCCATAATGGTCAGATCGTACTGTCACGGTTCAGACAGACGACCAGAGGACCACAATTGCGTCACACCAGAAAGTTTATTAAACTTAAGGGAAAAGGGAAGTAGGGAGTGAATGAAGGCTCCAGGGGTAACAGGGATCCCGTCCAATGCGCTGGGTCTGTGCCCCCCCCAGTGGCAGCGATGCGTCCTATGAAGCCGGTGGTGGGTGGTCCAGAAGTCCTGGGGGGGGGAGACACAGACACAACAGGGCGGAATGAAACCAGGCAGCAGTACAGTTCAAGGGAAATCCAAAATACGTAGTAGCAAGGCAGAAGGCTGGTCAGAGTTACCGGGATTGAAGAGTAGTCAGGAGTCGTAATGGCAGAAGCAGGTCTGGATCTCCTGAGGCAGAAGAGTATCCAAAAAACAGGCAGGTCCGGGGTCACAAAACCAGGGTGAGCCAGAAGCGCGAGCAAACAGGTTCCGGGTGTGAGCTTTGCAGACGATCTGACACCGGAGAGCTGAAAGACAGGGCCTTAAATACTGGGAGAGGTAGTGGGTAATGCAGCGCAGCTGGCAGAGTAATTAGAGCAGAGCAGAGCAGGGACAGGTGGAGCTAGTTAGGCTGAGTAGAGAGAGTGGTGAGCAGAGTGGAAGAAAATTAAGGTGGTAACCCGGTGGAGTGAGAGGCCCATGACAAATAGAGCCTCAACGTCGTAGGACAATATGTCCTGTATTGGGTATATATTGTACTTCATTGGGAAATGTAGATTATTTTCAGATATTAACTCAAAATTAAAGTATGCTTTGACATTGATTGCTCTCAGCTAGATAATTATTTTTCAGCCACTGCTGGAGGAAGACGAAACAAACAATTTCCTTTGCAGTAACCTCAGCCAAGTAATTGCCATCAAACTGGTCAAAACTGTGATGAGAATTATGAGACAACAATTGCTGCCTAAGCATGATCATAGTTACGTTTGAATGGGGTCATCTGTCATTAATTTGGACAATATGATAGCATTGCTTTGACTAAAGAGAAAGCAGCAAAGAGACTTGCTGAAGACTATCACTTCCTCTTGGGTTCATGGTGGCTTTACCTGTCCCAGATCATCTGATGACGTTCCCACAAGGTCACCACCTTGTGTTACAGCCTTATTCTAAAATCTACACACACAATACCTCATAATAACAAAGCAAAAACAGGTTTTTAGACATTTCTGCTAATTTTTCAAAAATAAATAACTGAAATATCACATTTACATAAGTATTCAGACCCTTTACTCAGTACTTTATTGAAGCATCTTTGGCAGCGATTACAGCATCGAGTCGTCTTGGGTATGACGCTACAAGCTTGGCACACCTGTTTTTGGGAAGTTTCTCCCATTCTTCTCTCCAGATCCTCTCAAGCTCTGTCAGGTTGGATGGGGAGCGTTGCTGCACAGCTATTTTCAGGTCTCTCCAGATATATTCAAATCGGGTTCAAGTCCGGGCTCTGGCTGGGACACTCAAGGACATTCAGAGACTTGTACCGAAGCCACTCCTGTGTTGTCTTGGCTGTGTGCTTAGGGTCGTTGTCCTGTTGGAAGGTGAACATTCGCCCCAGTCTGAGGTCCTGAGCGCTCTGGAGCAGGTTTTCATCAATGATCTCTCTGTACTTTGCTCCGTGCATCTTTGCCTCGATCCTCACTAGTCTCCCAGTCCCTGCCGCTGAAAAACATCCCCACAGCATGATGCTGCCACCACCCTACTTCACCGTAGGGATGGTGCCAGGTTTCCTCCAGACGTGATGCCTTCCATTCAGGCCAAAGAGTTCAATCTTGGTTTCATCAGACCAGAGAATCTTATTTATTATGGTCTGAGAGTCTTTAGGTGCCTTTTGGCCTTTTACTGAGGAGTGGCTTCCGTCTTGCCACTCTACCATAAAGGCCTGATTGGTGGAGTGCTGCAGATATGGTTCTCCTTCTGGAAGGTTCTCACATCTCCACAGAGGAACTCTAGAGCTCTGTCAGACTGACCATCAGGTTCTTGGTCACCTCCCTGACCAAGGCCCTTCTCCCCCTAATTGCTTAGTTTGGCCAGCTCTAGGAAGAGTCTTGGTGGTTCCAAACTTCTTCCATTTAAGAATGATGAAAGCCACTGTTTTCTTGGGGATCTTCAATGCTGCAGAAATGTTTTGGTACCCTTCCCCAGATCTGTGCCTCGACACAATCCTGTCTTGGCGCTCTACGGCCAATTCCTCATGCCTTGGTTTTTGCTCTGACATGCACTGTCAACTGTGGGACCTTATATAGACAGCTGTGTGCCTTTCCAAATCATGTCCAATCAATTTCATTTAACACAGGTGGACTCCAATCAAGTTGTAGAAACATCTCAAGGATGATCAATGGAAACAGGATGCACCTGATGTCAATTTTGAAGCTCATAGCAAAGGGTTTGAATACTTATGTAAATAAGGTATTTCTGTTTTTTATTGTTAAATATTTTGCAAAAATTTCTAAAAACCTGTTTTTGCTTTGTCATTATGGGGTATTATGTGTAGATTGATGAGGGGGGAAAAAAATGTAATCCGTTTTAGAATAAGGCTGTAAGTACCAACCCATATGCCTAACTACATTAGGCCTCATCCTCATTTCCCTGTTTCATCATTCCTTACACCCTCGTTAAATATCTCTTTTAAGAGTTGGGAGAAATGTTCAAAATGTGAACACTATCTATTGGCTGCCTCTGTCATGTTAAACACTCCACAGTGTGGAAATGAGACAGAATGAGAAGTTCTGAGTTGGAATCCCTGCTCCACATTATATGAGGATATTTTCACTGGTATATTTTCACTTTCTCTTCATGTGTACAATTGTTTGAGTCTGTGCATAGCGGTGCGTGTGTCGAGTGCTGCACAGCATGTTGCTCTAACTCTGAAAAGGCAGGTGCCTCAGGAGGATGGCAACATAATTAGAGAAGGGGAAAGAATACCAGTTTTCCTCCACAATATCAAAAACAAAATCTTCCCAGAAAGAAAACAAACAACATCGCCTATTATATATGCAGTTCTTTTAACGTTAGGTAACACCCAGGAATAACTTGTTGCACTGTTAGCTACAGAGCTAGTCCAAGTGGGTCATCAAGTCAGCATTTAAGCACAACCACAAATCCAATGAGGTCAATCACTTTAACTAGTTAGGAGACAAACCAAAGGCTATAGAGACAAGGTCATCGTCAGCAGGGTTGATTTGGGCTGATAATGAGGCAGTATTTTACTTGTGCTGAAGCATATACTGTATAATTAGAAATATTTCACCTACTGTATTACCAGTGACATGCAGACCATGGTACAAATAGTATTTGTTGTTTGTTTAATCAGCTGTGCTTGATCAAGCTCGCGTGACGCAATGAAACAAATGAAATAGTACCAGAAATTGTAAATCCCATCGATCTTGCACTCCAGGCAGGCTCAAGCAAACGCTCAAATATTTCTATACTAAATTATATGAACCCAGGTCTGTTCACATGTCAACCCAGATTAAATGTGACAATTGTACCTAAATAGAGAAGTAAGTGCAGTAATGGAGTGGACTTTTGTAAGCTGTGTTATGTTAGAGAGGCCAGCTTGTTTAACCTGAACCTCACATTCCCTCAACCACTGTTGCTAATCTTAGGTGCAGGAGAGCACAATTACAGTGGGCAACGCTTGTGTTCCGCAACCTGCAAACCAGGATCCCTTCGCATCCGAACTGTGCGGTGGTAGGAAGAAAAGGAGAGGGGGAATTGAAACATAAGGGCTAGCAGAGGCGCCGCCACAGCCTGTCACCGGGGGGTGGGGGGCTGCTGTGATGTTGACGTGTCTCAGTGGCGGAGGCCGTCGATCTCGAAAAGTCTAAATCCTCAGATGAGCGCCGTCTGGGTGGGTGTGCTCGGTTCTTTGTATGTGTATCCTTTCATTTTGAAAGCGAGGGAGAGATAAAGAGGTTATTGCCTTTCGCGACAGAGTCACTAAAGTGTTCAAAGACATCCCAATATTGAAAACATTAAAGAGCATCATCATTTGGGTCCATGATAAGCGTAATTCACAAGCCTTGAGTGAATTTGGTCTTAAATACTTACAGAATGTGCCATTAGATTAGTGATAGTGGGGTGTCTCATGAAATAATAATGATCAAACAACATGCAGTTCTGTCCCTCATGTTCCTTTGATTGGTCCATTTGTAACTATTGAAAAAGGATGTAATATGAATTATCTACAATGCCATGACCTACTGGAAGGCATACCAGGAACACAAACATTTCGCTACACCCGCAACAACATCTGTTACATGTGTTGTAATGAATACTCAGGGAGAAAAAGGTGTATATTCACGCGCAGAGCGCGGCAGGTGTTTATTTCACCTTCGCAAAAGGCAGGAATCGTGGTCACAGGCAGGCAATGGTCATACACAGGTAGGATAATCAAAAACTAGGACTGAAGGCTATAACTGGTTCTCACAAACGAGCTAGGAAAAGGCTTAGTAGAGTCAAAATGAACAATACCTCACAAGGCACAAACAGAATGAACTGAACTAAATAAGGAGCTAATGAGACCAGGTGAGTAACTAACACAGGTGAAATCAATGAACAAAAATGAAAGACAGGGCTATGTTCAAGAACACAAAGAAACAGGGCTATGTTCAAGAACACAAGGTTGACTAAGAAAATAAATACAGAACCTTACATGTGTATGCGACCAATACAATTTTATTTTATTTGAATATGAACATGATGAGATATGTATTAGCTAACTGAAACAAAAATATCTATTGTCACCCTTATTCTTAAAGTCACTCTAACTTTTAGAATATTCTTAGTCCTTGCTGAATATTAAGATAATTGTACTTTAAAACTCTTACTAGCCAGTGACTAAGACCTTCCACCATGAAGCACAGACTGTGAAGAGAAACACTGCCATTTCCAGAATGTTCTGGGACCCTTGATTTGTAGTTTGATTTACAGTTCCCTAACTCCAAGCCAATCTCTGCGATATTGCTAAGTCAATACGCCGGTTGACAAATGTGCCCGTTGACAAATGAGGTGACTGAAATCAACAAAAACATTTGCTGGCCTCCTGTTTAACAATCCATGTGAAGATAGGGATGCAGAGATGTTTTTTTGGGTCAGGACACCGTCTATGTTTCAGTTAATGGATCTGTCCAGGGGATGCAAGTTGAACAAGAGTTCAACGTCAAGAGATACATGGCTTTTATCCGACTCGTTTTGGGAGTTATGAACTTGGTTACTAATTCATCCACAAATGCTGAAGTTGCTTGTCAGTATGTATGATGGGAGGCTGGGGAGTAATGGAGCTGGGGCGACGTGACTGTGGGAGGTCGGTCGATGAGAGACTGAAATTAGAAGATCAAACTGGATAGACCAATTCTACATTCTGTGTGTCTGAAATGAGATGCAGTACATTACTCTTTTATGTCGAACTATGTTGAAATTAACATAATCCATCTCCGCTTAACATGAAAAAAAAAATATTCTAGGTTCTTTATGAGTCAAATATATACTTCTGTCTATTCACAAGCACTTTCCCAACCAGTGCCTTTAAAAGTAATGTCACAAACATTATGGTCATGTATTAAAATATATTTTAGATACATTTTAGATATATTCATTGCATCCAATAAGAAACCTTGAATGTAGCTCTGAAATATGACATCATCATACACAGCAGGACGACTTCAAGCTTAAAGACATCATCAACCAAACAAACAGCAAAATTCTAATCTGCAAATGCTTTGAGGCTTGCCTACATTCGGAAGATCCAAAAGTGGCAGTTTTGGCAGATTTGAATTTGTTCTTGTTGATTCAGCAGGACGCCGCAACCCCGCTGTGTATAATGTCATCATATTGCAGAGTCTACATGTCATTCAGGTGTCAGTCTCCTCTGAAATAGATATCATGGCTTTATAAATCAACAAAGAGGATTTACTTAGAACCCTGTCTTTCAGGATAACATGACTCTGTCGTTTAAGTCTTCAACGTCTTAATTTCGGGGGAAGTCCCATTTAGATGTCAAATGAAGCTCTTTGGGAGGTCTCAATGCAGGCTAAGCAACTCTGCTGCTTCGCCAGCAAAATGAATTAGAGACAATAAACGAGTAGACAAATTTGCCATGAAGAGCTTGGCTGCGAAGATGCCAGCCAATTCCCATAAGAGCATGGCAATACATAAGCACAGCTCGGTGTCTGGAGGGGGTTCCAAACGACAATCCAATATCTCCCAGCTAAGCAGTAAATGGAACGGCTGAGATGCAGCAGTGGAAATGAGGCTGAGGCTAAAGTTATGGGAAATGGGCCGGGTAATAAGTTCAAGCCCATATTTCGGTTGCTCCCACAAATTTTTTTTCTCATTTTGTCTGTCATAGTTGACGTGTACCTATGATGAAAATTACAGGCCTCTCTCATCTTTTTAAGTGGGAGAACTTGCACAATTGGTGGCTGACTAAATACTTTTTTCCCCACTGTACATTTAAACTCAGTTTATCACAATTTCTGACTTTTAATCCTAGTAAAAATTCCCTGTCTTAAGTCAGTTAGGATCACCACTTAAGAATGTGAAATGTCAGAATAATAGTAGAGAGAATGATTTATTTCAGGTTTTACTTCTTTCATCACATTCCCAGTGGGTCAGAAGTTTACATACACTCAATTAGTATTTGGTAGCATTGCCTTTAAATTGTTTAACTTGGTTAAAAAGTTTCAGGTAGCCTTCCACAGGCTTCCCACATTAAGTTGGGTGAATTTTGGCCCATTCCTTCTGAAAGAGCTGGTGTAACTCAGGTTTGTATGCCTACTTGCTCGCACACGCTTTTTCAGTTCTGCCCACACATTTTCTATAGGATTGAGGTCAGGGCTTTGTGATGGTCACTCCAATACCTTGACTTTGTTGTCCTTAAGCCATTTTGCCACAACTTTGGAAGTATGCTTGGGGTCATTTTCCATTTGGAAGACCCATTTGCGACCAAGCTTTAACTTCCTGACTGATGTCTTGAGATGTTGCTTCAATATATCCACATCATTTTCCTTTCTAATGATGCCATCTATTCTGTGAAGTGCACAAGTCCCTCCTGCAGCAAAGCACCCCCACAGCATGATGCTGCCACCCCCGTGCTTCATGGTTGGGATGGTGTTCTTCGGCTTGCGAGCACACACCCCTTTTTCCTCCAAACATAACGATGGTCATTATGGCCAAACAGTTCTATTTTTGTTTCATCAGACCAGAGGACATTTCTCCAAAAAGTACGAACTTTGTCCCCATGTGCAGTTGCAAACCGTAGTCTGGCTTTTTTATGGCAGTTATGGAGCAGTGGCTTCTTCCTTGCTGAGCGGCCTTTCAGGTTATGTCGATATAGGACTCATTTTACTGTGGATATAGATACTTTTGTACCTGTTTCCTCCACCATCTTCACAAGGTCCTTTGCTGTTGTTCTGGGATTGATTTGCACTTTTCGCACCAAAGTACGTTCATTTCTAGGAGACAGAACACGTCTCCTTCCTGAGCGGTATGATGGCTGTGTGGTCCCATGGTGTTTATACTTGCGTAGTATTGTTTGTACAGATGAACGTGGTACCTTCAGGCGTTTGGAAATTGCTCCCAAGGATGAACCAGACTTGTGGAGGTCTACAATTTCTTTTTTGAGGTCTTGGCTGATTTCTTTTGATTTTCCCATGATGTCAAGCAAAGAGGCACGGAGTTTTACATCCACAGGTACACCTCCAATTGACTCAAATGATGTCAAATAGCCTATCAGAAGCTTCTAAAGCCATTACATCATTTTCTGGAATTTCCCAAGCTGTTTAAAGGCACAGTCAACTTAGTGTATGTAAACTTCTGACCCACTGGAATTGTGATACAGTGAATTATAAGTGAAATAATCTGTCTGTAAACAATTGTTGGAATAATGACTTGTGTCATGTACAAAGTAGATGTCCTAAACGACTTGCCAAAATCTATAGTTTGTTAACAAGAAATTTGTGGAGTGGTTGAAAAACGAGTTTTAATGACTCCAACCTAAGTGTATGTAAACTTCCGACTTCAACTGTATTACTGAGATGCTGTATTACCTAAATGTTTTAACAGTTGATCTCAGGTATTGCTACTATTATTCATGTCATGTTGTGTATCTCATATAGAGTATACCAGAACTGCAGTCACAAATTGCTAGAGGAAAGGGTATTCCGTGTAGTGTTGCTATCTCAAGTCTTTCATTGAAATGACAGGAAAATAGTAAAATATTTTAAGGGCTGACCTCTTAAGACAACTTTATTACAGTAGTTTTCTTTTCTACAGTAATCTTAACGTCAAGATTTTGGGAAGCATTTCTTCTTCCAAAATATCCCTAAAAGGGCTCATGCCAGCATGTCAAAACGCTGAGCTTGCTTAGTAATATCAATGACAAACGTGTGACAAATGCGGTTGTTGCTTGTTACGTCCAAGGGAGCAGTCCTGAGCTGCTCCTGTCACACAACCATCTGCCTCTTGTCAGAGCTTCTTCTTTTCAGCCCTCGAGTCATGCCATAAGGTTGAGCCAAAATGGCGGAAAGTGAGACTGCGTCTGAGGCAACCGAGCTCAATCATCAAAGTAACTTGACAGGGACCTGTCAAGGAATTGATGGTTCCTTGACAGGTTTCTTTGGCAGCGTCTATGCTTGCCTCCCAAACAACATTATCTCAAATCATTCAAGTGGACAGAAAGCATTTGTGCTTGTGGCCTTTTCCCATTTGCAACTATGATAATAATATTATTATTTCAAATGTATCTGAAATTCCTTTATCATTATTATCAAATCAAATTTTATTTGTCACATGCGCTGAATACAACAGGTGTAGACCTTACTGTGAAATGCTTACTTACAAGCCCTTAACTAACAATGCAGTTCAAGAAATAGAGTTAAGGAAATATTTACTAAATAAACTAAAGTAAAAAATTTAATAAAAAGTAACACAATAAAATAACAAGGCTATATACAGGGGGTACCAGTACCGAGTCAATGTGCGGGGGTACAGGTTAGTTGAGGTCATTTGTACATGTAGGTAGGGGTAAAGTGACTATGCATAGATAATAAACAGCGAGTAGGTTCAATGTTAATAGTCCGGGTGGCCATTTTATTAATTGTTCAGCAGTCTTATGGCTTGGGGGTAGAAGCATTTAAGTAGCCTTTTGGACCTAGACATCGTGCTCCGGAACTGCTTGCCGTGCGGTAGCAGAGAGAACAGTCTATGACTTAGGTGACTGTTTTTTGGGCCTTCCTCTGACACCGCCCAGTATATACAGTGGGGGAAAAAATTATTTAGTCAGCCACCAATTGTGCAAGTTCTCCCACTTAAAAAGATGAGAGAGGCCTGTAATTTTCATCATAGGTACACGTCAACTATGACAGACAAAATGAGAAAAAAAAATCCTGAAAATCACATTGTAGGATTTTTTATGAATTTATTTGCAAATTATGGTGGAAAATAAGTATTTGGTCAATAACAAAAGTTTCTCAATACTTTGTTATATACCCTTTGTTGGCAATGACACAGGTCAAACGTTTTCACAAGGTTTTCACACACTGTTGCTGGTATTTTTGCCCATTCCTCCATGCAGATCTCCTCTAGAGCAGTGATGTTTTGGGGCTGTCGCTGGGCAACACAGACTTTCAACTCCCTCCAAAGATTTTCTATGGGGTTGAAATCTGGAGACTGGCTAGGCCACTCCAGGACCTTGAAATGCTTCTTACGAAGCCACTTCTTCGTTGCCCGGGCGGTGTGTTTGGGATCATTGTCATGCTGAAAGACCCAGCCACGTTTCATCTTCAATGCTCTTGCTGATGGAAGGAGGTTTTCACTCAAAATCTCACGATACATGGCCCCATTCATTCTTTCCTTTACACGGATCAGTCGTCCTGGTCCCTTTGCAGAAAAACAGCCCCAAAGCATGATGTTTCCACCTCCATGTTTCACAGTAGGTATGGTGTTCTTTGGATGCAACTCAGCATTCTTTGTCCTCCAAACACGACGAGTTGAGTTTTTACCAAAAAGTTCTATTTTGGTTTCATCTGACCATATGACATTCTCCCAATCCTCTTCTGGATCATCCAAATGCACTCTAGCAAACTTCAGATGGGCCTGGACATGTACTGGCTTAAGCAGGGGGACACGTCTGGCACTGCAGGATTTGAGTCCCTGGCAGCGTAGTGTGTTACTGATGGTAGGCTTTGTTACTTTGGTCCCAGCTCTCTGCAGGTCATTCACTAGGTCCCCACGTGTGGTTCTGGGATTTTTGCTCACCGTTCTTGTGATCATTTTGACCCCACGGGGTGAGATCTTGCGTGGAGCCCCAGATCGAGGGAGATTATCAGTGGTCTTGTATGTCTTCCATTTCCTAATAATTGCTCCCACAGTTGATTTCTTCAAACCAAGCTGCTTACCTATTGCAGATTCAGTCTTCCCAGCCTGGTGCAGGTCTACAATTTTGTTTCTGGTGTCCTTTGACAGCTCTTTGGTCTTAACCATAGAAGGAGTTTGGAGTGTGACTGTTTGAGGTTGTGGACAGGTGTCTTTTTATACTGATAACAAGTGGAGGACAGAGGAGCCTCTTAAAGAAGAAGTTACAGGTCTGTGAGAGCCAGAAATCTTGCTTGTTTGTAGGTCACCAAATACTTATTTTCCACCATAATTTGCAAATAAATTCATAAAAAATCCTACAATGTGATTTTCTGGAGAAAAACATTTCTCAATTTGTCTGTCATAGTTGACTTGTACCTATGATGAAAATTACAGGCCTCTCTCATCTTTTTAAGTGGGAGAACTTGCACAATTGGTGGCTTTTCCCCACTGTAGGTCCTGGATGGCAGGAAGCTTGGCCCCAGTGATGTACTGGACCGTACGTACTACCCTCTGTAGCACCTTATGGTCGGATGCCGAGCAGTTGCTATTCCAGGCAGTGATGCAACCAGTCAGGATGCTCTCGATGGTGCAGCTGTATAACTTTTTGAGGATCTGGGGACCCATGCCAAGTCTTTTCAGTCTCCTGAGGGGGAAAAGGTGTTGTCGTGCCCTCTTCACGACTGTATTGGTGTTTGGACCATGACAGTTTGTTGGTGATGTGGACACCAAGGAACTTGAAACTCTCGACCCGCTCCACTACAGCCCTGTCGATGTTAATGGGGGCCTGTTCAGCCCTCCTTTTCCTGTAGTCCACAATCAGCTCCTTTGTCTTTTTCGCATTGAGGGAGAGTTTGTTGTCCTGGCACCACACTGCCAGGTCTCTGACCTCCTCCCTATAGGCTGTCTCATCGTTGTTGGTGATCAGGCCTACCACTATTGTGTCGTCAGCAAACTTAATGATGGTGTTGGAGTCGTGCTTGGCCACACAGTCGTGGGTGAACAGGGAGTACAAGAGAGGACTAAGCATGCACCCCTGAGGGGCCCCAGTGTTGAGGATCAACGTGGCAGATGTGTTGTTGCCTACCCTTACCACCTGGGGGCATCCTGTCAGGAAGTCCAGCATCCAGTTGCAGAGGGAGGTGTTTAGTCCCAGGGTCCTTAGCTTAGTGATGAGCTTTGTGGGCACTATGGTGTTGAACACTGAGCTGTAGTCAATGAAAAGCATTCTCACATAGGTGTTCCTTTTGTCCAGTTGGGAATGGGTAGTGTGGAGTGCAATAGAGATTGCCTCATCTGTGGATCTGTTGGGGTGTTATGCGAATTGGAGTGGGTCTAGGGTTTCCGGGATGATGGTGTTGATGTGAACCATGACCTGCCTTTCAAAGCACTTCATGGCTATCGACATGAGTGCTATGGGGCGGTAGTCATTTAGGCAGCTTACCTTCGCTTTCTTGGGCACAGGGACTATGGTGGTCTGCTTGAAACATGTAGGTATTACAGACTCGGTCAGGGAAAATGTCAATGAAGACACTTGCCAATTGGTCACCGCATGCTCTGATTACACGTGCTGGTAATCCGTCTGGCCCAGCGGCCTTGTGAATGTTTACCTGTTTAAAGGTCTTTTTCACACCGGCTACGGAATGCGTGATCACACAGTCATAAAAAAATTATAATAATGATTACATATGAAATAATTGTATAATAACTTAAAATAGTTGTGTTGTCAGGGTTTTAATATTTGATGCAATGTTTCTCTGAAGATGATGTTATTTTTTTTATATAACTGTGACAGGTTGTCAGGGTGTCTTGTGATGAAGTGACTTGAACAGCTCACAAAAAGCTTCAACCATTCCACCACTCGACAGAATAGGTGTTGTTGTCACGGTGACAGAAAACCCTGTTGTTGTAGTCAGAGTGCTCTATAACATCTTGACGTCAAAGGATAAATGGATGTGTAATCACTGGTCACACACTGGTACAGAAAAAAAGCCTAAAAGCCTTGTCCACAATAGACGCCAGCTCAACCATTCTGTCACAACTAACAATTTCATCCCAGTTTCGAATAATTTTGACAGACTCTAACCATTACACAAATGCGGACATGAGTTTCCGAAACATAAGTGCAATCCAATTAGGCTCTACATCTATACCCAAATCAAATAACACTATGCATATTTGCCTTCAAAAATTGCATAAAAGGCTAAATCAATACAACAAGTGTCTTTGGACGTGTAAAAGCTAGACCATGTTTCAGTGTGTATAACTTGATCTGGGGAGAGGAAAGGAGAGAGTGGAGGAGGGAAGAGGATGGGACTCCCAAAAGAGTGCCGCCATTTCATACAGCGGTGCCCGGTGATACCTCCTGGGCTGGAACTAATTGGTGCGAGATTAACTTTCCAGTGGGATTTAATGACCCCGAGCGCTCCTCACATCCTTGGATCAGTGACATCGAAGGAGCCCCGGTTTCCTCTACGCTTCTGGAAGTGATTACTTGGCTCTAGTCTGTCTCCCCTCCACCACACCACAAGCCCTTATGGGACTAAAATAGCTACATGTGAAAACAGTACTGGCAGTAGTCCCTGTTTAGGTGAATATGCCACTTCCTAAAGAGTCATTCAACAAGTAACTAGTATCTCTCATCTGCAGTGGTCATGGTTAGACAGCCACTTTTTAGCAGCTTAATAAATATTTCAAAAGCTTACGTGGCATTACTGTAATATAGCAGTAATTATGGACTATTGTGCATTACCATTGACCATGAGACAGCACACACATCTTCATTCTGCTTACTATTGTGATGAGGTGTGAATGACGGAGTTAGACGCAGGAGGTAAAACACCGAAATCCAGAGTTTATTCAGTGTACCTAAAGTGAATAAAGTGCAGCAAGCATCAACACGAAACTAGCACAAGGGAAAAATCCACCTTGGCTAAATACAAGGAAAGAGTAGCTCAACCGAGCTACTCACTCTCACAATGAACAATCACTCACAAAGGACAAGGGGGCAGAGGGAACACTTATACACAGACTAATGAGGGAATGAGTACCAGGTGTGTGTGATTGTCAAGACAAGACAAATGGAGTGATGATAAATGGAGCGGTAGAGGCTAGTAAGCCGGTGACGACGAACGCCGAAACCTGCCCGAGCAAGGAGGAGGGGCAGCCTCGGCTGAATTCGTGACAGTACCCCCTCCTTGACACGCAGCTCCAGCAGCGCGCCGACACCGGCCTCGGGGACAGCCATGAGGACACGGAGCAGGGCGAGTCGGATGGCGACGATGGAAGTCCCTCAACAGAGAGGGACTGCAACGTTCCTCCGGACCGTACCCTTCCCACTCCACGAGGTACTGAAGGCCACCCACCCGGCACCTCGAATCCAGTATGGAACGGACAGAGTACGCTGGCGCCTCCTCAATGTCCAAAGGAGATGGAGGGACTGCCCGCACCTCAGACTCCTGGAGCAGACCAGCCACCACCGGCCTGAGGAGAGACACATGAAACGAGGGGTTAATACGGTAATCAGGGGGTAGTAATAACCTATATGTGACCTCGTTGATCCTCCACAGGACTTTGAACGGCCCTACAAACCGCGGGCTCAGCTTCCGGCAGGGCAGGCGAAGGGGCAGATTCCGGGTCGAGAGCCAGACCCGATCCCCCGGTACAAAGAAGGGGGTCTCACTGCGGTGATGGTCAGCGTTGGCCTTCTGACGACACACGGCACGTTGGAGGTGAACATGGGCAGCGCTCCACGTCTCCTCCGCACGCCGAAACCAGTCATCCACCGCAGGAGCTTCGGTCTGGCTCTGGAGCCACAACCGGTTGATAACCTAAAACACACTGAAATGGCGTTAGGTTCATAGAGGAGTGGCGTAGAGATCTGGGCAAATTCTGCCCATGGCAGGAACACCGACCACTCCCCCGGCCGGTCCTGGCAATAGGACCTCAGGAACCTACCCACATCCTGATTTATCCGTTCCACCTGCCCATTACTCTCAGGGTGGAAACCGGAGGTCAGGCAGACCGAGACTCCCAGACGTTCCATGAACGCCTTCCAGACTTTTGACGTGAACTGGGGACCTCGGTCAGACACTATATCCTCTGGTACCCCGTAGTGCCGGAAGACGTGTGTAAACAGGGCCTCCGCAGTTTGCAGAGCCGTGGGGAGACCGGGCAGAGGAAGGAGGCTGCAGGCCTTCGAAAAGCGGTCCACAACGACCAGGATGGTGGTGTTCCCTTGAGAGATAGGCAGATCAGTTTAAAAAATCAACATTCAAATGAGACCATGGTCGTTGTGGAACTGGTAAAGGTTTTAACTTACCCGCTGGGAGGTGCCTAGGTGCCTTACTCTGGGCGCACACTGAGCAGGAGGAAACATACACCCTCACGTCCTTAGCCAAGGTAGGCCACCAGTACTTTTCGGTGACGTGTGTGCCCAGTAGATCAGACGATCACGGATAAGCGCAGGCACATACTGCAGCCCAGCTGGACACTGCGGTGGAGATGGACCTGTGCGTAATGCCTGCGCTATATCCATGTCCATCGCCCATACTACCGGTGCCACAATGCATGAGTCTGGCAGTATGGAGGTATTGCCTCTGGGCCTCTCCTCTGGATCATTCAGCCGGGACAGTGAGTCTGCCTTCACGTTCTTCGTACCCGGAATGCATGACAGTGTGAAATCAAACCGGGTGAAGAATAGGGCCCACCTGGCCTGGTGAGGGTTTAGCCTCCTCGCTGCCCGGAAGTACTCCTGGTTACGGTGATCCGTCCAGACGAGGAATGTATTTTTTTATTTATTTTTTTTTTGTCTCCACACGGTCAGAGCTCGGACAACAGCCAACAGCTCCCGATCACCAACGCCATAGTTCTGCTCCGCCAGGCTGAGCTTTTTTGAGAAGAACGCACAGGGGCGGAGCTTGTATGGCATGCCCGAGCATTGAGACAGGACTGCTCCCATCCCAACCTCGGATGCATCCACCTCCACTACGAACGGTAGTGATGGATCGGGGTGGGCCAGTACCGGGGCCAAGGTGAACAGTTCCCTCAGGTTACTGAAGGCCCTGTCAGCCTCAGCAGACCAGCGGATCCGGGAAGGCCCACCCTTCAACAGAGATGTAATGGGAGCTGCGACCTTGCCAAAGCCCCGGATAAACCTCAGATAATAGTTGGCGAAGCCAAGGAAGCGCTGCACCTTCTTTACCGTGGTTGGAGTCGGCCAATTACGCACGGCTGCAATGCGGTCGCTTCCATCTCCACATCTGTGGTAGAAATGCGGTATCCGAGGAAGGAGACGGACTGCTGGAAAAACATACACTTATCTGCCTTAGTATAAAGGTAATTTTCCAACAGTCTGGCCAGTACTTTGCGAACCAGGGACAGATGCTCGGCGCGCGTAGCGGAATACATCAAGATGTTATCGATGTAGACCACTACACCGCGACCAAGCATGTCCCGAAACACCTCGTTCACAAAGGACTGGAAGACTGAGGGAGCATTCATCAAACCATAGGGCATCATCAGGTATTCATAATGCCCTGTGGTTGTGCTGAATGCTGTCTTCCACTTATCTCCCTCTCGGATACGCACCAGGATGTACGTACTCCTGAGATCTAATTTAGTGAAGAAGCGCGCTCCATGCAATGACTCACACACTGACAGAATGAGGGGGAGAGGATAACTAAATCTAATCGTCTCCTTGTTCAGTGGTCGATAGTCAATCCACGGGCGCAGACCGCCGTCTTTCTTCTTCACAAAAATGAAACTTGAGGTGGCGGGTGAAGTGGAGGGACGTATGTACCCCTGGCGCAGGGACTCGGTGACGTATGTCTCCATAGCCTCCGTCTCCGCCAGGGGATACACATGACTCCTGGGAGGCTACAGCGTCTACCCAAAGGTTTATTGCGCAATCCCCCGCCCGATGAGGTGGCAATTTAGTTGCTTTATTCTTGGAGAAAACTTGTGCCAGATCATGGTATTCGGGGGGAATGCGCAAGGTGGAGGCACCGTCTGGACTTTCCACTGTGGTTGCACCAACGGAAACACCCAGACACCTACCCTGACACTCTCGTGACCACCCTGTGAGAACCCTCTGCGGCCATGAGAAAGTGGGGTTGTGGAGTGCTAGCCACGGAATACCTAACACCACAGGGAAAGCAGGAGACTCAATGATGGAAAAAGTGACCTGCTCACAATGCGTCTCCTGTGTGATCATGGTGACTGGTACCGTGACTTCCTTTATCAACCCGGACCCTAATGGTCAACTATCAAGTGCTCTGATGGGGCTTGGAATGGATAGGGGAACTAATTAAATGCCCTGGCGGCGTGCAAAAGTTTTATCCATAAAGTTCCCAAATGCGCCTGAATCTACTAGTGCCTTACACTTGGGAACTCTCATGTAATCAGGGAAGGGTATGGTACAGTGCGCAGCAGAGGGCTCTGAACAAGTGTGGGTGCTCAATACCTGGGGTGATACGAGAGTGCCCTGCCGGCCGCCTCCTGACCCAAAAGAGAGCTGATGAGAACGTGTGGTGGAATGTCCCTTCGTGCCATCCGATTGGCACTGGTGCTGTCATCTTCCACTATCTCGGTGCGCAGTACCACCCAGCTCCATGACCTCTGGATCCGCGTTGGTCAGGGCGGGAACGGGCAGACCTCCTCCAGGACGTCCTCTGGTTGCCAGCAGGTTATCCAGACGAATGGCCATGGCCATCAGTTCGGTGAAAGATAAACTGGTGTCACGGCAGGCTAGCTCCCGTCGGACATCCTCCCGTAGATGGCACCGGAACTGGTAGATCAGGGCCCGCTCGTTCCACCCGGATCCTGCTGCCAGAATCCGGAACTCCAGCGCAAACTCCTGTACTGTCCTCGTCCCCTGCCTCAAGTGGACCAGCTGCTCACCCGCCTCTCGACCCTCGGGCAGGTGATCGAAAACCGCCCGAAATAGGCGAACGAACTCCCTGTAGTCCAACGCGGCTCCTCCTTCTCTCCAAACCGCGTTGGCCCACTCCAGGGCTTTCCCCGAGAGGCAGGAAATGAGGACGGAGACCTGCTCTCGATCTGATGGTGCCGGCCTGACACTGGAGCAGTACAGCTCCAGTTGGAGAAGAAATCCCTGACATAGAGCCGGCGTCCCATCGAACGCCCGTGGTCGAGATATCTGGATCCCTCCGGGTGCTGTGATGTAGGTGGCTGGATCCGGTTGGCCAGCTGGTCTCAACGGATCGGTTCCTCTTCTCTCCAGGCGTTGGACGACCTGAAGAACCCGATCCATCGCTTCCCCCAAGCTGGCCAGCATTGTGGAAAGTTCCTGGACCCTTGCCACTATTCCAAGCATGTGCTCCTCTCCTGCTGACTCCATAGAGGTGAGTGATTATGTGATGAGGTTTGAACGACGGAGTCAGGTAAACACCGAAATCCAGAGTTTAGTCAGTGTACATGAATAAAGCGCAGCAAGCGTCAAAACGAAACTAGCACAAGGGAAAAATCCACCTTGGCTACATACAAGGAAAGAGTAGCTCAACCGAGCTACTCACTCTCACAATGAACAATCACTCACAAAGGACAAGGGGGCAGAGGGAACACTTATACACAGACGAATGAGTACCAGGTGTGTGTGATTGACAAGACAAGACAAGACAAATGGAGTGATGATAAATGGAGCGGTAGTGGCTAGTAAGCCGGTGACGACGAACGCCGAAACCTGCCCGAGCAAGGAGGAGGGGCAGCCTTGGCTGAATTCGTGACAACTATGCATTCTACAGCTTATAGCATAATTAGTGTGTGTGTGTCTGTTTGTGTGTGTGTCTCTCTCTGTGTGTGTGTGTGATTTGGTTCCATCAATTTTACAAAAATCCACTGTTGACAAACTAAATGGTACATCAGTCAGCTTCCTGTTGAGTCAGTTTGGGTTTATTTTTAAAGGGCTTCCTGATGAGATGTTTGTCTAGTTTGTCTTTGGAAACAGCCAAGCCCTGGCATTGATTTGTGTTCTGTGTATTTGATTATTGAGGAATGTGCCTGGCAGGGGTTGGAATCTAACTAAACCACACAGTTTGTCCTTCAGGAGATTCACCTGATGTGTTACCAAGTGTCTTTAAAGCAGCACACTTTACAACTCAAATTCAGCCTTGCCAGACTCCTATGTACCCTGCTTTTATATTCAGTGGGAAAGTCAACCTGAGCATTCACAAATACATATATTTATTTTCAAATGAAACCATGTTCATAATTATCCTTAAGGTCTATATCTTGTAGTGTAGGCACGAGTAGGATGCCAGAATTTAGTTAGCGTGCTCTACAGTCTTGTAAAGATAGGGGGGGATTACTGGGACAGGAAATGTAACATCACTTTTCCACCGTGTAATAAGAATATATTAAGAGCTTCAAATACTAAGTCATGGTGCACTGAGTGTACAAAACATTAAGGACACCTTCCTAATATCCCTTTTGCCCTCATAACAGTCTCAATTTGTCAGGGCATGGACTCTATAAGGTGTCAAAAGCGTTCCACAGGGATGCTGGCCCATGTTGACTCCAATGCTTCCCACAGTTGTGTCAAGTTGCCTGGATGTCCTTTGGGTGGTGGACCTTTCTTGATACACACAGGAAACTGTTGAGCGTGAAAAACCCAGCAGCGTTGCAGTTCAAGACACAAACCGGTGTGCCTGGCACCTACTACCATATCCCATTCAAAGGCACTTAAATATTTTGTCTTGCCCATTCACCATCTGAATGGCACACATGCACGATCCATGTCTCAATTGTCTCAAGGCTTAAAAATCCTTCTTTAACCTGTCTCCTCCCCTTCATCTACGCATCTACGCATCTACGCTGATTGAAGTGGATTTAACAAGTGACATCAATAAGGGATCATAGCTTTCACCTGGTCAGTCTATGTCGTGGAAACAGCAGGTGTCCTTAATGTTTTGTATTCAGTTTATATATATACAGTGGGGAGAACAAGTATTTGATACACTGCCGATTTTGCAGGTTTTCCTACTTACAAAATCCAGAAAATCACATTGTATGATTTAAGTAATTAATTTGCATTTTATTGCATGACATAAGTATTTGATCACCTACCAACCAGTAAGAATTCCGGCTCTCACAGATCTGTTCGTTTTTGTTTAAGAAGCCCTCCTGTTCTCCACTCAATCCCTATATTAACTGCACCTGTTTGAACTCGTTACCTGTATAAAAGACACCTGTCCACACACTCAATCAAACAGATTCCAACCTCTCCACAATGGCCAAGACCAGAGAGCTGTGTAAGGACATCAGGGATAAAATTGTAGACCTGCACAAGGCTGGGATGGGCTACAGGACAATAGGCAAGCAGCTTGGTGAGAAGGCAACAACTGTTGGCCCAATTATTAGAAAATGGAAGAAGTTCAAGATGACGGTCAATCACCCTCGGTCTGGGGCTCCATCCAAGATCTCACCTCGTGGGGCATCAATGATCATGAGGAAGGTGAGGGATCAGCCCAGAACTACACGGCAGGACCTGGTCAATGACCTGAAGAGAGCTGGGACCACAGTCTCAAAGAAAACCATTAGTAACACACTACGCCGTCATGGATAAAAATCCTGCAGCGCACGCAAGGTCCCCCTGCTCAAGCCAGCGCATGTCCAGGCCCGTCTGAAGTTTGCCAATGACCATCTGGATGATCCAGAGGAGGAATGGGAGAAGGTCATGTGGTCTGATGAGACAAAAATATAGCTTTTTGGTCTAAACTCCACTCGCCGTGTTTGGAGGAAGAAGAAGGATGAGTACAACCCCAAGAACACCATCCCAACCGTGAAGCATGGAGGTGGAAACATCATTCTTTGGGGATGCTTTTCTGCAAAAGGGACAGGACGACTGCACCGTATTGAGGGGAGGATGGATGGGGCCATGTATCGCAAGATCTTGGCGAACAACCTCCTTCCCTCAGTAAGAGCATTGAAGATGGGTCGTGGCTGGGTCTTCCAGCATGACAACGACCCAAAACACACAGCCAGGGCAACTAAGGAGTGGCTCCGTAAGAAGCATCTCAAGGTCCTGGAGTGGCCTAGCCAGTCTCCAGACCTGAACCCAATAGAACATCTTTGGAGGGAGCTGAAAGGTAAGACAGCCCCGAAACCTGAAGGATCTGGAGAAGGTCTGTATGGAGGAGTGGGCCAAAATCCCTGCTGCAGTGTGTGCAAACCTGGTCAAGACCTACAGGAAACATATGATCTCTGTAATTGCAAACAAAGGTTTCTGTACCAAATATTAAGTTCTGCTTTTCTGATGTATCAAATACTTATGTCATGCAATAAAATGCAAATTAATTACTTAAAAATCATACAATGTGATTTTCTGGATTTTTGTTTTAGATTCCGTCTCTCACAGTTGAAGTGTACCTATGATAAAAATTACAGACCTCTACATGCTTTGTAAGTAGGAAAACCTGCAAAATCAAGGAAAACCTGTATCAAATACTTGTTCTCCCCACTGTATATGCCCACACTAATCATTGTGGATAGAGTATAATTGACAAGCACTACCTTCTGATACGTTATCCTCCCTTTGCTTTGAGCTCAACAGCCAAATCATCATTAGTCTATGATGTTGAAATACCACACCTTGGGGGCAACACGTTTTACTTTAAAGGTGAACTGAGCTTTAATTGATATGCCCACCAAGACCAGTATATAGATGGGTGAAATGTGCTTTGTAGTATTGCGCTAAATACCTGTCAAATTCCAATTAGATCTCTCTACTTACATCATATTAGCCGTGTTTATATTTTGTGTGCAACTCCGCTGAATTATCGTCAAGAGTCAATCAATTGTTGCACAATCAACTGTGCATTTCAATATCCTCCCATCATATTCTGAGTCACACTGAGGGACATCATTCCTCCTTCAATGGGAATATGTATTTAGCCATAACTTCACCTCCTCCCCCCTAGCTTATCCTCTTGTCCAAGTAGTCTTTACATGGGTACCTGCTTGTTTGATTAGCAGCGTATTACAATACTTACACATATGGTGCTTATTTTTCTGTGTACTAATACACAGTACCCTCTATACTAGCACTTCTGGCTTCTGTGTGTCTGCTGCCATTTGCCCTCCAACTTCACTGTGTGGCTGGCGAAAATGCACAAAATGTCAGGCATCCCAGGAGCTTCAAATGGAGAGTTGTTGTCTTTCCTTTTTCTGACATTCTCCTCTCTTCCCCCACCCTCCTTCCCTGTTCCCATTTCTACTTTCCCCAAGAGGAGCGCCATAGTTGGCCTTCTCAGGGATGCCAGCATACAATATGGGCCTTGATGGGGATACATGCTTTCTATAAATCTGTCATTTGTCAAGGGAAAAGGCACACAGTATGGTGTGAATTTTAGTTGTGTACCCCCTGTATCACAATGGTTGGAGTTGACAAGGTGCAGGCCAGGGACACACATTTCACCTGTCAAAAGCAGTCGTGTTGACGTGAGGAAGAGAGGAAATGTGTCGGTGGGTTAATTCCACATTGTGGAAAAAGCCATTACTGAGGTAACCAAATGGTCTGTGGGTCATGTGTTTTTCTCGGAACACTCAGTGTCTCAACATGCTTCACTGAGTCGTTGCTAATGACAAATAGTCCTTTGTCTGACTTCAGAAACATCTCACCTAATGTTTTTTCAAAGTATTTGTCCAGGTTTATTGACTGGGATTGATAGAAATGAGGCAGGGATGCAGACAGAGGCAAGATAGTGTGAAGGCAGTCAGTGAAATGGTTAAGATCTGCATAATGTGTTCTGTAGTGAGGCAATTACATTTCAGTTCTTGAATAAATATCTTATTACGTTTAATGGTTTGATACTTTACATCCTTAACCAGGGGCGCAACTTTGGTTTTAGAAGTGGTGGGGACATAATTATTATGTCAATTTTTTCCAGTCGGATAAACACTCCAAACAGCCTACCTGACCGCTCGGAGGCGTCTTCATGGTCCTAAAGCACACCGTTGGCTCGATTTTTGTATCACATTCCAATTATAAAACTGGGGGGGGGGGGGGGGGACAAAAATGCAATTTCAGAATGTGGTGGGGACATATCCCCCCCCGTCCCCAGTGAAAGTTACGCCCCTGTCCTTAACAGTCTAGCGAAGCAATATTTATGTTATTTAGCCACTACTATCATCTCTTCAGAATAACGACACCCTTTGCAGGGCAGTGTCCCAGTGAATGTTCTGGGGATCTCTTTGATGAAATGGAGAAGTGCCACACACTAGTCCTTTACCACTACCTCCAGCAGCATCCTATTTTACCCAGACGGTCTCCCATCCCAGTATCAACCGGGGCCAGCATTGCTTAGCTTCAGGAACTAACCAGTATGGGGATGCAGAAGGATATGGTGTAGAATGTACTACAGTACCAATAATGCTCTGTGTAACATCCTTGCCCTGTGCACGATATCTGGTTTGGTATAAGTTAAGTTGATTCTGAAGCTAACATAATGATTTCTCATCTTCTTATCAAAGAAAAGAGATACTGCACACTACTCTTGTTCATATCCATTGTTTATTAAAGCTTAAGTGATACGAGCAAAAGCAGTGTGCGGGTTTCTCTTTTTCTTTGAATTTATTCCATTGTTCACACACCTGCAATGAGATAACTCAGATGTGTTTGTGATGTTTAGAATTTTGAATCACCGTCTTCTTCTCAATACATTTGGCACAGAACTTCAGATCTGGGTTCACTTGAGCTTGTCTGGCGCAATGGAATCAAAAGAACAGTTCCAAACCCCACCCATCTGGCACTCCAGACACACTCAATCAAACTCTCAAAGTATTTCTAAGAAAACAATTCTTATTTGAACACTTTGATACTTTAATTTTGTATTTGATTACTTTATTTCAATCCACTAACATAGTCATGAAGGCATCTGGAAATTAGTGAATGTTCTTACCTTACACAAGACATACTGAGTTATTGAATGTTTTCATCACCTGATCATTGGCACATTTGACTCAAGTATTTGATCCCCTGCTGATTTTGTATATTTGCCCACTGACAAAGAAATGATCAGTCTATAATTTTATTGGTAAGTTTATTTGAACAGTGCGAGACAGAATAACAACAACAAAATCCAGAGAAACGCATGTCAAAAATGTTATAAAATTGATAAGTATTTGACCCCCTCTCAATCAGAAAGATTTCTGGCTCCCAGGTGTCTTTTAAACAGGTAACGAGATTGGGAGCACACTCTTAAAGGGAGTGCTCCTAATCTCAGCTTGTTACCTGTATAAAAGACACCTGTCCACAGAAGCAATCAATCAATCCGATTCCAATTCTCCACCATGGCCAAGACCAAAGAGCTCTCCAAGGATGTCAGGGACAAGATTGTAGACCTACACAAGGCTGGAATGGGCTACAAGACCATCACCAAGCAGCTTGGTGAGAAGGTGACAACAGTTGGTGCGATTATTCACAAATGGAAGAAACACAAAAGAACTGTCAATCTCCCTCGGCCTGGGGCTCCATGCAAGATCTCACCTCGTGGAGTTGCAGTGATCAAGAGAACGGTGAGGAATCAGCCCATAACTACAGGGGAGGATCTTGTCAATGATCTCAAGGCAGCTGGGACCATAGTCACCAAGAAAACAATTGGTAACACACTACGCCGTGAAGGACTGAAATCCTGCAGCGCCCGCAAGGTCCCCCTGCTCAAGAAAGGACATATACAGGCCCGTCTGAAGTTTGCCAATGAACATCTGAATGATTCAGAGGAGAACTGGGTGAAAGTGTTGTGGTCAGATGAGACCAAAATCGAGCTCTTTGCCATCAACTCAACTCGCCGTGTTTGGAGGAGGAGGAATGCTGCCTATGACCCCAAGAACACCATCCCCACCGTCAAACATGGAGGTGGAAACATTATGCTTTGGGGGTGTTTTTCTGCTAAGGGGACAGGACAACTTCACCACATCAAAGGGACGATGGACAGGGCCATGTACCGTCAAATCTTGAGTGAGAACCTCCTTCCCTCAGCCAGGGCATTGAAAATGGGTCGTGGATGGGTATTCCAGCATGACAATGACCCAAAACACACGGCCAAGGCAACAAAGGAGTGGCTCAAGAAGTAGCACATTAAGGTCCTGGAGTGGCCTAGCCAGTCTCCAGACCTTAATCCAATAGAACATCTGTGGAGGGAGCTGAAGGTTCGAGTTGCCAAACGTCAGTGTTACGGATACAGGTATCCTGTGTCTTTTTGTGTTTTTCCTCTCCTTCTGCCCTAATCACAGGTGTCCTGTATGTTCCTGATTGGTGGTCGTTGGGGTGTCTGCTGATTGCTGAGGTGGACCAATCAGTGGACATTCCTCTGCATTGCACCACCTGTTTCTGGTTTTTCAATCACACATCCCATTTTTTAAAAGCCGGTCAGTTGTGTTTGTTGTTAGAAGACTATTTTCCGTATGTGAGTATGGATACTGTGGTGTTTTGTGTACTCACTCATTTGCTGGTTACTCTGTTTGGTAACTTTGTGTGTTTCTGGGAAAAGGGGAAGTTAAGCAAGCTGCCCTTGGGCATACATTACCCGTAGAAAGAACTGTCTATAAACACTAGTTAGACCTGAGCGGACCACCCACTGTATTTTTGTATGATTAGCAGTAGTTTAGCGGTTCTTGAGGCAGGCAAGATCAGTTTAGGGGTGTTTTACACTATTGTTTCATTTCTTGGGTCCTGCTCAGCCCTTTTTCCCAAACCTTTACCGTGTGTTCACAAATAAACATTTTATGTTTGACGGTAGTTTATGGTTGTCGTGTAGTTTTTGTTCTCCCTGTTCCATGTCACGATTCTAATTTGCATGATTTATGTTACGGGTCTCTTCTCCATCCACCCTAGACGTTTAAAGCCACGGGGTTTGTAACAGTCAGCCTCGAAACCTTAATGACTTGGAGAAGATCTGCAAAGAGGAGTGGGACATAATCCCTCCTGAGATGTGTGCAAACCTGGTGGCCAACTACAAGAAACGTCTGACCTCTGTGATTGCCAACAAGGGTTTTGCCACCAAGTACTAAGTCATGTTTTGCAGAGGGGTCAAATACTTATTTCCCTCATTAAAATGCAAATCAATTTATAACATTTTTGACATGCATTTTTCTGGATTTCTTTGTTATTCTGTGTGTCACTGTTCAAATAAACCTACCATTAAAATTATAGACTGATCATGTCTTTGTCAGTGGGCAAACGTACAAAATCAGCAGGGGATCAAATATTTTTTCCCTCACTGTACATATATTCTCCAGTAATGGTCCCTCCAAACCTATTTTATTTCATCCATAAAATGGTGTTATTGAGAAATGAATACCGTCCATTTAGATCAAAGTCTCATGTTTTCCTGGAGTTTGCCTCTCATGTACACGTCATGTGATGAAAATAAATCCATACATTTTCAGACAATATGTGAAAAGGGGAAGGAAGTGTATAACTTTCATGTCAAGGAAATAGAACGCAGCAAGCATCCTAATGGAAACGAGTTTCACATTCCTGTTAACCCTGATAAATTGATTCTGGGATCTGGTCAATGCCTCCCCCCATATTTCAGTCTTAACAGGCACACTGAGCCATTCTGAAGATCTAAGAAGCAGGACTGCGGGCACAGACAGACATATTTTACAATTCAGAATGTTAACTACAATTATTTAATTGACATGCCTTGAGGAGATGGACGGGCGAGAGTGTGACACTAATGTAAGGCAAGCCAAGGCAGTCATGTCAGATGATGTTCTCTATGGATACAGTGCCTTGCAAAAGTATTCATCCCCCTTGGCATTTTTCCTATTTTGTTGCATTACAACGTATAAATCTAAGTGTCACATGATCTGTAACATGATCTCAGTATATATACATACACCTGTTCTGAAAGGCCCCAGAGTCTGCAACACCACTAAGCAAGGGGCACCATGAATACCAAGGAGCTCTCCAAACAGGTCAGGGACAAAGTTGTGGAGAAGTACAGATCAGGGTTGGGTTATAAAAAAAATATCAGAAACTTTGAACATCCCACGGAGCACCATTAACTCCATAATTAAAAAATTGAAAGAATATGGCACCACAACGAACCTGCCAAGAGAGGGCCGCCCACCAAAACTTACGACCCAGGCATGGAGGGAATTAATCAGAGAGGCAACAAAGAGACCAAATATAACCCTGAAGGAGCTGCAAAGCTCCACAGCGGAGATTGGAGTATCTGTCCATAGGACCACTTTAAGCTGTACACTCCACAGAGCTGGGCTTTACAGGAGAGTGGCCAGAAAAAAGCCATTGCTTAAAGAAAAAAATAAGCAAACACGTTTGGTGTTCGCCAAAAGGCATGTGGGAGACTCCCCAAACATATGGAAGAAGGTACTCTGGTCAGATGAGACTAAAATTGAGCTTTTTGGCCATCAAGGAAAACGCTATGTCTGGCGCAAACCCAACACCTCTCTTCACCCTGAGAACACCATCCCCACAGTGAAGAATGGTGGTGGCAGCATCATGCTGTGGGGATGTTTTTCCATCGGCAGGGACTGGGAAACTGGTCAGAATTGAAGGAAATTCTTGAGGGAAACCTGTTTCAGTCTTCCAGAGATTTGAGACTGGGACGGAGGTTCACCTTCCAGCAGGACAATGACCCTAAGCATACTGCTAAAGCAACACTCGAGTGGTTTAAGGGGAAACATTTATATGTCTTGGAATGGCATAGTCAAAGCCCAGACATCAATCCAATTGAGAATCTGTGGTAGGACTTCAAGATTGCTGTACACCAGCGGAACCCATCCAACTTGAAGGAGCTGGAGCAGTTTTGCCTTGAAGAATGGGCAAAAATCCCAGTGGCTAGATGTGCCAAGCTTATAGAGACATTCCCCAAGAGACTTGAAGCTGTAATTGCTGCAAAAGGTGGCACTACAAAGTATTGACTTTGGGGGGGGGGGGGAGTTCTGTTTTTTTTTGTCTTATTTCTTGTTTGTTTCATCCCCCAAAATATTTTGCATCTTCAAAGTGGTAGGTATGTTGTGTAAGTCAAATGATACAAATTCCAGGTTGTAAGGCAACAAAATCTAAAAAAATGGGGTGAATACTTTTGCAAGCCACTGTAACTTAAAGGCAAATCCAAACGTATTACACTAAAATGAAAAATGTACAGAGTCCTGAAGCTCTGAAAGGAGAGGAAACTGAGGTGTGTCAGATAGACAGTCATACGAAGGGGAGAAAAAATGCATGCCGATGGACTGTAGTGGAATAATTCACGAGTTCTACCAGGCTGAAGTTGTTAAGGCGACTTTGATAATCCCTAACAATGTGATAAGAAGAGAAGGAGCGTGTGCTAGCGTGGTTCAACATCATTTTAGATTCTTGTGTCAGTTGAGGGTAAACCCAAACATTAGCACGGAGGTTTGGGGAGACCACGTTGTGAAGGTCTGACCTGAAGTAACTGCAGCAAAAATCAGAATATTTTCTATACAGGAACATGGAAAATCAAGTCAGTACAGTCAATTTTTTTCCCACCATATTAGCGTAGTGTATCGATATGAAGAAAAAAAACTTTTCACAGTTGTTCATTTGACATGCTACATGGGATTTACATACTGTATGAAAAGGGGTTTGTAACATTATCAAAGTCGGGCATATCAATGGAAAACATGAAGCAAATTGAATTAACAGTCAGAATAGGATTAAAATAATAAATTTATTTTCTCTCTCATCTTCATGCCCATGTTACAAAACATTATCGATACATTTACCACGTCAACCGTCAGGGGTGACGGAAGGTCAATCCAAAGCAGGCTATCTGTGGTTGATGTGGTTTTTATTTCTTCTCAGTCCAGATAATGTCCATTTATTGCTTTTCAAGGACATACTGTAAGACATCAAAGCACTCTGAACACTGAGTAGTAATGCTTTAAAGCAGTGGTGCCCACAGCGCGTTGGTGCCCACAGCACGTTGCTGCCAGCATCTAAGCCAACACTGACATCATCACCCTAGCTTTTGTACCACACAATTTAAAAAGCTATTTTTTGGAACCTTGTCATTCTTGATCATACTGAGTGAAATTGCTGTTTGCCTGCGGTTCACACCTGAAATACAAGTAATTTCTATGAATGTGAACACTGACTTTCATCAGAACAGCTGATGATCTAATGATGATCCAAGTTCAGATCCAAGTCTTACAAAAACGAATGCTGCCAAGTTGACGTTTGTAACCATTCATTTACATGTTATTCGCTTGACAGAATACAGACCATACACATTTTATTTTGCAGAAAACAATCTACCTCAATGCCAAAAGCGTGATATGAAGACCTGACACAAAAACATCATCAACAACTGGAGCAAGGAGAATATGATGTACAATGGCAAATGCGGGAAAGTCATGAAAAACAGGTTTAAGCCCTGGGGTTCACAGTAAGACAATACAACAAATTGAATCTAAGACTGAAGCCTGAAGTCGATAGCGTCCTATAGCCAGAGGATCAGAAAGGTCAAACGAATTGAGATGTGTCCAGAGAATTTATCACGACTATTGATATGTTCAAAGTGAATAATTCTATTGAATTTTAGAGGGATACACAGCCAAGTTATTTTGGTGGCATTATTTATTTGCTGTATTTGACATTTTATTTAATACTTTCTTTTATTTTCCTCCAGTACAACAGGATGACCGTTCCGGGGCATACACTCAGTTCTGTTATAATCTTTGACTATGAGCCAAGAGAAAATAACAATACAAGTTAGTGAACAAAATTCAGTTATGAATAGAATGTCAGAATGCTTTTCTTTTCTTTTCTTACTTGCCCCCGCATGCGGGTAGACCGAGTGTTAGTTTGGTACTCTGTAAGGTCATGACGATGGACGCAAAGCTAACAGATCTTAGCAGTAACATGCTCTATCCCTAGGTCAACATTTTGATTGTGCTAGTGAACCTTTCCATTGTCTAACTCAGTGTTTCCCAACTCCAGTCCTTGAGTACCCCCAACAGTACATATTTCTGTTGTAGTCCCGGACAAGCACACCTGATTCAACTTGTCAACCAATCATCAAGCCCTCAATGAGTTGAACCAGGTGAGTGACTCAAGGACGGAAGTTTGAAAACACTGATCTAACTAAATTGCTACTGACAAAATCCTATTGTAATTATAATTGGCGCCCAGCTATAGAATAAATATTGAAGAAATGTGTATGAAGTTGCCCACACTTATGTTAAATTCTGGGGATAGCAATGTCTGGAGGGATTCAAAATAGAATCAGACATTTGATATCAGTAAATATGAAAGAGTTATGATATGTTAGTTTTGCATTTAGATGTTATCTCATGATTTTCCCCTGTCAACATTCACAGTAACCCATAAGGACGACAATAGAAAATGTGCACCAGTATTCTCAGGATTTTCCAAGCATAGTTTTCAAGTGGACTATACTACACAACTACATATTGTATTTTAGTCCGGTACACCAACAATAGATGTCTTTGATCTAAACAATCAGCGCACTCTCAATACATGGTATTTGCCTGTGTTAGAGGTAGAAGAAATAAACTATGGGGGAGTTGCCTACCTATCGAGATGGAGTGAGGCCAAACCCAGCAGAGACCGAGCTGGAAATATAACCTCCCTTTCTCTCCTTCCTCCACGGGCCCATGCCTTCAAGAACACCCTGTGGGGGTTCTGTGGTACTCTGTGTGTGTGTGTGTGTGTGTGTGTGTGTGTGTGTGTGTGTGTGTGTGTGAGTGCATAAGTGTGCATGTCTGCCAGACAGGGGTGGGGAGGTGGCCAAGAGAGATATAGAGCCTGCCTACACCTTAGCTCTGAGTTGGCAGCAACCTGGTGTTAAAAATAAACTCAGCCTTGTGTAGGTTTTAGTGGGAAGATAGATAGAAAGAAAACACTTGTTCCTCCATCTCTCACCAAACCCACACAGAAATAAAGATAACAGAAATATCAGCTTTTTAAACAAACACAACTCGACATACTCTTACACAAATAATTATTATGATTGGCCGGCTATGCCGTTGCACACACTGTTTAAGAAGTCTTCGGGATTGTTCTTAGACCAGTAACAGGTCACCAGGAGTGAGTATGAATTATGTCTATTTTCCCCAGCCCACAGCCACCATATACCGCCAATTAACCCTGGAACACAGTTACCCGCAAGCCACCTTGGCCTTACCTACAACATTTGGTTTGTCCCAAATGGCACCCTATTCCCTGTAGTGCACTACTTTTGACTAGGTTCCATAGGGCTCCGGTCAAAAGTAGTGCACCTCATAGGGTGCTATTTGGGTAACATCCATTGCCTTCATACAGCTCAGCGTTGATTATATGTCACCTCGATACGACTCCATACAGTTAGCTTCTCATGGATCACTAACAAGCCAAGGCGACCTTCAGCCAATGTGTAACCCCCGGGAAAGTAAGCAAAAGGAATTGATCCACTGGATACAGTATCTATAGGTCTGTTTGGTGCTTCAAACACAAAGGCGCCCATGACCAATACTGATTGAGTGGGATAACAACAACCACCACAATGGATAAAAGAGCATCTCAGGAGACCTTATGGAGGTGAGTGTACATGTCCGTGTGTGTTATCCTTCAGTGTTGGAAACAGGTCTTATCTATGCTATCTCGGTCTTCAATGGTCTTGTACACAGAGAGGGTGTATACCTTCGGATATCTGTTCATTCCCCATTCAATACTTGAACTAGGAATTCCTAAAAGCAATGTGTGAAACACTACTTAGTCTTTGCAATGAAAAAGGTAGCCTTGTCCGAGCCAGAACGGCCCACCTCCAGCTATAGCCTGAGGCAGCTTGATATACAAGTACCCCCCTTGGACAGGACGCTTAGTCTACCACAGGCCCTTAATGCTGAGTACCAAGCAGAGAAGCATCAAGTCTTTGGTATGACTCAACCAGGGATTAAACCCCCAACCTTCCAACCACAAGGCCGAGTTGGTCTCCCCCAATGACAGGCATGGTCCATCAACAACTTCTGTAAAGAAATACAGTGCCTTCAGAAAGTATTCATACCCCTTTGACTTTTTTTTCCACATTTTGTTGTGTTACAGCCTGGATTTAAAATGGATTACATTTAGATTGTTTGTCACTGGCCTACACACAATACCCCATAATGTCAAAGTAGAATTGTGTTTTTCGAAATCCTTACAAATTAATAAAATAATGTAAGCTGAAATGTCTTGAGTCAATAAGTATTCAACCCCTTTTCTTATGGCAAGCATAAATAAGTTCAGGAAGGGCACCTAGTGGTAGATGGGTAAATAAGCAGACATTCAATATCCCTTTGAGCATGGTGAAGTTATTCATTACACTTTGGATGGTGTATCAATACACCCAGTCACTACAGAGATAGAGTTGTCCTTCCTAACTCAGAAACAGCTCAGGGATTTCACCATGAGGCCAATAGTGACTTTAAAACAGAGTTTAATTGATTTCTTCAAACCAAGCTGCTTACCTATTGCAGATTCAGTCTTCCCAGCCTGGTGCAGGTCTACAATTTTGTTTCTGGAAAATGTATCAATTGACCAATTCAGCACATTTGGGCAGACTTGATACAAAATAGTCCAGTATTGCAATGCTTCACTGGATCAATCTGAAACTTTGCACACACACTGCGTCCATCTAGTGGCCAAAATCTAAATTGCGTCTCAACTGCAATATTATATTGTAGCCTTTCTCTTGCATTTCAAAGATGATGGAACAAAAAAATAATAGAAAACCATTTTTTTGTTTGTTTGTATTATCTTTTACCAGTTCTAATGTGTTATATTCTTCTACATTAATTTCACATTTACACAAACTTCAAAGTGTTTCCTTTCAAATGGTATCAAGAATATGCATATCCTTGCTTCAGGTCCTGAGCTACAGGCAGTTAGATTTGGGTATGTCATTTCAGGCGAAAATTGAAAAAAGCGTCCGATCCTTAAAAGGTAAATGGCTGTGGTAGAGGAAAACTGAGGATGGATCAACATCATTGTAGTTACTCTACAATACTAACCTAATTGACAGAGTGAAAAGAAGGAAGCCTGTACAGAACATGCATCCTGTTTGCAACAAGGCAGTAAAATAATACTGCAAAAAAAAAATAGCAAAGCAATTAACTTTTGGTGCAGAATACAATTGTTATGTTTGGGGCAAATCCAATACAACACATTACGGAGTACCACTCCATGTTTTCAAGCATACTGGTGGCTGCATCATGTTATGGGTATGCTTGTAATCGTTAAGGACTGGGGAGTTTCTCAGAATAAAACATAAACGGAATGGAGCTAAGCAAAGGCAAAATCCTAGAGAAAAGCCTGGTTCAGTCTGCTTTCCACCAGACACTGAGAGATGTGTTTTAGGTTATTATCCTGCTGAAAGGTGAATTCAAGGCCATATCTACACTGGAGTTGCTTTCCAAGAAAACAGTGAATGTTCCTGAGTGGCCAAGTTACAGTTTTGATTTAAATCTACTTGAAAACCTATTGCAAGACCTGGAAATGGTTGTCTAGCAATGATCAACAACCAATTTGACAGAGCTTGAAGAATTTTGAAAATAATAATGGGCAAATGTTGCACAATCCAGCTGTGGAAAGCTCTTAGAGACTTACCCAGTAAGATTCACTGCCAAAGGTATTTCTATAAAGTATTGACTCAGGGGTGTGAATACTTAGTATGTAAATTAAATCTTTCTGTATTTCATTTTCAATACATTTGCAAAACTTTCTAAAAACACGTTTTCACCTTGTCATTATGGGGTATTGTGTGTAGATGGAGGAGATAAAAAAAACAATATTATCAATTTTGATTTGAACACAACAAAATGTGGAGTAAGTCAAGGGGTATGAATTAATACTTTCTGATGGCACTGTATAGCATGAAAACATAAAGGAATGGGGAATATGTTATGCTACAGTGAGGGAAAAAAGTATTTGATCCCCTGCTGATTTTGTACGTTTGCCCACTGACAAAGAAATGATCAGTCTATAATTTTAATGGTACGTTTATTTGAACAGTGAGAGACAGAATAACAGCAAAAAATCCAGAATAACGCATGTCAAAAATGTTATAAATTGATTTGCATTTTAATGAGGGAAATAAGTATTTGACCCCCTCTCAATAAGAAAGATTTCTGGCTCCCAGGTGTCTTTTATACAGGTAACGAGCTGAGATTAGGAGCACACTCTTAAAGGGAGTGCTCCTAATCTCAGTTTGTTACCTGTATAAAAGACACCTGTCCACAGAGGCAATCAATCAATCAGATTCAAAACTCTCCACCATGGCCAAGACCAAAGAGCTCTCCAAAGATGTCAGGGACAAGATTGTAGACCTACACAAGGCTGGAATGGGCTACAAGACCATCACCAAGCAGTTTGGTGAGAAGGTGACAACAGTTGGTGCGATTATTTGCAAATGGAAGAAACACAAAATAACTGTCAATCTCCATCGGACTGGGGCTCCATGCAAGATCTCACCTCGTGGAGTTGCAATGATTATGAGAATGGTGAGGAATCAGCCCAGAACTACACGGGAGGATCTTGTCAATGATCTCAAGGCAGCTGGGACCATAGTCACCAAGAAAACAATTGGTAACGCACTACGCCGTGAAGGACTGAAATCCTGCAGCGTCCGCAAAGTCCCCCTGCTCAAAAAAGCACATATACATGCCCATCTGAAGTTTGCCAATGAACATCTGAATGATTCAGAGGAGAACTGGGTGAAAGTGTTGTGGTCAGATCAGACCAAAATGGAGCTCTTTGGCATCAACTCAACTCGCCGTGTTTGGAGGAGGAGGAATGCTGCCTATGATCCCAAGAACACCATCCCCACTGTCAAACATGGAGGTGGAAACATTATGCTTTGGGGGTGTTTTTCTGCTAAGGGGACAGGACAACTTCACCGCATCAAAGGGACGATGGACAGGGCCATGTACCGTCAAATCTTGGGTGAGAACCTCCTTCCCTCGGCCAGGGCATTGAAAATGGGTTGTGGATGGGTATTCTAGCATTACAATGACCCAAAACACACGGCCAAGGCAACAAAGGAGTGAATCAAGAGGCACATTAAGGTCCTGGAGTAGCCTAGCCAGTCTCCAGACCTTAATCCCATAGAAAATCTGTGGAGGGAGCGGAAGGTTCGAGTTGCCAAACGTCATCCTCGAAACCTTAATGACTTGGAGAAGATCTACAAAGAGGAGTGGGACAAAATCCCTCCTGAGATGTGTGCAAACCTGGTGGCCAACTACAAGAAACGTCTGACCTCTGTGATTGCCAACAAGGGTTTTGCCACCAAGTACTAAGTCATGTTTTGCAGATGGGTCAAATACTTATTTCCCTCATTAAAATGCAAATCAATTTAAAACATTTTTGACATGCGTTTTTCTGGATTTCTTTGTTGTTATTCTATCTCTCATTGTTCAAATAAACCTACCATTAAAATTATAGACTGATCATTACTTTCTCAGTGGGCAAACGTACAAAATCAGCAGGGGATCATATACTTTTTTCCCTCACTGTATATGTTAATGCATTGTCTGTCAGTCATGGAATGACTTGACATATGAGAGTGTAACGTGTACGCTGGGAGTTGGGTAGCAAGTACAGGGAGTGAATTTAATAATAAATAAAACATGGAACAAAACAAGAAACACAAGTATCGTACAGACAAGAAACACAGGAACAGAATCAATAATGGCAAGGGAAGGAACCAAAGGGAGTGACATACATCCCAACCAGATGGACGGTCCCAAGGACCAGGGGTGGATAAGTCGCTTCTCCTGAGACCCGGGGGCAGGTCGCCTCTGCTGAGGCGCGGAAACATGTCGAGCCAGCCGAGGCACGGGAGCCTGATGAGCCAGCTGAGGAGCCACAGGACGACTCCGACCAGAGAGATGGTCCCAAGGACCAGGGGCAGAACAGTCACTTCTCCTGAGACCCGGGGGCAGGTCGCCTCTGCTTAGGCGCGGAAACATGTCGAGCCAGCCGAGGCACGGGAGCCTGATGAGCCAGCTGAGGAGCCACAGGCCGACGCCAACCAGATGGACGGTCCCTAGGACCAGGGGTGGATAAGTCGCTTCTCCTGAGACCCGGGGGCAGGTCGCCTCTGCTGAGGCGCGGAAACATGTCGAGCCAGCCGAGGCACGGGAGCCTGATGAGCCAGCTGAGGAGCCACAGGACGACTCCGACCAGAGAGACGGTCCCAAGGACCAGGGGCAGAACAGTCACTTCTCCTGAGACCCGGGGGCCGGTCGCCTCTGCTGAGGCGTTTGGAACCTGTCGAGCATGGGAATCTATCGAGCCAGCTGAGGCATGGGAAACTGCCGAGCCGACTGAGACATGGGATCCTGACGAGCCGGCTGAGGCTTGGGAGCCTGACGAGCCGGCTGAGGCATGGGAGCCTGACGAGCCGGCTGAGGCATGGGAGCCTGACGAGCCGGCTGAGGCATGGGTGCCTGTCGAGCCGGCTGAGGCAAGGGAGATTGCTTCGGCTGTGGCTTTCGAACCTGACGTCACCAACAAAAAACAAAAAAACTTCCTGATACTCCCCTTTGGTGAGGTGTTATACTGTAACATGTGCGCTGGGAGTCGGGAAGGAAGTACACAGTGAATTTAATAATAAATGAAACATGGAACAAAACAAGAAACACGAGTAGAATACAGACATGAAACACAGGAACAGAATCAATAACGCCTAGGGAAGGAACCAAAGGGAGTGACATAATCTCAGCAAAAAAAGAAACGTCCCTTTTTCAGGACCCATCGTTCAAAGATAATTAGTAGAAATCTAAATAACTTCAGTGACATAAACTCAGCAAAAAAAGGAACGTCCCTTTTTCAGGACCCATCGTTCAAAGATAATTCGTAGAAATCCAAATAACTTCACAGATCTTCATTGTAAAGGGTTTAAACACTGTTTCCCATGCTTGTTCAATGAACCATAAACAATTAATGAACATGCACCTTTGGAATGGTCGTTAAGACACTAACAGCTTACAGACGGCAGGCAATTACGGTCACAGTTATGAAAACTTAGGACACTAAAGAGGTCTTTCTACTGACTCTGAAAAACACCAAAAGAAAGATGCCCAGGGTCCCTGCTCATCTGCGTGAACGTGCCTTAGGCATGCTGCAAGGAGGCATTAGGACTGCAGATGTGCCCAGGGCAATAAATTGCAATGTCCGTACTGTGAGATGCCTAAGACAGCGCTACAGGGAGACAGGGCGGACAGCTCATCATCCTCGCAATGGCAGACCACGTGTAACAACACCTGCACAGGATCAGTACATCCGAACATCACACCTGTGGGACAGGTATAGGATGGCAACAACAACTGCCCGAGTTACACCAGGAACGCACAATCCCTCCATCAGTGTTCAGACTGTCCGCAATAGGCTGAGAGAGGCTGGACTGAGGGCTTGTAGACCTGTTGTAAGGCATGTCCTCACCAGACATCACCGGCAACAACGTCGCCTATGGGCATAAACCCACCGTCGCTGGACCAGGCAGGACTGGCAAAAAGTGTTCTTCACTGACGAGTCATGGTTTTGTCTCACCAGGGGTGATGGTCGGATTCGCGTTTATCATTGAAGAAATGAGCATTACACCGAGGCCTGTACTGTGGAGCGGGATCGATTTGGAGGGTCCGTCATGGTCTGGGGCAATGTGTCACAGCATCATCGGACTGAGCTTGTTGTCATTGCAGGCAATCTCAACACTGTGCGTTACAGGGAAGACATCCTCCTCCCTCATGTGCTACCCTTCCTGCAGGCTCATCCTATAATATAATATGCCATTTAGCAGATGCTTTTATCAAAAGCGACTTACAGTCATGCGTGCATACATTTTTGTGTATGGGTGGTCCCGGGGATCGAACCCACTACCCTGGCGTTACAAGTGCCGTGCTCTACCAGCTGAGCTACAGAAGACCACATCCTGACATGACCCTCCAGCATGACAATGCCACCAGCCATACTGCTCGTTCTGTGCGTGATTTCCTGCAAGACAGGAATGTCAGTGTTCTGCCATGGCCAGCGAAGAGCCCGGATCTCAATCCCATTGAGCACATCTGGGACCTGTTGGATCGGAGGGTGAGTGCTAGGGCCATTCCCCCCAGAAATGTCTGGGAACTTGCAGGTGCCTTGGTGGAAGTGTGGGGTAACATCTCACAGCAAGAACTGGCAAATCTGGTGCAGTTCATGAGGAGGAGATGCACTGCAGTACTTAATGCAGCTGGTGGCCTCACCAGATAATGACTGTTACTTTTATTTTGACCCCCCCCCCCCTTGTTCAGGCACATATTATTCCATTTCTGTTAGTCACATGTCTGTGGAACTTGTTCAGTTTAGGTCTCAGTTGTTGAATCTTGTTAAGTTTGCTGAAAATAAACGCAGTTGACAGTGAGAGGACGTTTCTTTTTTTGCTGAGTTTATATAGGGGAGGTAATCATGAAGGTGATTACCTCCCCAATATTTACAGTGGGGGGAAAAAGTATTTAGTCAGCCACCAATTGTGTAAGTTCTCCCACTTAAAAAGATGAGAGAGGCCTGTAATTTTCATCATAGGTACACGTCAACTATGACAGACAAATTGAGGAAAAAAAATCCAGAAAATCACATTGTAGGATTTTTAATGAATTTATTTGCAAATTATGGTGGAAAATAAGTATTTGGTCACCTACAAACAAGCAAGATTTCTGGCTCTCACAGACCTGTAACTTCTTCTTTAAGAGGCTCCTCTGTCCTCCACTCGTTACCTGTATTAATGGCACCTGTTTGAACTTGTTATCAGTATAAAAGACACCTGTCCACAACCTCAAACAGTCACACTCCAAACTCCACTATGGCCAAGACCAAAGAGCTGTCAAAGGACACCAGAAACAAAATTGTAGACCTGCACCAGGCTGGGAAGACTGAATCTGCAATAGGTAAGCAGCTTGGTTTGAAGACATCAACTGTGGGAGCAATTATTAGGAAATGGAAGACATACAAGACCACTGATAATCTCCCTCGATCTGGGGCTCCACGCAAGATCTCACCCTGTGGGGTCAAAATGATCACAAGAACGGTGAGCAAAAATCCCAGAACCACACGGGGGGACCTAGTGAATGACCTGCAGAGAGCTGGGACCAAAGTAACAAAGCCTACCATCAGTAACACACTACGCCGCCAGGGACTCAAATCCTGCAGTGCAAGACGTGTCCCCCTGCTTAAGCCAGTACATGTCCAGGCCCGTCTGAAGTTTGCTAGAGTGCATTTGGATGATCCAGAAGAGGATTGGGAGAATGTCATATGGTCAGATGAAACCAAAATAGAACTTTTTGGGAAAAACTCAACTCGTCGTGTTTGGAGGACAAAGAATGCTGAGTTGCATCCAAAGAACACCATACCTACTGTGAAGCATGGGGGTGGAAACATCATGCTTTGGGGCTGTTTTTCTGCAAAGGGACCAGGACGACTGATCCGTGTAAAGGAAAGAATGAATGGGGCCATGTATCGTGAGATTTTGAGTGAAAACCTCCTTACATCAGCAAGGGCATTGAAAATGAAACGTGGCTGGGTCTTTCAGCATGACAATGATCCCAAACACACCGCCCAGGCAACGAAGGAGTGGCTTCGTAAGAAGCATTTCAAGGTCCTGGAGTGGCCTAGCCAGTCTCCAGATCTCAACCCCATAGAAAATCTTTGGAGGGAGTTGAAAGTCTGTGTTGCCCAGCGACAGCCCTAAAACATCACTGCTCTAGAGGATATCTGCATGGAGGAATGGGCCAAAATACCAGCAACAGTGTGTGAAAACCTTGTGAAGACTTACAGAAAACGTTTGACCTGTGTCATTGCCAACAAAGGGTATATAACAAAGTATTGAGAAACTTTGGTTATTGACCAAATACTTATTTTCCACCATAATTTGCAAATAAAATCATTAAATATCCTACAATGTTATTTTTCTCATTTTGTCTGTCATAGTTGACGTGTACCTATGATGAAAATTACAGGCCTCTCTCATCTTTTTAAGTGGGAGAACTTGCACAATTGGTGGCTGACTAAATACTTTTTTCCCCCACTGTACAGCGCAGGTGTGCATAATGAACAGTCAACTGGCGACCTCAAGTGCCGGAGAGGGGAAGCGGGTGTAGACGTGACAGAGAGGGGATATTTACTAATTGACTAAGAGAATGCTAAGTGGATGTACCTGTGAATCATAGTTAAACCATCACTCATTTAGATATCAAAAAGTCACAGACAGTGGATTTTCCGCTTGCCTCTCTCCAAAGCCTCATTATTGCATGGGACTAAACTCTATTTGCTGAAACTGCATGTCCAATACTGCAATTGGCATATTATTTCCTAAAGATATAAATAGCATTATAGAATTCAAATATGGCTTAACTTGGTCGCTTTATGTGGCCTTTAAAGGAGTTGGAAACCACTTTCCTTTTGAATGTTTCTGCATAATAAACTCTGCAGTTTCCAACTGCTGTTAGTTTTTCCTTGTGAAGTGAAGCACATGTACAAGTGCAAAGCTTGGAGAGTTGTATTGAAGAGTATGAGGCACAATTGAAAGAACATTGAAATATTTTCACATTGACCTTGGATTGTCTATTGTTGCACCTACAGTGGGGAGAACAAGTATTTGATAACCTGCAAAATCGGCAGTGTTTCCTACTTACAAAGCATGTAGAGGTCTGTAATTTTTATCATAGGTACACTTCAACTGTGAGAGACGGAATCTAAAACAAAAATCCAGAAAATCACATTGTATGATTTTTAAGTAATAAATTTGCATTTTATTGCATGACATAAGTATTTGATCACCTACCAACAAGTAAGAATTCCGTCTCTCACAGACCTGTTCATTTTTCTTTAAGAAGCTCTCCTGTTCTCCACTCATAACCTGTATTAACTGCACCTGTTTGAACTCGTTACCTGTATAAAAGACACCTGTCCACACACTCAATCAAACAGACTGCAACCTCTCCACAATGGCCAAGACCAGAGAGCTGTGTAAGGACATCAGGGATACAATTGTAGACCTGCACAAGGCTGGGATGGGCTACAGGACAATAGGCAAGCAGCTTGGTGAGAAGGCAACAACTGTTGGCGCAATTATTAGAAAATGGAAGAAGTTCAAGATGACGGTCAATCACCCTCTATCTGGGGCTCCATGCAAGATCTCACCTCGTGTGGCATCAATGATCATGAGGAAGGTGAGGGATCAGCCCAGAACTACACAGCAGGACCTGATCAATGACCTGAAGAGAGCTGGGACCACAGTCTCAAAGAAAACCATTAGTAACACACTACGCCGTCATGGATTAAAATCCTGCAGCGCATGCAAGGTCCCCCTGCTCAAGCCAGTGCATGTCCAGGCCCGTCTGAAGTTTGCCAATGACCATCTGGATGATCCAGAGGAGGAATGGGAGAAGGTCATGTGGTCTGATGAGACAAAAATATAGCTTTTTGGTCTAAACTCCACTCGCCGTGTTTGGAGGAAGAAGAAGGATGAGTACAACCCCAAGAACACCATCCCAACCGTGAAGCATGGAGGTGGAAACATCATTCTTTGGGGATGCTTTTCTGCAAAGGGGACAGGACGACTGCACCGTATTGAGGGGAGGATGGATGGGGCCATGTATCGCCAGATCTTGGCCAACAACCTCCTTCCCTCAGTAAGAGCATTGAAGATGGGTCGTGGCTGGGTCTTCCAGCATGACAACGACCCGAAACACACAGCCAGGGCAAATAAGGACTGGCTCCGTAAGAAGCATCTCAAGGTCCTGGAGTGGCCTAGCCAGTCTCCAGACCTGAATCCAATAGAAAATCTTTGGAGGGAGCTGAAAGTCTGTATTGCCCAGCGACAGCCCCGAAACCTGAAGGATCTGGAGAAGGTCTGTATGGAGGAGTGGGCCAAAATCCCTGCTGCAGTGTGTGCAAACCTGGTCAAGACCTACAGGAAACATATGATCTCTGTAATTGCAAACAAAGGTTTCTGTACAAAATATTAAGTTCTGCTTTTCTGATGTATCAAATATTTATGTCATGCAATAAAATGCAAATTCATAACTTAAAAATCATACAATGTGATTTTCTGGATTTTTGTTTTTAGATTCCGTCTCTCACAGTTGAAGTGTACCTATGATAAAAATTACAGACCTCTACATGCTTTGTAAGTAGGAAAACCTGCAAAATTGGCAGTGTATCAAATACTTGTTCTCCCCACTGTATGGAGTAACCACGTGTATTCAACTAAAGTGGAAGTAGAATGTACAACACAATATAATCACAGTTATTGTATTTTATAGCAAATAATAGAATAGCTAGGAGTCCTGCCTGCTAGATAGCTCGGTGTCCTGTGATTGAACCGAAATGCATAGAAACAGTCTTTGGAAGCAAATCCTAATATTTAGACAATTTGAAGATATAGTGGCTAGTGAGAATTATACGTTTTTAGTAGATGTCAACTGTAGGGCCCCACAAGATAATCTGAGAGTAGTCAATATTGATAGATGTGTACATTAGCCAATGGGAAAAGTCAGAGAACAACAAGTTTAAATTCAATGAGAGCAGCAAACAGCCATTTAGTATGAGGGATGATGGTAGGAGACCAGACAGACTTTTGACGGAGGACATATTGTAAAATGGACAACACACGCAAGTGATGGGGGGTGGTAGCCAAGGAGAGGCCGGTGTTCACATTCTCTCTCTCTCTCTCTCTCTCTCTCTCTCTCTCTCTCTCTCTCTCTCTCTCTCTCCTTAGCCAAGGCCAATCGCAGGCTGGCATTTTGTCTCACAGTTCAGCGCCCGCTATTCCCAAAGGGATCTATTAAGTTATGGCCCTCTGTGAGAAAGAGCAGGAGAGCAGGTCTCTGAGTGGATTAGTTAATCAATAATATGTGGCAGCATTGAAATAGATGCATTCATACATTGATATAGGCCAGCTAGTGGGGGGGATGGCCCGTGGGCATTGATCTGGATGGCTCGTGGGTGTGCAACTTTTTGTGTCACATATGCACACTCACACACACACCAACACTCTTTCTTCTTGCCAATGGTGGAGTATTGTACCCTCTTAGCATACAGGGAAAACCCTGACCAAAAAAGACCATGATTTGGGGGATTTTCACAAAATGTAATACATAGAATGGTTCTTTGGAGGAAAGATTGTTGACATATATTTGTATCTAAAAGCATAATTGAGAAATAATTGATCAAAGTTGGCATATTTATGACATTTTGGCCATACCCAGGCCTCCTTTAAGACTACATATTGTTTCCTCTCTAGATGCTACAAAGCAAACATTGGTTTCATATGTAACTCTTGCTCTGTAAAATGAGTATCAACATGAACATTTTAAATATACCATTTTTGATTTCCAGAGTGGAATCTCTGCTACTTTTAGAGTTATGGTCCAATTTGTAAGGATTACAATGTGAATGTAAGAATAGATTCAAAATGGTCACTTTCTGCTGGTGATTTGCAGGATGTGCAATTATACAAGTAAACGGAGGGCTGTGATTGGTTTACATTGCCTACTGTGCCAGCGTGTCTGTATGAAATGGGCCATAACTTTAAAACTAGGATAGATCTCACTCTGTAACTTTGGTATGCCTGTAGAATATATTATGTATTATGTCCAACAATATATAGGAACATTTGCCAAATTAAAAATGTTATATATTCATGTTTATATTTTTCAATATTCATAAATTAGTGTGATTTTTTTTTCTATTGAAATCAAAATACTACTCATATGACACTTAAAGGAGGCCTGGGTAAGGCCAAAATGCCATAAATATGCCAACTCAACTATGCTTTTAAATACAAATGTCAAATATACGCTGAGTGTACAAAACATTAAGGACACCTGCTCTTTCCATGACATAGACTGACCAGGTGAAAGCTATGATCCCTTATTGATGTCACTTGTTAAATCCACTTCAATCATAGTAAATGAAGGGGAGGATACAGGTTAAAGAAGGATTTTTAAGCCTTGAGACATGGATTGTGTATGTGTTCCATTCAGAGGGTGAATGGGCAAGACAAAATATTGAAGTGCCTTTGAACGAGGTATGCAATGCTACTGAGAAGAACTGCAACACTACTGGGATTTTCAAGCTCAACAGTTTCCCATGTGTATCAAGAATGGTTCACCACCCAAAGAGCATTCTGCCAACTTGACACAACTGTGGGAAGCATTGGAGACAACATGGGCCAGCATACCTGTGGAATGCTTGACACCTTGTAGAGTCCATGCCCCGACGAATTGAGGCTGTTCTGAGGGCAAAAGGGGGTGCAATTCAATATTAGGAAGGTGTTACTTATGTTTTGTACACTCAGTATAAATGTCTCTATTATGTGTGGGAATACTTTGGAAATTAACATAATTTGGAGCTGATTTGCTCCGACCCCCCTCCTGTCTCAGCCTCCAGTATCTATGCTGCAATAGTCTATGTGCCGGAGGGCTAGGGTCAGTCTGTCCGATCTGGTGTAATTCTCCTGTCTTATCTGGTGACAGGAGTGAACTTAAGTATGCTCCCTCTAATTCTCCCAACTCTCTCTCTCTCTCTGAGGACCTGAGCCCTAGGACCATGCCTCAGGACTACCTGGCCTGATGACTCCTGGCTGTCCCCAGTCCACCTGGTCGTGCTGCTGATCTAGTTTCTGCTGTTTTGCCTGTGGCTACGGAACACTGACCTGTTCACCAGACGTGCTACCTTGTCCCAGAGCTGCTGTTTTCGACCCTCTCTCTCCCTCCCTCCCTCCCTCCCTCCCTCCCTCCCTCCCTCCCTCCCTCCCTCCCTCCCTCCCTCCCTCTACCGCACCTGCTGTCTCGACCTCTGAATGCTCAGCTATGAAAAGCCAACTGACATTTACTCCTGAGGTGCTGACCTGTTACACCCTCTACAACCACTGCGATTATTATTTGACCCTGCTAGTCGTCTATGAGCGTTTGAACATCTTGAAGAACGATCTGGCCTTAATGGCCATGTACCCTTATAATCCCCACCTGGGACAACCAGAAGAGGACTAGCCACCCCTCAGAGCCTGGTGCTCTCTAGGTTTCTTCCTAGGTTCCTGCCTATCTAGGGAGTTTTTCCTAGCCACTGTGCTTCTACATCTGCATTGTTTGCTGTTTGGGGTTTTAGGCTGGGTTTCTGTATAAGCACTTTGTGATATCTGCTTATGTAAAAAATACTTTATAAATAGATTTTATTTGATGATTTGCTGGTCTATCATTACTTTAAGACATGGAACATTTCAAGAACTTTGAAAGTTTCTTCAAGTGCAGTCGCAAAAACCATCAAGCGCCATGATGAAACTGGCTCTCATGAGGACCGCCACAGGAATGGAAGACCCAGAGTTACCTCTGCTGCAGAGGATAAGTTAATTAGAGTTACCAGCCTCAGAAATTGCAGCCCAAATAAATGCTTCACAGAATTCAAGTAACAGACACATCTCATCATCAACTGTTCAGAGGAGACTGCATGAATCAGGCCTTCATGGTCGAATTGCTGCAAAGAAACCACTACTAAAGGACATCAATAAAAAGAAGAGACTTGCTCGGGCCAAGAAACACGAGCAATGGACATTAGACCGGTGGAAATGTGTCCTTTGGTCTGGAGTCCAAATTGGAGACATTTGGATCCAACTGCAGTGTCTTTGTGAGACGCAATGTGGGTGAATGGATGATCTCAGCATGTGTATTTTCCACCGTAAAGCATGGAGGAGGAGGCAAAACTGCTCCAGCTCCTTCAAGTTGGATGCGTTCCGCTGGTGTACAGCAATCTTGAAGTCATACCACAGATTCTCAATTGGATTAAGGTCTGGGCTTTGACTAGGCCATTCCAATACATTTAAATGTTTCCCCTTAAACCACTCGAGTGTTGCTTTAGCAGTATGCTTAGGGTCATTGTCTTGCTGGAAGGTGAACCTCCGTCCCAGTCTCAAATCTCTGGAAGACTGAAACAAGTTTCCCTCAATAATTTCCCTGTATTTAGCGCCATCCATCATTCCTTCAATTCTGACCAGTTTCCCAGTCCCTGCCGAGGAAAAACATCCCCACAGCATGGTGCTGCTTTTCTTTAAGCAATGGCTTTTTTCTAGCCACTCTTCTGTAAAGCCCAGGTCTGTGGAGTGTACAGCTTAAAGTGCTCCTTTGGACAGATACTCCAATCTCCACTGTGGAGCTTTGCAGCTCATTCAGGCTTATCTTTGGTCTCTTTGTTGCCTCTCTGATTAATGCCCTCCTTGCCTGGTCCATGAGTTTTGGTGGGCAGCCCTCTCTTGGCAGGTTTGTTGTGGTGCCATATTCATTCAATTTTTTAATAATGGATTTAATGGTGCTCCGTGGGATGTTCAAAGTTTCTGATATTTTTTATAACCCAACCCTGATCTGTACTTCTCCACAACTTTGTCCCTGACCTGTTTGGAGAGCTCCTTGGTCTTCATGGTGCCGCTTGCTTGGTGGTGCCACTTGCTTAGTGGTGTTGCAGACTCTGGGGCCTTTCAGAACAGGTGTATATATACTGAGATCATGTGACAGATCATGTGACACTTAGATTGCACACAGGTGGACTTTATTTAACTAATTATGTGACTTCTGAAGGTAATTATTTAGGGGCTTCATAGCAAAGGAGGTGAATACATATGCATACACCATTTTTCCGTTATTTATTTTTTTGAATTTTTTGAAACAAGTAATTTTTTTTATTTCACTTCACCAATTTGGACTATTTTATGTATGTCCATTACATGAAATCCAAATAAAAATCCATTTAAATTACAGGTTGTAATGCAATATAAAATAGGAAAAACGCCAAGGGGGATGGATACTTTTGCAAGGCACTGTATGTACGTATGTGTATATGTATGTATTTATATGTGTATGTATATGTGTGTGTGTATGTATGTATGTATGTATCTATATGTATATATACAGTCGTGGTCAAATGTTTTGAGAATGACACAAGTATTGGTCTTCACAAAGTTTGCTGCTTCAGTGTTATGAGATATTTGTCTGATGTTACTATGGTATACTGAAGTATAATTACAAGCATTCCATAAGTGTCAAAGGCTTTTATTGACAATTACATTAAGTTTATGCAAAGAGTCAATATTTGCAGTGTTGACCCTTCTTTTTCAAGACCTCTGCAATCCACCCTGGCATGCTGTCAATTAACTTCTGGGCCACATCCTGACTGATGGCAGCCAATTCTTGCATAATCAATGCTTGGAGTTTGTCAGAATTTGTGGGTTTTTGTTTGTCCACCCGCCTCTTGAGGATCAACCACAAGTTGTTCCCCGAGCCACTTAGTTATCACTTTTTCCTTATGGCAAGGTGCTCCATCATGCTGGAAAAGGCATTGTTCATCACCAAACTGTTCTTGGATGGTTGGGAGAAGTTGCTCTCGGAGGATGTGTTGGTACCATTCTTTATTCATGGCTGTGTTCTTAGGCAAAATTGTGAGTGAGCCCACTCCCTTGGCTGAGGAGCAACCCCACACATGAATGGTCTCAGGATGCTTAACTGTTGGCATGACACAGGGCTGATGGTAGTGCTCACCTTGACAAGCTTTTTTCCGGATACCCCAAACAATCGGAAAGGGGATAAATCAGAGAAAATGACATTATCCCAGTCCTCAGCAGTCCAATCCCTGTACCTTTTGCAGAATATCAGTCTGTCCCTGATGTTTTTCCTGGAGAGAAGTGGCTTCTTTGCTGCCCTTCTTGACACCAGGTCATCCTCCAAAAGTATTTGCCTCACTGAGCATGCAGATGCACTCACACCTGCCTGCTGCCATTCCTGAGCAAGCTCTGCACTGGTGGTGCCCGATCCCGCAGCTGAATCAACTTTAGGAGACGGTCCTAGCGCTTGCTGGACTTTTTTGGGCGCCCTGACGCCTTTTTCACAACAATTGAACCTCTCTCCTTGAAGTTCTTGATGATCCGATAAATGGTTGATTTAGGTGCAATCTTACTAGCTGCAATATATATATATATATATATATATATATATATATATGTATATATATATATATATATATATATCCTTGCCTGTGAAGCCCTTTTTGTGCAAAGCAATGATGACGGCACGTGTTTCCTTGCAGGTAACCATGGTTAACAGAGGAAGAACAATGATTTCAAGCACCACCCTCCTTTTAAAGCTTCCAGTCTGTTATTCTAACTCAATCAGCATGACAGAGTGATCTCCAGCATTGTCCTTGTCAACACTCTCACCTGTGTTAACGAGAGAATCACTGACATGATGGCAGCTGGTCCTTTTGTGGCAGGGCTGAAATGCAGTGGAAATGTTTTTTGGGGGGATTAAGTTAATTTTCATGGCAAAGAGGGACTTTGCAATTAATTGCAATTCATCTGATCACTCTTCATGACATTCTGGATAATATGCAAATTGCCATCATCAAAACTGAGGCAGCAGACTTTGTGAAAATTAGTATTTGTGTCATTCTCAAAACTTTTGACCATGACTGTGTATATACAGTGGGGAAAAAAAGTATTTAGTCAGCCACCAATTGTGCAAGTTCTCCCACTTAAAAAGATGAGAGAGGCCTGTAATTTTCATCATAGGTACACGTCAACTATGACAGACAAAATGAGAAAAAAAAATCCAGAAAATCACATTGTAGGATTTTTAATGAATTTATTGGCATATGATGGTGGAAAATAAGTATTTGGTCAATAACAAAAGTTTCTCAATACTTTGTTATATACCCTTTGTTGGCAATGACACAGGTCAAACGTTTTCTGTAAGTCTTCACAAGGTTTTCACACACTGTTGCTGGTATTTTGGCCCATTCCTCCATGCAGATCTCCTCTAGAGCAGTGATGTTTTGGGGCTGTCGCTGGGCAACACAGACTTTCAACTCCCTCCAAAGATTTTCTATGGGGTTGAGATCTGGAGACTGGCTAGGCCACTCCAGGACCTTGAAATGCTTCTTACGAAGCCACTCCTTCGTTTCCCGGGCGGTGTGTTTGGGATCATTGTCATGCTGAAAGACCCAGCCACGTTTCATCTTCAATGCCCTTGCTGATGGAAGGAGGTTTTCACTCAAAATCTCACGATACATGGCCCCATTCATTCTTTCCTTTACACGGATCAGTCGTCCTGGTCCCTTTGCAGAAAAACAGCCCCAAAGCATGATGTTTCCAACCCCATGCTTCACAGTAGGTATGGTGTTCTTTGGATGCAACTCAGCATTCTTTGTCCTCCAAACATGACGAGTTGAGTTTTTACCAAAAAGTTATATTTTGGTTTCATCTGACCATATGACATTCTCCCAATCCTCTTCTGGATCATCGAAATGCACTTCAGACGGGCCTGGACATGTACTGGCTTAAGCAGGGGGACACGTCTCGCACTGCAGGATTTGAGTCCCTGGCGGCGTAGTGTGTTACTGATGGTTGGCTTTGTTACTTTGGTCCCAGCTCTCTGCAGGTCATTCACTAGGTCCCCCCGTGTGGTTCTGGGATTTTTGCTCACCGTTCTTGTGATCATTTTGACCCCACGGGGTGAGATCTTGCGTGGAGCCCCAGATCGAGGGAGATTATCAGTGGTCTTGTATGTCTTCCATTTCCTAATAATTGCTCCCACAGTTGATTTCTTCAAACCAAGCTGCTTACCTATTGCAGATTCAGTCTTCCCAGCCTGGTGCAGGTCTACAATTTTGTTTTTGGTGTCCTTTGACAGCTCTTTGGTCTTGGCCATTGTGAAGTTTGGAGTGTGACTGTTTGAGGTTGTGGACAGGTGTATTTTATACTGATAACAAGTTCAAACAGGTGCCATTAATACAGGTAACGAGTGGAGGACAGAGGAGCCTCTGAAAGAAGAAGTTACAGGTCTGTGAGAGCCAGAAATCTTGCTTGTTTGTAGGTGACCAATTACTTATTTTCCACCATAATTTGCAAATAAATTCATTAAAAATCCTACAATGGGATTTTCTGGATTTTTTTTCCTCAATTTGTCTGTCATAGTTGACGTGTACCTATGATGAAAATTACAGGCCTCTCTCATCTTTTTAAGTGGGAGAACTTGCACAATTGGTGGCTGACTAAATACTTTTTTCCCCCACTGTATATATATATATACACTGTATATTTGCAAAATAATATATGGGGGATTGGAAGTGATGCAGACAATTACATTGATGGAAGCTACAATCTATCTGCAATATTAAAGCTGATCTACCCTCCAAAAATAAATAAATAAAGATGAATGATATAAAGAATGATAGTAAACGCTCTGGAGTACTTTAAATGAAATTCTAGGCAAAAAAGCAAACTCGGCTCCATCCTTCATTGGCTTGTTTATAACAAAACCCTTTGATATTGCCAACCATTTTACTAACATTTTTGTTGACAAGACTAGCAAATGTAGGTATGACATGCAAACAACAAATGCTGCTGAGCCTTCATATTCATGCATAATGGACCATGTAATGAAAGACAAGCACTGTAGTTTTGAGTTCCACAAAGTGGGTGTCGAATAGGTGATTTTTGTTTTGCTATCTATAAATAAGTACAAATCACCTGGTACCGACAACCTGGATGGTAAATTGCTGAGGTTGGTAGTGGAATACATTGTGACTCCTGTTTGCTACTTCTTCAATTTTAGCCTAGAAGACAGTGTGTGCCTTCAGACATGGAGGGAGGTAAAGGTCATTCCGCTACCCAAGAATAGCAGAGCACTCTTTAATGGTTCTTACAGCCAACCACTCGGCCTGTTACAAGTGCTTAGCAAACTTTTTGAAAAGTTTGATCAAATACAATGTTATTTTACAGAAAACAAATTTTTAAAAGACTCTTATAGGGAACGGCACTCAACATGCTCGGCACTGACACAAATGACTGATGATTGGCTGAAAGAAATTGATAGTAAGAAGTTTGTGGGAGTTGTTTTGTTAGACTTCAGTGCAGCTTTGATGTCATTGATCATAACCCATTGCTGAAAATAATTAGGTGTTATGGATTTGCATCCTCTGCCTTATTATGGATTGAGAGTTACCTATCTAATAGAACACAGAAGGTTTTCGTTAATGGAAGCCTCTCTGATGCAAATTCAGTTGAGTGTGGTGTACCGCATGGCAGCCGGCTAGGGCCGTTATTGTTTTCTGTTTTTACAAATGACCTTCCAATGACCTTGAATAAAGCCTGTGTGTCTATGTACGCTGACAACTCAACAGTATACATGTCAGCTGCAACAGTACAATACATAACTGAGACACTTACCTTAGATAGGGTAACTAGCAATAGGCTGGTGCTAAATATTTCAAAAACTAAAAGCATAATTTTGGGGACAAATCACTAACTCAATTCTAAACCTTCTTTATATCTATTATTGAATAATGTGGCTATTGAGCAAGTTGAGGATACTAAACTGTTGGCTGTAACCCTAGATAGCAAGCTGTCATGGTAAAAACATATAGACTCAATGGTTGCTAAAATGGGAAGAGATCGGTCCAGAACAAAGCAGCACGTATCGCACTTAGATGAACACGGAGGGAAAGTGTCAGTAACATGCATGTCAGTCTCTCCTGGTTCAAAGTTGAGGAGAGATTGACTGCATCACTATTGGTCTTTGTACGAGGTATTGATGTGTTGAAGGTACCGAACTGTCTGTTCAAGCAGTTGGCACACAGTTCGGACACTCATCGGTACAACACAAGAGATAATAATAATAATAATATGCCATTTAGCTTCTAAAGCCATGACATCATTTTCTGGAATTTTCCAAGCTGTTTAAAGGCACAGTCAACTTAGTGTATGTAAACTGACCCACTGGAATTGTGATACAATGAATTATAAGTGAAATAATCTGCCTGTAAACAATTGTTGGAAAATTACTTGTGTCATGCACAAAGTAGATGTCCTAACCGACTTGCCAAAACTATAGTTTGTTATCAAGACATTTGTGGAGTGGTTGAAAAACGAGTTTTAATGACTCCAACCTAAGTGTATGTAAATTTCCAACTTCAACTGTATGTACCCAGACCAAGTGCCTTCTCATTACCATAACATTCTAATGTTATGGTTGGTTTCAGGTGAAAATGACCCTAGAATATATCCCTCTTGTCCTTATGCAAATTATACTTTCGAAGTCATGTAGGGACAATGTGACAAACAAGTAAGCTCATTATTATGAGACTTTGCTGCATCCCTGCACAACTGAGTTCACATACCTTGCTAACATTTCAGCTAGACTCTAGTGTTTTTGTCTTAGTCTCTTAGTCTCAAAGTTCACTGTTAACCTCATTTCTGTGGAAGACAGACCTACTCTTTTTCCAGAAGGTCCCTGAATGTATGAGCTTGGTTTTCACCCAATACACATTCATTTTTGAAGAAATCTGCGACAGAAGCTTGTTTCTTGCCACAATACCAAGATAAATCTAACAATTGCTTGCTTTTTGTCACAATACTTAGTCAGAAAGCCAAGTCTTATTGTAAAGTCTAATGCAAGCTGTACCAATGATAGTCCCGCTATGTTGAGTTTGTATTAAGCAATTACATTTCATTGCCAAGTGGACAAAATAAAGGCCTTCCGTGGCTGGGGTTTGTTGAGAATGGAGTCTGGAGTGAGAGGGAGAATAAAACTTTAAGAATCAGTAGGTGATACGGGGACATGCTGTATATAAAGGGCAATAAAACCACTTAAGCATGCAGTTTAATAGATTTGTACAAACCAGTATTAATGGCCCAGTGACTGATGTGCGTTCGTGGAGATCTATCACTCTGTAGACATGAGGGGGAGGGGTAATGCTTTCAAATGTACATTTATCCACTCCTGTTTCTCAGTGTTGAAAATTACGAGTTCGGTGTGAATCCAAAGGAAATTGTATTACACAGGTGCAGGCCATCCATAAAGTACTCACAGTATAGGATTTCATTATGCATTTAGATTGTATATATACAACATATAGGTTGGTAATAACCAAGAGATCAACAATTAGATAGTCCCATAAATATCAATGGTTAAGTCAAGAGGGGTTCCCTATTGATTCCTATTTCATTTTTCATGACAACACTGACAATGGAAGAACCTCCATATAAAGTCAATACAAAACCAAACCTCTAATGGATATTGTGTATCCTCCAACCTTGTCCAAAGTTTTGACGATCAAACCCTTCAAAACATTGAACAAACATTCTAGTTTGTTTATGCATGATAATATATAACTATTGTGTGAGCCCCTCTGTTCCAAGCTCACAGGGAATAATTTCACCCAGTGACAAAATTATGAGATCATTCCTATTTCCTGGACCAGGACATCCACTCTGGTCAGGGCATGACTCTCCAACAACATGGCAAACCAATCATAACAAACGTATTGCAGTTTCTCTCCCTTCTCTACCTCTGTCATGTCAATTTCCAATGTTTAGGGCCTCTGCAACCAGCAACGCACAGGCATCATCCTCTTGTTTCCTCACTAGCCAGCAATATTCTTGATCATTTGTCATTTCCTGTAAAGACTTGAGAATGTTAATTACCTCTTACAGTCTCCATAGCCCATCAGTGAGGGAATGAGTACTGACCGCCCCATTAGATGGGGAGGTCTCACACTCCATCAGTTCTTTGTTGGCTGTGTGCTCTCTCTCCCTCCCTCTCTGTCTCGCCCTCTCTTTCTCTATCTTTCTTTGTCTCTCTCTACCCCTTCTCTCTCCTTCTCTCTAGCTCTCTGTCTCATCGACTCCCCCTCTCTTAGACACCCCTGCCAATTGTCAATATTATGCACACTCAACCCTATCATCGACAAATATTTGTATGCTAATTGGCTGTTTTCACATGGCGCCCTAATTAGGGGCTGTGCGTGTGACATTCTACAATAGCTAATAACCCATACAGTGCTCTCGGTAGGCTGAGAGATGAGCAGAACCTGTAGCCTCCGTGCTACACAGCGTGAAAATGTTCTAACCTTTCCCGACACAAGCTTTCGTAAGCTGGGCTGTTTTTATGTTTGCAATAGCCGACCCCCCCCCAAGGGATAAGGAAGAATAGTCTATCATCGTGTTAGTGCTTCATATATCACCCTTTTCCCTCGCTGGTCTAACTATACCGCTGGTTTGACAAGAGAGAAAAGTTCAACTGTTTCAATTTTTTTCGCCAGAACTACTTATAATGCGGTACATGGTGACAGAGATGTATTGTGACAAGTTTTAACATACGGTACTACGTGTTGTTCGTGCGTAAGATCAAGTGTATCATTTTCAGTTTCCATCACCCTAGCTGGCTTTAGTTTTGACCCAGAGGATAAAGCTGGAGCTTTGTCACTGTCAAATTCCCTTCATTTTTCTCTCTGAACAATATGCTTTCCCAGGGCACTCCGGGCCATTGTGTTTTTATTTATTTTTTCATTTGTGATCAAATATCCATGGTCTTCACCAAAGGCCCTATTGGCCTCAAGTTCACATGAAATTAGAAATCTATAATTTAGTTCACACTTCAGAAAGCGCTGAGCCAAGTCAATGTTTGGCAGGGGAGAGAGAGGGACACAACAATGCAATCCCTCTCCCGTCTCGGTTGATCAAAACGCTAGTGGCTTGGAAACATATCAAACAACAAAAGCATGCATGAATGTACTGTAAATTAATAATAAACAGGCCCATTGTTGGTTTTCACATATTTCTGTTATATGGATGTGGAATTAATTAATTGGAAGTACTAAACAAACAATCAAAATGAACTTTTGCAATATATTATTGAGGTAGGCCTACCTAGATGTAGGATAGTTTGCTGAAGTGAAGGCATTTTGAAAAACTGTAATATGGATTCAACTGTAACTGGTTAAAACTCCAACATATTTGACACAATCCTTTGATACCATCAATTTTAAGAAAGAGAATAAACCTCCCACTTCAAATGGTTTTTGCTCAAGATACTGCCAGTCGAAATTGACTCCTCAATGTTCCAAGTTACTTGGAAGTTATTGAATTTTTCGATCCAATATTACTTGAGTGTTCGTTGAGAACACTCCGGCCAATATGAACAGATATTACACCTGGGAAAACTGCTCCATTTGAAGACGTTTAGAGGGAAAATAAACGAAACGGAAAGAAATGGTAGAACTATTGCCTTGGATGTTAACAGATGATTCAAGCAAAAACATGGCTGCTGTGATTTTTGGGGAGATTTATTTAAATAGACTGTAGAACACCAAGGTGTTTCTTTCTGCTCAGGCACTGTGATTTTCCCTGCACTGATCCAGAAAAAACTTGAAACTCTAGAAAAACGCTAGGAAAACACTTCATCGCCTATTTCAGCGTCAAGTTAGTAAAGATTACTGTTTTCAACGTGTCATACTGTAAATGAGATTCTTGGGTGTTCATCTCTGAAATGGACTGATACTTTGAGTGGGGGGCCCTTGGGGAAGAAGGGGGTTGGACAGGGATCAATATTAAGGCAATCATGGGGTGTTTTTGAGGTGTAGGACATCTGACCTTGGTTGGATAGATGTGGGCCCTGTACCGATAGAAAACATATCTCAGCTTCCCGACTGGAGTGAAATCATTTTATGTACACGGCAGTTCACGGTGTCATGGATCGAAGGCCAGAGACAGGCGCAAACGAGGATAGATATCTATTGGTTTTCTGAGTTTGACACACTACTGTGCTCGGCCGGAGCTCTCACAGTACGTGTCAATCATCGACATGTCACTGTGTCTTATTCATCAACTCATAAGCTCTGTGAGTACCCAATCTGTTGTTAGATGTTTTAATTGTATTTATTTTTTTAAGTTATCTGACAATATTGAAATTCATCGTGTTTAGTTGTTACGGACATATCTTAATGTTATGTACAATGTGTGGTATGTGCAACAGATGGAATGGTACCAACTGTATATCTGCAAGCCTTTCTTCAATGGTTTCAGTAATTATCATATTTTCCAATAATAGTGGTATTATTTCAGTCATAAAAACACAGTCATAATCATTTTCAATTGAATACAATCATCTAGTAACAACCACGCAGTGCAAACAATTACATGAATCCTGGTAATATCTGTCATGCATAATTTCTACAGCCTCTCCTAATTTCGATGGAGAACCTGTCAACATAACAGGATCTTTTCCACCATCTTGTCAACTGGGTGACAGACAGCTTTTACCACTGTCATACTCTGACTCAAGTCAAAACAGGAGACGGCAAATGATGTGAGGGGTGTTGGGAACATTTCTCCATACCAGCAGAGAATAGTTTCTGTCCGAAGCCACGTTTTTAACAAGACATATCTAAAAATAAAAGTGAAAAAGTCAAGACACCAACATTGATGCCATACAACACGGATGGGCGTAGAGTAAGGATTATTAGTGTGTTTAACCCTTAAAGAGCCAACAAATCAAATCAAATTGTATTTGTCTCATGTGCCGAGTACAACAGCAGTAGGCCTTACCGTGAAATGCTTACTTACAAGCCCTTAACCAACAATGCAGTTTTTTGTTTTTTGTTTAGCAGTCTAATGGCTTGGGGGTAGAAGCTGTTAAGGAGTCTTATGGACCTAGAGTTGGCGCTCCGGTACCGCTTGCCGTGCAGTAGCAGAGAGAACAGGCTACGACAAGGGTGGCTGGAGTCTTTGACAATGTTTAGGGCCTTCCTCTGATACCGTCTGGTATAGAGGTCCTGGATGGCAGGAAGCTTGGCCCCAGTGATGTACTGGGCCATACGCACTACCCTTTGTAGCACCTTGCAGTCGGATGCCAAGCAGTTGCTATACCAAGCGATGATGCAACCAGTCAGGATGCTCTCGATGGTGCAGCTGTAAAACTTTTTGAGGATCTGAGGACCCAATCTTTTCAGTCTCCTGAGGGGGAATAGGCAATGTCGTGCCCTCTTCACGACTGTCTTGGTATGTTTGGACCATGATAGTTTGTTAGTGATGTGGACGCCAAGGAACTTGAAACTCTCAACCCGCTCCACTACAGCCCTGTCAATGTGAATGGGGGCATGCTCGGCCCCCCTTTTCCTGTAGTCCACGATCAACTCTTTTGTCTTGCTCACGTTGAGGGAGAGGTTGTTGTAGTTCGCCAAACTTAAGTATGATGTTGGAGTCGTGCGTGACCACGCTGTCGTGGGTGAACAGGGAGTACAGGAGGGGACTAAGCACGCACCCCTGAGGGGCCCCCGTGTTGAGGATCAGCATGTCAGATGTGTTGTTGCCTACCCTTACCACTTGGGGTTGGCCCGTCAGGAAGTCCAGGATCCAGTTGCAGAGGGAGGTGTTCAGTCCCAGGGTCCTTAGTTTAGTGATGAGCTTTGTGTGCACTATGGTGTTGAACGCTGAGCTGTAGTCAAAGAAAAGCATTCTGATGTAGGTGTTCCTTTTCTCCAAGTGTGAAAGGAGATTGCGTCATCTGTGGATCTGTTGGGGCAGTATGCGCATTGTAGTGGGTCTAGGGTTTCTGGGATGATGGTGTTGATGTGAGCCATGACCAGCCTTTCAAAGCACTTCATGGCTACAGACGTGAGTGCTACAGGGCGGTAGTCATTTAGGCAGGTTACCTTGGCATTCTTGGGCACAGGGACTATGGTGGTCTGCTTGAAACTGTACATATTACAGACTCGGTCAGGGAGAGTTTGAAAATGTCAGAGAAGACACTTGCCAGTTGGTCAGCGCATGCTCTGAGTACGCGTCCTGGTAATCCATCTGGCCCTATGGCCTTGTGAATGTTGACCTGTTTAAAGGTCTTACTCACATTGGCAATGGAGCAGCTGGTGCTCTCATGCATGGTTCAATGTTGCTTGCCTCGAAGCGAGCATAGAAAGCATTTAGCTCGTCTGGTAGGTTTGCGTCACTGGGCAGCTCGCGGCTGGGTTTCCCTTTGTAATATGATATAGTTTGCAAGCCCTGCCACATCCGATGAGCGGGATTTCTTATAAGCGTCCGGATTAGTGTCCCGCTCCTTAAAAGCGGCAGCTCTAGCCTTTAGCTCAGTGCGGCTGTTTCCTGTAATACATGGCTTCTGGTTAGGATATGTACGTACGGTCACTGTGGGGACGACTTTGTCGATGCACTTATTGATGAAGCCGGTGACTGATGTGGTATACTCCTCAATGCCATTGGATGAATCCCGGAACATATTCCAGTCTATGCTAGCTTAGCATCCGCATCATCAGACCACTTCCATATTGAGCGAGTCTCTGGTACTTCCTGCTTGAGTTTTTGCTTGTAAGCAGGAATGAGGAGGATATAATTAGGGTCAGATTTGCAAAATAGAGGGCGAGGGAGAGCTTTGAACGTGTCTCTATGTGTGGAGTAAACAGGGGTCAAGTTAGACCCCAAGGGGTCAAAAATGTAATACTTTCGAAACCCAACCTCTGAGTATTACAGAAACACAACACTTTGAAAGAATAACAGACAAATGTTCAAAACAAGTGGCTATGGATGCAATTGATCAAAATATCTGTTAAAAACATGAAAAACATCAAATTTGACTATAAATGTATGAACATTTTAAAATATATACTTATTTTGGGGAATTAAACCATTTACTTAGCAATCATTAGCAAGTTGGGGTCAAAAAATGACCCCTGTTAGTGCTTTTAAGCTAAAACTATGTTGGCGCTTTTAGGGTTAAATGAGTACAGTTTCCTGTGTAATATGTACAAAATGCGACCTCTGTGTATTCATTGTGTCAAACGCGGATATTTTTTGCCAATAATCAATCAAATGCCCAGCCTTGTATGTAGTGCGTATATCACCTATTCTTCGCTTTCTTTAGTGTCCTTGAGTTTCTATATTTATTTAAGACTCATATTCAAGTGCACAAAGCTATGAATTAATATTGATGGGTAATGGTAGACCACCAATCTCTTTACATTAGATTTAAGCTGCGTCTTTTCAAGTCAGAGTAACCGATTCCAACACGGTCCTATGATCAACTATTTTTATTAGGAGTCTCTTGATTACAAGACGTTCATATGAAGAAACAAATCAATGAATGCTATGATACTGGGGATTTTCCATTATACAGTGCCTTCGGAAAGTAATGCCTTTGATTTTTTCCACATTTTGTTACGTAACAGCCTAATTCTAAAATGGATTAAATAAAACAAATTCCTCCGCAATCTACACACACTACCCCTTAATGACAAAGTGAAAACACGTTTTTAGACAATTTTGCAGATGTATTACAAATAAAAACAGAAATACCTTATTTACATAAGTATTCAGACCCTTTGCTATCAGACTCAAAATTGAGCTCAGGTTCATCCTGTTTCCATTGATCATCCTTGAGATGTTTCTACAACTTGATTGGAGTCCACCTGTGGTAAATGTAATTGATTGGACATGATTTGGAAAGGCACACACCTATCTATATAAGGTCCCACAGTTGACAGTGCATGTCAGAGCAAAAACCAAGCCATGAGATCGGGGAAGGGTACCAAAAAATGTCTGCAGCATTGAAGGTCTCCAAGAACACAGTGGCCTTCATCATTCTTAAATGGAAGAAGTTTGGAACCACCAAGACTCTTCCTAGAGCTGGCCGCCCGGCCAAACTGAGCAACCGGGGGAGAAGGGCCTTGATCAGGGAGGTGACCAAGAACCCGATGGTCAGTCTGACAGAGCTCTAGAGCTCCTCTGTGGAGATGGGAGAACCATCCAGAAGGACAACCATCTCTGCAGCACTCCACCAATCAGGCCTTTATGGTAGAGTGGCATGACAGAAGCCACTCCTCAGTAAAAGGCACATGACAGCCTGCTTGGAGTTTGCCAAAAGGCACCTAAAAACTCTCAGACCAGGAGAAACAAGATCCTCTGGTCTGATGAAACCAAGATTGAACTCTTTGGCCTGAATGCCAAGCGTCACTTCTGGAGGAAACCTGGAACCATCCCTACGGTGAAGCATGGTGGTGGCAGCATCATGCTGAGGGGATGTTTTTCAGCGGCAGGGACTGGGAGACTAGTCAGGATGGAGGAAAAAATGAACGGAGCAAAGTACAGAGAGATCCTTGATGAAAACCTGCTCCAGAGCGCTCAGGACCTCAGACTGGGGGCGAAGGTTCACCTTACAACAGGATAACAACCCTAAGCACACAGCCTAGACAATGCAGGAGTGGCTTCGGGACAAGTTTCTGAATGTCCTTCAGTGGCCCAGCCAGAGCCCGGACTTGAACCCGATCGAACATCTCTAGAGAGACCTGAAAATAGCCGTGCAGCAATGCTCCCCATCCAACCTGACAGAGCTTGAGAGGATCTGCAGAGAAGAATGGGAGAAACTCCCCAAATACAGGTGTGCCAAGCTTGTAGCATTATACCCAAGTAGACTCAAGACTGTAATCGCTGCCAAAGGTGCTTCAACAAAGTACTGAGTAAAGGGTCTGAATACTTACATAAATGGGATCTTTCTGTTTTATATTCTTAATAAATTAGCAAACATTTCTAAAATCCTGTTTTTGCTTTGTCATTATGGGGTATTGTGTTTAGATTGATGGGGGGGGGGGGGGGGGGACAATGTAATACAGTTTAGAATAAGGCTGTAACCTAACAAAATGTGGAAAAGGTCAAGGGGTCTGAATACCAAAGGCACTAGCTCAGGATTGATGATGGAATGCATTTTTGCGAGCAATAAGTACATTTTCTTGTGGTAAATCCCGATTTTAGTTATAAGTCACACATTATGTAGTGTGAATCCAAAGTTGAGTTGTCTTTATCAAAAGCTTGAATTCCTACTACAACCGAATTAGTCATTTGGAGCGCAGACCCTCATTTTCTTGGAATAATGTTCTAGGTCTAAAGTGGATTTCACGTAACTCAATCACCAAAGAAAATGCAGTCCCTGTGCATAACTTCAGCAATAGAGATATGTACTGTATGTGGTGACAGCTGTAGAATTTGCACTGTGTGTCTGTTTTAATTACAGAATATTTTGACCTATGTTAGCTGAAACTCAACAGAAAAAACTGGACGGTTAAGTTTAGGCATTCATTCCGAGTGGTTAAGGTAAGTGTTCAATTTTTTTGCCTATCACTGAGATTGAACCCGCAATCTTCGGAACCGTAGCTCGGGGTTTTGGAAATGGCAATGAAAATAACAATGATGCCTGGGCGTAGTAATCTGGTGCCTGCAGTTATGCACCCAGGAGTCATATTCCGTACTAGAACGGCCTGATGTCACTGCAGCACTGTGTCTGAAATGTCAATTATCAAGCTATTATTCCTATACACTCAGGCTTGACATATCATCGATATGACTGTTCTGATCGTTCGTTTATTGAATATTACTAATCATACATTGATTCAATGCTAAATATGGTGGCTTACTACTTCATATTCTAACATACAGCCAGTCATTAACGTCACTTCAGTTTAATAATATCACATACTTTATCCTGCACTTTGTGTTATCTATGTCATTTTAAAGAGTATATTGCCTAGAATAGCAAGCATCCGGAGGGTCCATATTTAGAAATTCAGTCTGTCTGTAACATTTAACAATAAGTGAGAGCAAAATAGCTTTTGGAGGGGAAATGTACTTTTCAGCCAAGTCAAGCAGTTGAGGTGTTGATGGTGTTAAAACTTCATAAGGGGTGATTCAACTCGGAACAGGTTTGACACTGCATAGCAGACGTGACAAGAGATATGATGACATTACAGTATTCAATCTTTAGAGATGTCAGTATTTTAGGTCGTCCTTTGCTTCTAGCGATAACAGACAGAATACTGTATGGTTCAAGAAACTTGCTAAACTTAGAAAACTGACATGTACACCAAGTAAACTGGCATGCACAACATAACAATGTGATCCAATATTAACATTATTCGATACAACTCCATTGGTTACTTTAATCTCAACCTCAATTCTTTAATAAAATACAGTATTGTTCCAGGAATCCATTCTTGATTGTATCTGTGGCAGAGCTCTTGAATTATTCAGCTTTAAAATACTGGGTATTTCTATTGATATGGCCAATCAATTATGTATTATGTTTCATCATTGTCCCTTTGAATTGATCAGTCTACTCCAAGTTAGTGTGTACTAGAAATCTAACTTATAATGCCATTTCCTTCACTTTCTGAGTAGATAGTTATTTCCCTCCAAACAATACCAGGAAGTATGGAAAATAAGCTTTTGATGGTGATGATAATCAAATCAAATCAAATGTATTTCTAAAGCCCTTTTTACATCAGCAGATGTCACAAGGTGTTTATACAGAAACCCAGCCTAAAACCCCAAACAGCAAGCAATGCAGTTGTAGAAGCACGGTGGCTAGGAAAAACTCCCTAGAAAGGCAGGAACCTAGGAAGAAACCTAGAGAGGAACCAGGCTCTGAGGGGTAACCAGTCGTCTTCTGGCTGTGCCGGGTGGAGATTATAAGAGTACATGGCCATTAAGACCAGATCGTTCTTCAAGATGTTCAAACGTTCATAGATGACCAACAGGGTCAAATAATAATCACAGTGGTTGTAGAGGGTGCAACAGGTCAGCACCTCAGTAGTAAATGTCAGAACAGTTGAAACTGGAGCAGCAGCAGGAGAATGTAGCATGTCTGGTGAACAGGTCAGGGTTCCGTAGCCACAGGCAAAACAGCAGAAACTGGATCAGCAGCACGACCAGGTGGACTGGTGACTGGGGACAGCCAGCAGTCATCAGGCCAGGTAATCCTGAGGCATGGTCCTAGGGCTCAGGTCCTCCTCCGAGAGAGAGAGAGATGGGAGGATTAGAGGGAGCATACTTAAGTTCAGATAAGAGAGGATAATTTCACCAGATAGGACAGACTGACACTAGCGCCACAGCACATAGACTATTGCAGCATAGATACTGGAGGCTGAGACAGGGGGGATCGGGGACACTGTGGACCCGTCCGACGATACCCCTGGACAGGGCCAACCAGGCAGGAAATAACCCCACCCACTTTGCCAAAGCATAGCCCCCACACCACTAGAGGGATATCAACAGACCACCAACTTACTACCCTGAGACAAGGCTGAGTATAGCCCACGAAGATCTCCTACACCGCACATGCCCGAGGGGGCGCAAAACCGGACAGGAAGTTGACGTCAGTGACTCAACCCACTCATGTGACGCACCACTCCTAGGGATGGCATGGAAGAGCACTAGTAAGCCAGTGGAAGCAGAGAATCCCAGTGGACAGAGGGGAGCCGGCCAGGCAGAGACAGCAAGGGTGGTTCGTCACTCCAGTGCCTTGCCATTCACCTTCGCACCCCTGGGCCAGACTACACTCAATCATAGGACCTACAGAAGAGATGAGTCTTCAGTAAAGACTTCAAGGTTGAGACTGAGTCTGCGTCTCTTACATGGATAGGCAGACCATTCCATAAAATGGAGCTCTATAGGAGAAAGCCCTGCCTCCAGCTGTTTGCTTAGAAATTCTAGGGACAATAAGGAGGCCTGAGTCTTGTGACTGTAGTGTACGTGTAGGTATGGCAGGACCAAATCGGAGTGATAGGTAGGAGCAAGTCCATATAATGCTTTGTAGGTTAGCAGTTAAACCTTGAAATCAGCCCTAGCATTAACAGGAAGCCAGTGTAGAGATGCTAGCAATGGAGTAATATTATGTATTTTTTTGTCAAGATTGAAATATTCTTGTTATGCTCATCAAAAGAGAGATCAGGGTCCAGAGTAACGCCGAGGTCCTTCACAGTTTTATTTGAGATGACTGTACAACCATCAAGATGAATTGTCTGATCAACAGCAGATCTCATTATTCTTGGGACCTAGAAATAGCATCTCTGTTTTGTCCGAGTTTAAAAGTAAAAAGTTTGCCACCATCCACTTCCTTACGTCTGAAACACAGGCTTCCAGGGTAGGCACTTTTGGGGCTTCACCATGTTTCATCGAAATGTACAGCTGTGTGTTGTCTGCATAGCAGTAAAAGTTGACATTGTGTTTCCGAATGACATCACCAATAGGTAGACTATATAGTGAAAACAATAGTGGTCCTAAAACGTAACCTTGAGGAACACTGCTAATCCTAAATTGGGGTTTGAGCAGATTATTTGTTGCGATGGCAAACATAATAAAATGGTGGTCCAATAGTCCAGGATTATGAGGAAAAACATTTAGATCCACAATATTTATTCCACAGGACAGACATAGATCCAGGTTATGACTGTGGCAATACGTAGGTCCGGAGACATGTTGGACAAAACCCACTGAGTCGATGATCGCTCCAAAAGCCTTTTAGAGTGGGTCTGTGGACTTCTCCATGTGAATATTGAAGTCACCAAAAATGTGAATATTATCTGCCATGACTACAAGGTCCAATAGGAATTCAGGGAACTCAGTGAGGAATGCTGTGTACGGCCCAGGAGGCCTGTAAACAGTAGCTATAAAAGGTGATTGGGTAGGCTGCATAGATTTCATGACTAGAAGCTCAAAATATTAAAATCTGTATTTTATTTTATATATATACATATAAATTAACATTTGCTGTCAAAAATGTCAGCAACACCTCCGCCTTTGCGGGGGATATGGTCACTAGTGTAACCTGGAGGAGAGGCCTCATTTAACGCTGTAAATTCATCAGGCTTAAGCCATGTTTCAGTCAAGCCAATCACAACAAGATTATGATCAGTGATTAGTTCATTGACTATGACTGCCTTGGAAGTGAGGGATCTAACATTAAGTAGTCCTATTTTGAGTTGTGCGGTATTATCAGTCTCTTAAAAAAATGACAGGGATGGAGGAGGTCTTTATTCCAGTGAGATTGCTAAAGCGAACACCATCATGTTTAGATTTTCCCAACCTAGATTGAGGCACAGACATGGTCTCAATGGGGAAAACTAAGCTGACTACACTGACTGTGCTAGCTGCAGACTCCACAATGTTGGCAGGCTGGCTAACAGCCTGCTGCCTGCACACTATCTCAATGTGGAGCTAGAGGAGTTAGAGCCCTGTCTATGTTGATAGATAAGATGAGAGCAGCTCTCCAGCTAGGATGGAGTCCGTCAATCCTCAGCAGGCCAGGCTTGGTCCTGTTTGTGGGTGAGTCCCAGAAAGAGGGCCATTTATCTACAAATGCTATCTTTTGGTAGGGGAAGAAAACGGTTTTCAGCCAGCGATTGAGTTGTGAGACTCTGCTGTAGAGCTCATCACTCCCCCTAACTGGGAGGAGGCCAGAGACAATTACTCGATGCAGACACATCTTTCTAGCTAATTTACACGCTGAAGCTATTTTGCGCTTGGTGACTTCTCACTGTTTTATCCTAACATTGTTGCTGCCGACGTGGATGACAATATCCCTATACTCTCTACACTCGCCAGTTTTAGCCTTAGCCAGCACCATCTTCAAATTAGATTTTACATCGGTAGCCCTGCCCCATGATAAACAGTGTATCGCTGGATGATTATTTTAAAGTCTAATATTGCGGATAATAGAGTCGCCAATGACTAGGGTTTTCAATTTGTCAGAGCTAATGGTGGGAGGCTTCGTCCGCTCAGACCCCGTAACGGGTGGAGGAGAGACCTGAGAAGGCTCGGCCTCTGACTCCGACTCGTTGCTTAATGGGGAGAACCGGTTGAAAGTTTATGTCGGCTGAATGAGCGACACAGGTTGAGCATGCCGACAGCATTTCTTTCCAGAAGCCTTGAGAAAAGTGTTGACGGCTGCGGAGACTGTGCAGTGGGATTTATACTACTATCTGTACTTACTGGTGGCACAGACGCTGTTTCATCCTTTCCTACTCTAAAATTGCCCTTGATTAACGATTGCGTCTGAAGCTGGGCTTGCAACTCGGCTATCCTCACCATAGTTCTTGTGCATATTAAGAGTGCAGCGACTGCAATTAGTTGGCATAGCGTTAATGTTACTACTTACCGTTTTGGGCTGGTGGGGGTCCTGTAGAACTGTGTTCAGACAAAGCGTCAGGGATGAAAAAGTTGAACGAGGACAAAACTAAGACGTTGGTAAATTTGTTAAATGCAGAGTTTTGATTAAACGGTTATTAAAAGTAAAAAACCTAAAAGTTTGGCAGGTAGCCAAGTAGCAACAAACTTCACACAGCAACACGGAGACAATGCGGAAGTGGAAACTCACTCAAGTGTTGCCCGTCACAACAGATGAAGATGATGATGATGATTATGCATTTTATTTTATCCTTTGCTCTTTAATTATTGTCCCTTTGTTATGCCCTGTGACAGTATACATTTCCCCATGCTTTTTCTTAGAAATAACACAATCAATAGAACAAATTATCTCAGTTCATGTGAGGGTGTCAGGATTTGGGCAAAATGAGGCATGGGACCACTTGGGTGAGCCAATAGCCCATCTGCCATTGTCACTTGAGAGCCAAGTCTGACAGGCGATTAATAAGAGGGCAGCTAACTGTGGAGGTCAACCTCTGTGGCATATGTCTCTCTAAAGACACCAGATCAGGACTCCTTCTCTTCACACCGGACTGAACAGGCCTCATGTACAACACTGGTAGGTACAGATCTCCAGATATGAGTGATGTCTTATCATACTGCTCTGTACAAGGTGTGATTGAACAGTTCCATTATACAAACAGGCCTCTCTTACGTATGAACAATTAAAATGTCATTCACAGTGCCACCCAATTAGAATAACAAATTGTTATATATTTCAAAATAAAACAACACTGAGTTGCTTATCCTGGTGCTTGATTGGAAATGTAATGCTGTGCATTTGTCTTCGGAAACATACTAGGGCATTCTGTCTGTGTTCGTGTGTATTAGTCCGTATCCATTTTGGAGTTTCATTAGATGATGACCTTAATTGATTTCAGCCGCTGTAGTCCAAAACTGTGTTTATATGAAATGGGAGGCTAAATTAAATAAACATGATTCTGAGTGGTTGGCAGATTGGAAAATAAAATGGATCCTTGTATGTGTTAGTGTGTCCTTAAAGGAGGTCAAGTATTCTTACTATATATGGCAACCCATTTTCTCAAATGCAATGTAGCGCACATACACTACCGTTCAAAAGTTTGGGGTCACTTGGAAATGTCCCTGTTTTCGAAAGAAAAGCAATTTTTTTGTCCATTGAAATAACATCAAATTGATCAGAAATACAGTGTAGACATTGTTAATGTTGTAAATGGCTATCATAGCTGGAAATTGCTGATTTCTTTATGGAATATCTACATAGGCGTACAGAGGCCCATTTTCAGCAACCATCAGTCCTGTGTTCCAATGGCATGTTGTGTTTGCTAATCCAAGTTTATCATTTTAAAAGGCTAATTGATCATTAGAAAACCCTTTTGCAATTATTTTAGCACAGCTGAAAACTGTTGTTCTGATTAAAGAAGCAATAAAACTGGCCTTCTTGAGACTAGTTGAGTATCTGGAGCATCAGCAATTGTGGGTTCAATTACAGGCTCAAAATGGCCAGAAACAAATAAGTTTCTTCTGAAACTCATGAGTCTATTCTTGTTCTGAGAAATGAAGGCTATTCCATGTGAGAAATTGCCAAGAAACTGAAGATCTCGTACAACGCTATGTACTACTCCCTTCACAGAACAGTGCAAACTGTCTCTAACCAGAATAGAAAGAGGAGTGGGAGGCCCCGGTGCACAACTGAGCAAGAGGACAAATACATTAGAGTGTCTAGTTTGAGAAACAGGCGCCTCACAGGTCCTCAACTGGCAGCTTCATTAAATAGTACCCGCAATAAACCAGTCTCAACATCAACAGTGTAGAGGCGACTCCAGGATGCTGACCTTCTAGGCAGAGTTGCAAAGAAAAAGCCATATCTCAGACAGCCCATCTTAATCTTTTCTTTTTATTGGCCAGTCTGAGATATGGCTTTTTCTTTGCAACTCTGCCTAGAAGGTCAGCATCCCGGGCCACTGTACGCCTATGTAGATATTCCCCCAAAAATCTGCCGTTTCCAGCTACAATAGCCATTTACAACATTAACAATGTCTACACTGTATTTCTGATCAATTTGATGTTATTGTAATGGACAGAAAAATTGCTTTTCTTTCGAAATTAAGGAAATGTCTAATTGACCCCAAACTTTTTAACGCTAGTGTATATATATATATATATATATATATATATATATATATATATATATATATATATATATATATATATATAAAGTGGGGGGAAAAAGTATTTAGTCAGCCACCAATTGTGCAAGTTCTCCCACTTAAAAAGATGAGAGAGGCCTGTAATTTTCATCATAGGTACACATCAACTATGACAGACAAAATGAGAAAAAAAATCCAGAAAATCACATTGTAGGATTTTTAATGGATTTATTTGCAAATTATGGTGGAAAATAAGTATTTGGTCAATAACAAAAGTTTCTCAATACTTTGTTATATACCCTTTGTTGGCAATGACACAGGTCAAACGTTTTCTGTAAGTCTTCACAAGGTTTTCACACACTGTTGCTGGTATTTTGGCCCATTCCTCCATGCAGATCTCCTCTAGAGCAGTGATGTTTTGGGGCTGTCGCTGGGCAACACGGAGCCCCAAAGCATGATGTTTCCACCCACATGCTTCACAGTAGGTATGGTGTTCTTTGGATGCAACTCAGCATTCTTTGTCCTCCAAACACGACGAGTTGAGTTTTTACCAAAAAGTTCTATTTTGGTTTCATCTGACCATATGACATTCTCCCAATCCTCTTCTGGATCATCCAAATGCACTCTAGCAAACTTCAGATGGGCCTGAACATGTACTGGCTTAAGCAGGGGGACAAGTCTGGCACTGCAGGATTTGAGTCCCTGGCGGCATAGTGTGTTACTGATGGTTTGCTTTGTTACTTTGGTCCCAGCTCTCTGCAGGTCATTCACTAGGTCCCCCCGTGTGGTTCTGGGATTTTTGCTCACCGTTCTTGTGATCATTTTGACCCCACGGGGTGAGATCTTGCGTGGAGCCCCAGATCGAGGGAGATTATCAGTGGTCTTGTATGTCTTCCATTTCCTAATAATTGCTCCCACAGTTGATTTCTTCAAACCAAGCTGCTTACCTATTGCAGATTCAGTCTTCCCAGCCTGGTGCAGGTCTACAATTTTGTTTCTGGTGTCCTTTGACAGCTCTTTGGTCTTGGCCATAGTGGAGTTTGGAGTGTGACTGTTTGAGGTTGTGGACAGGTGTATTTTATACTGATAACAAGTTCAAACAGGTGCCATTAATACAGGTAACGAGTGGAGGACAGAGGAGCCTCTTAAAGAAGAAGTTACAGGTCTGTGAGAGCCAGAAATCTTGCTTGTTTGTAGGTGACCAAATACTTATTTTCCACCATAATTTGCAAATAAATTCATTAAAAATCCTACAATGTGATTTTCTGGATTTTTTTCTCTCAATTTGTCTGTCATAGTTGACGTGTACCTACGATGAAAATTACAGGCCTCTCTCATCTTTTAAGTGGGAGAACTTGCACAATTGGTGGCTGACTAAATACATTTTTTCCCCACTGTATATATATACAGTGGGGAGAACAAGTATTTGATACACTGCTGATTTTGCAGGTTTTCCTACTTACAAAGCATGTAGAGGTCTGTAATTTTTATCATAGGTACAATTCAACTGTGAGAGACGGAATCTAAAACTAAAATCCAGAAAATCACATTGTATGATTTTTAAGTAATTCATTTGCATTATATTGCATGACATAAGTATTTGATACATCAGAAAAGCAGAACTTAATATTTGGTACATAAACCTTTGTTTGCAATTACAGAGATCATACATTTCCTGTAGGTCTTGACCAGGTTTGCACACACTGCAGCAGGGATTTTGGCCCACTCCTCCATACAGACCTTCTCCAGATCCTTCAGGTTGCGGGGCTGTCGCTGGGCAATACGGACTTTCAGCTCCCTCCAAAGATTTTCTATTGGGTTCAGGTCTGGAGACTGGCTAGGCCACTCCAGGACCTTGAGATGCTTCTTACGGAGCCACTCCTTAGTTGCCCTGGCTGTGTGTTTCGGGTCGTTGCCATGCTGGAAGACCCAGCCACGACCCATCTTCTATGCTCTTACTGAAGGAAGGAGGTTGTTGGCCAAGATCTCGCGATACATGGCCCCATCCATCCTCCCCTCAATACGGTGCAGTCGTCCTGTCCCCTTTGCAGAAAAGCATCCCCAAAGAATGATGTTTCCACCTCCATGCTTCACGGTTGGGATGGTGTTCTTGGGGTTGTACTCATCCTTCTTCTTCCTCCAAACATGGCGAGTGGAGTTTAGACCAAAAAGCTATATTTTTGTCTCCCCTCAGACCACATTACCTTCTCCCATTCCTCCTCTGGATCATCCAGATGGTCATTGGCAAGCTTCAGACGGGCCTGGACATGCGCTGGCTTGAGCAGGGGGACCTTGCGTGCGCTGCATGATTTTAATCCATGACGGCATAGTGTGTTATTAATGGTTTTCTTTGAGACTGTGGTCCCAGTTCTCTTCAGGTCATTGACCAGGTCCTGCCGTGTAGTTCTGGGCTGATCCCTCACCTTCCTCATGATCATTGATGCCCCACGAGGTGAGATCTTGCATGGAGCACCAGACCGAGGGTGATTGACCGTCATCTTGAACTTCTTCCATTTTCTAATAATTGCGCCAACAGTTGTTGCCTTCTCATCAAGCTGCTTGCCTATTGTCCTGTAGCCCATCCCAGCCTTGTGCAGGTCTACAATTTTATCCCTGATGTCATTACACAGCTCTCTGGTCTTGGCCATTGTGAAGAGGTTGGAGTCTGTTTGATTGAGTGTGTGGACAGGTGTCTTTTATACAGGTAACGAGTTCGAAGAAGTGCAGTTAATACAGGTAATGAGTGGAGAACAGGAGAGTTTCTTAAAGGAAAACTAACAGGTCTGTGAGAGCCGGAATTCTTGCTGGTTGGTACGTGATCAAATACTTATGTCATGCAATAAAATGCAAAATAATTACTTAAAAATCATACAATGTGATTATCTGGATTTTTGTTTTAGATTCCGTCTCTCACAGTTGACGTGTACCTATGATAAAAATTACAGACCTCTACATGCTTTGTAAGTAGGAAAACCTGCAAAATCGGCAGTGTATCAAATCCTTGTTCTCCCCACTGTATATATATGAGGGGTGGAAGTGTCAAAAATAATTAGCATCATCATTACCATCATCATCATCGTCATCATCATAATCATAATAGTAATAATAATCTTTATTTATTTAATGCAATTAAATTAAATAATTGATTCATTAAATTAAAACTGGTTTGATGAATTTGGTTTCCAATTAAATAAAACTATCACATTGATCAAAACAGAAACATCAAATGAATATAACTCATTACTTTCATCAATTCAATGCACCACAATTACATTTGCCACCACTTTCATAAAATTAACTGGCCTTTTATCATTCGATGTGCACATGCACCAAAGTGTCAATCAAAAAGCACCACCCACTGATTTACATCAAAGTTGTCTGCACTCCGTTCTCATTCCCTGGGTGCTATTGACACATTTAACAATAAAAGGCCAGTTGATAATATTGATGATGAATGCAGAGATAACAATGAAACATATTTTAACATTTTATTCACACAGAGAAGTAAAGCATAAAAGCATGCAGTGAATCTTGCCAGATCAAAAACACCCAATAACATAACACTAAATATAGAACTAATAGTTATTTTACTCATTCATAAATGTTGACAAATGTAGGCTTTTCATCATGTCCATCTACTGAAAAACTCCATCAATCTAGCAGTATCGCCAGATGCCAGGGACCCCTCATCCTCAACACAAAGTTTGTGATAGTAGAATAACTTAACAACCTACAGTAATTATTGTCAGAAACACCCTTATAATACAGTATGTAAATCAGAACAGCCCTGATATCCCACATTTCAATATAATCCTCTATTGACTATGATTGGATGATTAATTAGATAATATCAGAGTAGCAGATTCTCAGCCCATGCTAAACACATTGGGAGACCCCACTGGCTGTTTCTCTTCAGTGGTCTAAGACACTGGTCTGATCTTCATAGAGACGTCCTTAATAAAGGGATAGTTTAGGATTTGGGCAATGAGGCCCGTTATCTACTCCCCCAGAGTCAGATGAACTTGTGGATACCATTTTTATGTCTCTGCGTCCAGTATGAAGGAAGTTATGACTGGATGTCTACAGGAACAACTAGCATGCTGGCTGTTCATATACACTTTCAGTCATTGTGCTGATGCCAGTTAGCAATTGCTCTAAAGCTAGTTAGAAACTTCCTTCAAACTGCACGCAGATACATAGAAATGGTATCCACAAGTTCATCTGACTCTGGGGAAGTAGGCTAGATAAAGGGCCTCATTGCCAAAATCCTAAACTATCCCTTCAAGAGAATAATGATGACCTTTCCAGTGATACCAGGTACCACAAGTAGCACCAGCAGCTACATGTTTGGTCTTTCCCCATAAGTACACTACATTGATGTTTGACTGGTGGCAGTTATCATACCAATGTGTGTAAGCAGTGTAAGCAGTGTGAGCAGTGCTGCGCCGAGAGAGACACAGCATACATTTCCGCTGTAGTTCTTCTTTAAAGGTTTGGACTCACATCCAGGAACATTTGATAAGTAGACTGGTGGTCTCCGGAGGTGGTCTGCCAGATCTCATTACTATCTGATCACAATGTGTCTTTATTCACATACAAATTGTTGGATGAAAACATGGTTATAGACTGTCATCAGAGGTCACTGATATCACTTCATGAACTTCGATCATGTTGTTCTTGTAAAGTTAATGCAGTCAACATGTAGGCGCAAGTCGGACAACTATTACTCCCATAATGCAATATACCTTGAAAGTCGCTGGTGACCACTGATCAGTGACTGCACAAAACGAATGCTCTCGATCCAGTCTAGCGGTGGATTCATTTTAGCTTGCCTGGTGATCCGGTTGGTCTGATATTTTACTACAGAACCAATGGAATGGTCTACTAAATAATAAACATGCTGTTAATCAGAAGTTTTACCCTTCACCACCATCATACACAATGAAGGAGAAGGAACCTGCAAGTAAGCATTTCGTTGGACGGTGTATACCAGGGTTCGCCAACTGGCAGCTGCGGGTAGTTTTATTTGGCCCCCCCAAATACCTGAGCCAAAAAAAAAACTATGATTTTTGTTGGACAAAAAAGACTATAAAAACACCAGGAAATCAGCTCCAAGTGATTTAAATTTTGGAAATCTGTTCGCAAGTATTCCCACACATAAATGTAAGCCAGGTTTGAAATTATCATGTTTTAGTCAAATATTATATCTGTTTGGGATTCTTGCGGTCAAATTGCAGTCTACAAATGATTTGTAATTATGTTCCGGCCCCCCGACCATCCACTCAAGAAAAAGCCGGTCTGCGGCTGAATCTAGCTGATGATCCCTGGTGTATACCATGTGTATCCCGTACATACAACTAATATAACTTCAAACTTCAAACTTGTTTGTCTCTACTACGTACATTCATTGTTGTTTTGTTTTCCACTCAATAGCCGGTGATGACGTTCAGCGTTTGCCACTGCGGTCATACATCTAAAATGTAGTATTAACCCCGCCCACCCAGGCCCGATGCGTGGTAGGGGCAATTTGATTGGCAGTTTAGGGATGTGCACCCCACTAAAGGATGTGCGTTTGATCACACTTAACCTAATGTAGCAGGCGTAAAAGAAACCGCTGAAACTAGATCCTCTGGTGTTGAAGAGAAGAATAAAAAACTGTCTGGGGAGGTTATCTTCTGCACTGTTCAACCAATCCAGTAAATGTGGAGGAGGAGTTAAAAGCGGAAGTTGGAATGGGCTACAAGACCATCGCCAAGCAGCTTGGTGAGAAGGTGACAACAGTTGGTGTGATTATTCACAAATGGAAGAAACACAAAATAACTGTCAATCTCCCTCGGCCTGGGGCTCCATGCAAGATCTCACCTCGTGGAGTTGCAATGATCATGAGAATGGTGAGGAATCAGCCCAGAACTACACGGGAGGATCTTGTCAATGATCTCAAGGCAGCTGGGACCATAGTCACCAAGAAAACAATTGGTAACACACTACGCCGTGAAGGACTGAAATCCTGCAGCGCCCGCAAGGTCCCCCTGCTCAAAAAAGCACATATACATGCCCGTCTGAAGTTTGCCAATGAACATCTGAATGATTCAGAGGAGAACTGGGTGAAAGTGTTGTGGTCAGATGAGACCAAAATGGAGCTCTTTGGCATCAACTCAACTCGCCATGTTTGGAGGAGGAGGAATGCTGCATATGACCCCAAGAACACCATCCCCACCGTCAAACATGGAGGTGGAAACATTATGCTTTGGGGGTGTTTTTCTGCTAAGGGGACAGGACAACTTCACCGCATCAAAGGGATGATGGACGGGGCCATGTACCGTCAAATCTTGGGTGAGAACCTCCTTCCCTCAGCCAGGGCATTGAAAATGGGTCGTGGATGGGTAGTCCAGCATGACAATAACCCAAAACACATAGACAAGGCAACAAAGGAGTGGCTCAAGAAGAAGCACATTAAGGTCCTGGAGTGGCCTAGCCAGTCTCCAGACCTTAATCCCATAGAAAATCTGTGGAGGGAGCTGAAGGTTTGAGTTGCCAAACGTCAGCCTCGAAACCTTAATGACTTACATTTACATTTACATCATTTAGCAGACGCTCTTATCCAGAGCGACTTACAAATTGGTGTATTCAACTTATGATAGCCAGTGGGACAACCACCTTTTTTTATGGGGGGTGGGGGAAGAAGGATTACTTTATACTATTCCAGGTATTCCTTAAAGAGGCAGGGTTTCAAGTGTCTCCGGAAGGTGGTCAGTGACTCCGCTGTCCTGGCGTCGTGGGGGAGCTTGTTCCACCATTGGGGTACCAGAGCAGCGAATAGCTTTGACTGGGCTGAGCGGGAACTGTGCTTCCATAGAGGTAGTGGAGCTAGCAGGCCAGAGGTGGATGAACGTAGTGCCCTCGTTTGGGTATAGGGTCTGATCAGCGCCTGAAGGTAAGGAGGTGCCGTTACCCTCACAGCTCCGTAGGCAAGCACCATGGACTTGGAGAAGATCTGCAAAGAGGAGTGGAACAAAATCCCTCCTGAGATGTATGCAAACCTGGTGGCCAACTACAAGAAACGTCTGACCTCTGTGATTGCCAACAAGGGTTTTGCCACCAAGTACTAAGTCATGTTTTGCAGAGGGGTCAAATACTTATTTCCCTCATTAAAATCCAAATAAATTTATAACATTTTTGACATGCATTTTTCTGGATTTTGTTGTTGTTATTCTGTCTCTCACTTTTCAAATAAACCTACCTGTCACGCCCTGACTTATGGGACTCTTGTATGTTGAGTCAGGGTGTGGAGATCTATGTTATTATTTCTATGTTCTCATTCTAGGTTTTGTGTTTCTATGTTTGGCCGGGTGTGATTCCCAATCAGAGGCAGCTGTTGCTCATTGTCTCTGATTGGGGATCATACTTTAGTAGCCTGTTTGTTATCATTAGTTGTGGGATCTTGTTCCGTGTATAGGCTTGTATTGTGTTCAGCCTGAGGACTTCACGTTACGTTGTTTTGTTCCTGTGTTTATTTTGATAAATAAACATGTATGCATTTCACGCTGCGCCTTGGTCTGACCCATCCTTCAACGTCCGTGACAGAAGATCCCACCAAACACGGACCAAGCAGCGTGCCCAGGAGGAGCAAACACCCTGGACACAGGTGGGGAAGATGTGGTCTTGGGAGGAGATATTTGCGGGGAAAGGACCATGGGCGAAGGTAGATGCCCAGGCAGGAGAGGAGAAACGGCGACCAAAAAGGACTCGTCAGGAAGAAAGCCCGAGAAGCAGCCCCAAGAAAAAAATTCAGGGGGGCACACAGGGTTCTTGGCGGAGCCTGGGTTCAGAGCAGAGCCAACTCCCCGTACGCACGCTAGGAAGCGTGTGACCGTGCAGGCTCTGTGTTATGCGGAGCTACGTACTGTGTCGCCAGTGCGCCGGCACAGTCCAGTACGTCCTGTGCTAGCACCACGCACGTGCCGTGCGAAAATGGGCATCCAGCCAGGACGGGGTGTGCCGGCTCAACGCTCCTGGTCTCCAGTACGCCTCCTCTGTCCAGCATATCCTGCGCCGGTTCTACGTACTGTATCGCCAGTGTGCGTGCACAGCCCAGTGCGTTCTGTGCTAGCACCACGCACGTGCCATGCGAAAATGGGCATCCAGCCAGGACGGGTTGTGCCAGCTCTCCGCTCCAGACCTCCAGTCCACCTCCACAGTCCGGTACGCCCCGTACCTGCTCCCCGCACCAAGCCAGTGGTGCGTGTCGCCAGTCCGGCCCGGCCCGGCCCATTCCCGTTCCTCGCACCAGGCCAGTGGTGCGTTTTCCCAGTCTGGTACGGCCCGTGCCTGCTCCCCGCACCAAGCCAGTGGTGTGTGTCCCCAGTCCGCACCACCGGTGCACAGTCCAGCTCCGGTCAGCAGCTCCACTCCGGAGCCAGAGCAGTCCGCTCCACCAGTGCCAAGTCCAGCTCCGGTCAGAGGCTCCAGTCCAGACCCAGACGTCAGCCCCTCTCCAGGTTCGGGGTCTCCCACACCAGGGCCCAGACAGGGCTTGGTGCATCGCGGGAGGATTGCCGATCCAGGCCCAGACGGCAGCCCCTCTCCAGGTTCGGGGTCTCCCACACCAGGGTCCAGACAGGGCTTGGTGCATCGTGGGAGGAAGGAGCGGGGAAGCAGCGCGCCGAGGCCCAGACCAGACCAGGGGCGCAACGGGGAGGCTGAGAGAATGTGGTCGTCACACCCGGATCCGCCTCCGAGGCGGAATGCCCACCCGGACCCTACCCTGTTATGTCAGGTTTGTGCGGTCGGAGTCCGCACCTTTGGGGGGGGGGGGTACTGTCACGCCCTGACTTATGGGACTCTTGTATGTTGAGTCAGGGTGTGGAGATCTATGTTAGTATTTCTATGTTCTCAATCTAGGTTTTGTTTTTCTATGTTTGGCCGGGTGTGATTCCCAATCAGAGACAGCTGTCGCTCGTTGTCTCTGATTGGGGTCATACTTTAGTAGCCTGTTTGTTATCATTAGTTGTGGGATCTTGTTCCGTGTATAGGCTTGTATTGTGTTCAGCCTGAGGACTTCACGTTACGTTGTTTTGTTCCTGTGTTTATTTTGATAAATAAACATGTATGCATTTCACGCTGCGCCTTGGTCTGACCTGTCCTTCAACATCCGTGACACTACCATTAAAATTATAGACTGATCATGTCTTTGTCAGTGGGCAAACGTACAAAATCAGCAGGGGATCAAATACTTTTTTCCCTCACTGTATGTTGTTGATGCAGGCAGACTCAGGAGAGGTCAACATGAAAGCCCGTCAAAGGCTTGCCCCGTTATAAATAGACAGTGGGGTCTCTGCTGGGTACAGAGGCCTCAACATATTGCTTCACCAAAGGTATGGGCTGCTTCTGAGGCTGCATTCAGTGTCATCATGAACTGTTGGTGTTTCCAAAAGAACATCCCCAAGACACAACTTTGTATACTACTATTTCATTACTAATCAGGACTGTATAACAGCTACAATTTATCTGAAATGTATTTGAAAATATTACTTATTTATTTTTGTTGGTACTGTATGCTATCAACAAACTGTATGATCGTGGTATTTTAGCACTATTTTACCCTCTTACATTTTTCCTAAGCCTCAATTGCGTTGATGGCCCCTATGTGAGGTATGATTTTGCACTGATGCGCTTGCGGACCGTTTGCCATATGCTTTTCACCCTAATAGCACTCCGTCTGGGTCTTGTCTACCCGCTTCTACAAAAGCGGCCCAGAATTTATTTACTGAATGTAAGCCATGTTAATTATTGAAGACTGATTGAGATCGCCTCTTAAAAATCACTCCTGCGGGAGCACACTTACTTTACTGTGCAGTAAGCTATTTAATAGGAGTGGCTTACAGTAGCCAAGCAGACAGGGAGAGTGAGAGGCCATCCGTAAATGCTTGCAAAAATCATTTTTCAAAGACGAGATGCACATGGCCTGATAACTAGGCTTAGTGGCCGCCGAGAGGATGAACGGGGGGTGGTCATAGAGATTCAATATGGGTGTATATAATATTCAGATGCCCTTATTTAAAACTGTTTCAATGCTCATTAGGGTGAAAGGGAGACATATCAACCATTTATTTTCAATAACGTCAGTAGGGACAAAGGCTGGACTAGAGTAGTGTTGGTTTGATACATCAGGCCTGACCTCATATGCGAGTAGCACGTGACACAGCGATAATTAGGTATCTGTAGGAGCGGGCGGAATCCTAATGAGGTCGAAGCTTCTTAGGTGTTCATTCCACATGCACAGATTTTTGACTTCTAAGCATTTATTGTCAGTCATTAGAGATTTTATAATAAGCTGGCGGATAATGGATGGAGTGTGACCTTCGCCGAATGTCATTTGGAAACGGGGGAAGTTAAATAAACCAAAGTTGCCAGTTACTTAGAGAGACACATCACAGAGATGGCAGGGATTCCTTGAGGTCGAAAGAGAAGAGACAGAGGGAAACATGTATTGTTTTAATTGCCAGTGCATGTAGCATGCAAATCTTATCATGTATTGTTATCAAAAAGGACCGTATGTGTTTGTTGACCTGGTAGTACCATGTCATATGGATGCCATGTGGCACTTGGAAATTCCACAAGTTTTAGCCCAAGGTACTATCCAGAGCATGTAAACATATTCTTATTTTGTACTTTTACCCCTTTTTCTCCCCAATTGATAGTTACAGTCTTGTCCCATCGCTGCAACTCCCCTACGGACTTTGGAGAGGTGAAGGTCGAGAGCCATGCGTCCTCCGAAACTGCCAAGCCACACTGCTTCTTGACACACTGCTCGCTTAACCCGGAAGCCAGCCACACCAATGTGTTGGAGGAAACACCGTCCAGCTGGTTGACCAACGTTAGCTTGCAGGCACCCGGCCCGCCACAAGGAGTCACTACAGCGCGATCGGACAAGGAAATCACGGCCGGCCAAACCTTCCCCTAACCCGGACGACTCTGGGTCAATTGTGCTCTGCCTCTCCCGGTCACGGCTGGCTGTGACACAGGCTGGGATCGAACCTGGGTCTGTAGTGATGCCTCATGCACTGCGATGTAGTGCCTTAGACCGCTGCGCCACTCGTAAACGTATTCTGCCAAGGTTTACAATTTTTTCCTTCTCATTAATTTAGCAACTGATAACAACTATTCACTCATTTGTGATTAAAAAAAAAGCAGAGTTGAAATTAAAAAGCCGGTTTAGACAGCATTTCACATTTCCATGGTGCCCATTCAGTTGTGAGATAATTTGAGGACAATATTCTCCAAACATTACTACAATGTTTCTAGTCCAGCATAATGACTGGAATGGACAGAAGTTAATTTGCATTTGTGGAGTAACTGCCAGTGTGTGATATCAGTACCCATTGCAGCTATCTAATAAGTAGGGACGGGTACTCTCCTCAAGCATATCTGGCTTCCTTTGTCTCAAGCTTAATTAAGACTGTCTATGATGTCCCGGCCGTCACATTCATCTCTCACCATAGCATCCACATCATCAGGGATTAACCTGGAGAACTGTCTGTCGCCAACGATTGCCTCACCATTAGCTGAAATGCATAACAATGGTTGGGGGTTATCTTCGCGAGACCTCATTAGCATACAGCATAATGTTCACATCTTTGTAATTTATTTGAACATAGTTCTACTGTAAATGTGTTGGTGGCAGTGTTTCAAAATGTCCTACATGCTTTTAAAATACAGAGTGGCTGCGTTACCTTTATTCAGGACACATTGTCCCTAAACCACCTTACGTTCTGCGCATGTGGGTCGTTCTTGAATTACGGTGGCATTTGGGCATTGCATTTTAGATAAAAAAATTAACTTCATTTTGCTAGATTTGTATTTATTTAAATGTATTTGGGTACATATTCCCATTCTAAATCAACAATTCAACATTGTAAATCAACTAATACAAATTGTGGTCCTCTGTAGCTCAGCTGGTAGAGCACGGCGCTTGTAACGCTAAGGTAGTGGGTTCAATCCCAGGGACCACCCATACACAAAAAAAATGTATGCACGCATGACTGTAAGTCGCTTTGGATAAAAGCGTCTGCTAAATGGCATATTATTATTATAATACGGTGTGCATGGCCAAAGAGCTCTATTGTCATCTGTCATCTGACCAAAGCACCGGTTCCAATCCAAGTTCCAATGTCATTTAGCAAACTCCAGGCATTTACATTTGTTGGATGACATTAAAATAGAGCTCTTTGGCCATGCACACCAGTATTGGGTTTGGCGTTGAAATGAGAATGCAGAAAATAACCCCATTCCTACTGTAAAATATGGTTGTGGAACTTTGCTGTTATGGGGCTATTTTACTTTCACTGGTCCTGGGACCCTTGTTAAGGTCAATGGCATCATCAACTTTACCCAGTACCAAGACATTGTAGCCAAAAACCTGGTTGCCTCTGCCAGGAGGCTGAAACTTGGCCAGAAGTGGATCTTCCAGCAAGACAATCTCAAACACAAATAAAAATCCACAAAGAAACATTTTGCAATGGCCACCTCAGTCTCCGGACTTGAACCCAATTGAAAACTTGTGGTTTGAATTGAAGAGGGCAGTCCATAAGTGCAGACGAAGGATATCAAGGATCTGGAAATATTTTGTATGAAGGAATGGTCTAAGATCCCTCCCAATGTGTTCGCCAACTCATAAAACATTTGGGAAAAAGGCTCAGTGCTGTTATCCTCACAATGTGAGGTACTGAAAGGTAAATTATTACTTGTTAAACAAATCCCTTTATCTGAGCAATTGTATTCGTATCAAATAATATCATTTCCCCCGTTTTTTACATGCAATATAGCTCTGTATTTTAATTATTTAATTCCTACTGTCATTTTTGCTTATCTTTATCAAGGGTGTCAATAATTTCTGACCCCCACTGTATATCTGTGTTTCAGGTGTTTCACAGTGGACTTGTAATAATAAAGTCTCTCGCAATGTGTCTGAAAGCTCATAATTTCTACACTGGGAAAGGCCAGACCGTGGTTAGCTCTCTCACTAATCTGGTGAGAGCTAATGATAGCTTCATAGGGGCAAGTACTTGTCACGTTGTATAATGATTAGAAGACAGGCTGAGGAATACGTATTAGGGGTTTTATTACTCCACCCAACACAAACACGTATATACAGTGGCTTGCGAAAGTATTCACCCCCCTTGGCATTTTTCCTATTTTGTTGCCTTATAACCTGGAATTAAAATTAATTTTGGGGGCGTTTGTATAATTTCATTTACACAACATGCCTACCAATTTGAAGATGCAAAATATTTTTTATTGTGAAACAAACAAGAAATAGGACAAAAAAATAGAAAACTTGAGCGTGCATAACTATTCAGAACTTGGGAAGGTTGAACACCAGACGGGCTGTGGCATTCTGGATGAGTTGTAGGGGTTTAATGGCACAGGCAGGGAGCCCAGCCAACAGCGAGTTGCAGTAATCCAGACGGGAGATGACAAGTGCCTGGATTAGGACCTGTGCCGCTTCCTGTGTAAGGCAGGGTCGTACTCTCCGAATGTTGAAGAGCATGAACCTACAGGATCGGGTCACCGCCTTGATGTTAGCGAAGAACGACAGGGTGTTGTCCAGGGTCACGCCAAGGCTCTTCGCACTCTGGGAGGAGGACACAATGGAGTTGTCAACCGTGATGGCGAAACCATGGAACGGGCAGTCCTTCCCCGGGAGGAAGAGCAGCTCCGTCTTGCCAAGGTTCAGCTTGAGGTGGTGATCCGTCATCCACTCTGATATGTCTGCCAGACATGCAGAGATGCGATTCGCCACCTGGTTATCAGAAGGGGGAAAGGAGAAGATTAGTTGTGTGTCGTCTGCGTAGCAATGATAGGAGAGGCCATGTGAGGATATGACAGAGCCAAGTGACTTGGTGTATAGCGAGAATAGGAGAGGGCCTAGAACTGAGCCCTGGGGGACACCAGTGGTGAGAGCACGTGGTGCGGAGACAGATTCTCGCCACGCCACTTGGTAGGAGCGACCGGTCAGGTAGGACGCAATCCAAGAGTGAGCCGCGCCGGAGATGCCCAGCTCGGAGAGGGTGGAGAGGAGGATCTGATGGTTCACAGTATCAAAGGCAGCAGACAGGTCTAGAAGGACAAGAGCAGAGGAGAGAGAGTTAGCTTTAGCAGTGCAGAGAGCCTCCGTGACACAGAGAAGAGCAGTCTCAGTTGAATGACCAGTCTTGAAACCTGACTGGTTTGGATCAAGTAGGTCATTCTGAGAGAGATATCAAGAGAGTTGGCTAAAGACGGCACGCTCAAGAGTTTTGGAGAGAAAAGAAAGATGGGATACTGGTCTGTAGTTGTTGACATCAGAGGGATCGAGTGTTGGTTTTTTGAGAAGGGGTGCAACTCTCGCTCTCTTGAAGACGGAAGGGACATAGCCAGCGGTCAAGGATGAGTTGATGAGCGAGGTGAGGTAAGGGAGAAGGTCACCGGAGATGGTCTGGAGAAGAGAGGAGGGGATAGAGTCAAGCGGGCAGGTTGTTGGGCGGCCGGCCGTCACAAGTCGCAAGATTTCATCTGGAGAGAGAGGGGAGGAAGAAGTCAAAGCATAGGGTAGGGCAGTGTGAGCAGGACCAGCAGTGTCATTTGACTTAACAAACGAGGATCGGATGTCATCAACCTTCTTTTCAAAATGGTTGACGAAGTCATCCACAGAGAGGGAGGAGGGGGGAGGGGGAGGAGGATTCAGCAGGGAGGAGAAGGTGGCAAAGAGCTTCCTAGGGTTAGAGGCAGATGCTTGGAATTTAGAGTGGTAGAAAGTGGCTTTAGCAGCAGAAAAAGATGAAGAAAATGTAGAGAGGAGGGAGTGAAAAGATGCCAGGTCCGCAGGGAGTCTAGTTTTCCTCCATTTCCGCTCGGCTGCCCGGAGCCCTGTTCTGTGAGCTCGCAATGAGTCATCAAGCCACGGAGCAGGAGGGGAGGACCGAGCCGGCCGGGAGAATAGGGGACATAGAGAGTCAAAGGATGCAGAAAGGGAGGATAGGAGGGTTGAGGAGGCAGAATCAGGAGATTGGAGGGTGAAGGATTGAGCAGAGGGAAAAGATGATAGGATGGAAGAGGAGAGAGTAGCGGGAGAGAGAGAGCGAAGGTTGCGACGGCGCATTGCCATCTGAGTAGGGGCAGAGTGAGTAGTGTTGGAGGAGAGCGAGAGAGAAAAGGATACAAAGTAGTGGTCAGTGACTTGGAGGGGAGTTGCAGTGAGATTAGTAGAAGAACAGCATCTAGTAAAGATGAGGTCAAGCGTAATACCTGCCTTGTGAGTAGGGGGGGACGGTGAGAGGGTGAGGTCAAAAGAGGAGAGGAGTGGAAAGAAGGAGGCAGAGAGAAATGAGTCAAAGGTAGACGTAGGGAGGTTGAAGTCACCCAGAAATGTGAGGGGTGAGCCATCCTCAGGAAAGGAACTTATCAAGGCGTCAAGCTCATTGATGAACGTTATTTATTTTTTAGCATTTTTAGAAACAAGTAATTATTTTCATTTCACTTCACCAATTTGGACTATTTTGTGTATGTCCATTACATGAAATCCAAATAAAAATCTATTTAATGCAACAAAATAGGAAAAACGCCAAGGGGGATGAAAACTTTTGCAAGGCACTGTATATACAAAAGGGATGTAACCCAAACAAAGAGTGAGGTGTAACCTCTTGTCTTGACTTGCCCTCATGGGTTGAGGATCAAACATGCCGGCTAGGCAAAGGTTTGAACACCCCCTTTCCTGGGGGCAGTTTTATGACCGGTTGTAAATACTGTGCAGACTTTCTCTTCCTTGCCATGAAGTATTGGGAGAAAGGACATTTTACATTACATTTTAGTCATTTAGCAGACGCTCTTATCCAGAGCGACTTACAGTTAGTGAATACATTTTTTTTTTTTATACTGGCCCCCCGTGGGAATCGAACCCACAACCCTGGCGTTGCAAACGCCATGCTCTATCAACTGAGCTACATCCCTGCCGGCCATTCCCTCCCCTACCCTGGACGACGCTGGGCCAATTGTGCGCCGCCCATGAGTCTCCCGGTCGCGGCCGGCTGCAACAGAGCCTGGATTCGAACCAGGATCTCTAGTGACACAGTTAGCACTGTGATGCAGTGTCTTAGACCACTGCGCCACTCAGGACCCCTTTGTTAACAAAGGAAGTCTTCCCGCCAAGACTCCAACATCCAAAAGTGCATAATGAAACAATATTCCTACTTTAAAAAATGTGGGAAATGGTCGGTAGGGACTTAAAGAACAATCATATTCAATTCGTTACTATGTTGTGATGTCATTAAAGACGGTGGAACAACATAACTGTATCTCTGGGGGTGTACACTTCCCAATTGTTGTATAAAACGAATGATTAAGTATAATAATACTTTTGTGAAGATACAATGTGATTTTAGCATTCTAGATGAGATTATTGTTTTCCATATTGATTTGTTCTCAGTGAGTGGCCACGCCCAGATGACCACAAACATGATGGAACGCCCCTTTTACCCCGAGTGTATAAAAAGCCTTGAAAAACATTTTAACATTAGACCAGCAGACGTGAAGTGTGAGCTAAATGTTGCAAATGGTTGAATTTCTACCAGACCAGGAAGCCCATGGCTTAAAATGGTTCACACTCTAGAAGACCAGCAGACGTGAAGCGTGAGCCAAACGTTACAAAATGGTTTAAAACTACAACTCCATTACCAAAGGAAGACCAAGCATACTACGGTATAAGCTGGATGTTGCAAATGGTTGAATTTCTACAAGACCAAGAAGCGTGAAGCTGAAGCTACATGTTACAAAATGGTTAGACCAGAAAGACCAGAAAACGTGAGACGTTAGTCCACACATTTGAAATGAAGAAACTCTGCAACTCTCAACCTCTACACGAAGTGAAGAAGAAGACAATGCACTAGACTTTATATTATTTCAGTCTGCAGCTGGCATGTATAGTCGTCTAGAGAACTTTCACTAAAGACACAAGTTGGAAAGGACAATCCCTCTCTGATAACCGCTGGTACATCTGAAGTATCCATTCTATCCCACTACGACCAGAAACTCTACCAAGGACATTGGGATCTCTGGTGGGCAAACCAGAATCTTACATCATCAACTCAACTATCGAGGACAGCTACAAGTAAATACATGTTGCATTTTTTATCCGAATTAGCGTTTAGTGGGATTTTAAGCATTTGTATTTCCATGAGCGTAGTTTCCAAAGTAACCACGATAGTTTGAATCTCTGTCTCTCCCTTCCACTCTGACCCTCCTTCTACCCAAGCATTCATGCTATTGTTAGTCCAGTCCACTAGGGACCTGTTTTCATTGTATTACGTTAGTAATCAATAACTTATGTGTGTGTGTGTGTGTGTGTTTGTATTGTGTTATTATTTAGTTATTTAGTAAATAAATAATTCAGCCAATTTGTGTATTGCTGATTCATCAATAAGGTTAGGGTTCTTGCAGGTTCAAGGATTATGCGACGTTCAGAATGAGACTGATAAGAGGTAATTATTTAATAAGTGACTGTTATCGATATATATAACATATATACCTGTATATTCTAAGAGTTTAATTCGGGATATGGTAACTCGTTAAACAACTTATTCCATGGAGCCCCAAAATTCCTAATGAGTTAATTGTTACATGATTAATTTAATCGAATGACAATTAAACATAATTAGGTGATTCGATAAATAACAGTCATACATTAAAGTAAGTCACGTCACGACACTCTACACAATACACGGGACGAGACCCGTAAACAACCAGAGCACAATACACGGTACTCACGAGACCAACGGACATGGGACAATAATCGACAAGGACAATGGGGAACAGAGGACACATATATGCACATACTAATCAGGGGGAATGGGAACCAGGTGTGCGTAATGAGACAAGACAGTCCGGGGTTGGTGGTAATGACCTATGTCAGTGACGCCTAGAAAGCCGGTGACGTAGACCTCCGGAACTGGTGAACGGACTGAGCAGCAGAACCGGGGGGATCTGTGACAGTACTGTACTACCCTCTCCCTCTTCTCCTCACCCACCCCCATCCGTTATGCCCATATACAGTGGTCCACACTATATCAGCAAAAGCAATGAATATTCAATGACCTTCCCATCCAAAAAAAAAGAAAGAAATTGAAGACACTCAAAGTTACACACACTCAAACGTAGCACACACTGTAGGATTGGTTCTAATGAATTCCTAGCCAAACAAAATATGCAAATCCTTTTTGTACTGTAATCCAGGAGAAATCACAAGAGGAGTCAAGACTGGCAGAGTCACAGAACATGTACCCCTTGAAACTGTGGAAAAACGAATGTTCCATATGATTCAAGTGTCCAAGAATAATATTGATGACTCATAACCATCACCTTGTTCCCGTATAGACCAGAATGGATGTCACATGCAGAAATTGCATTGAACAACACTGAGTTTCACCCACTCAACTTCGACAGACAGTGTACAGTACACTCTTAGAAAAAAAGGGTTCCAAAAGGGGTCTTCAACTGTCCCCATAAGAGAACCCTTTTGGGTTCCAGGTAGAACCCTTTTGGGTTCCATGTAGAACCCTCTGTAGAAAGGGTTCTACATAGAATCCAAAAGGGTTTTACCTGGAACCAAAAAGGGTTCTTCAAAGGGTTCTCCAATGGGGACAGCCGAATAACCCTTTTAGGTTAAGATAGCACCTTTTTTCTAAGAGTGTATACAGCATTACTCTGGCTGATACCCAATATATATTTTTGCAGTAAAATGTTGAATTTACCTGAGGTTTCAAAATAATGCAAATGCTTTTCATTTGTTCTGTTTTTAAAAAATGTGTTTATGTGAATTTTAATCCAATTCAACCTCACACCCAATTATCAGTTTGTTTTGTTTCACAGTCTCATCTCCTGTGTGAATGTCACAGTGAGAGTGGTAAAGCTCCTCAGAGTCAATAGAATTAAAGGCTATAGGTTACATAGATCAATGCAGCCATGAGTTATACGTTGCAGAGTGATGCATTACACAATAACAATTTAAAAAATAATTGTCCCCCCCCACTTTCACCCACTTTGTCAAAACAACAGCTGATGGAATTAAGATTGCATTTTCAATTTTGCCATGACTGTGTCTGCAACTGTCTGTGTTTGTGAGCAGAAAATAAGGGACTGGGTTAAAGGTACACTCTGTACATTTCATTTCCAGTCAAAACAAAAATCATATCCATGCTCATTGTCCTGCTATCTGTCTGGAAGAAAAAATTATATTCAAATCACATGGACAACGTGACACTTCCACAGGTGCCATCATTCCCCGGGGGAATACATGCATACATGTGATGATCCTTTCGCTAGTCACAACACATCCACAAAAGGTCAAGAGTACTTTTGGAATGCAGTTCTTGCAAATGGAGAGTGCAACTTTGGGCTGTGAATACAAAGGTAACATCGACCCTCGTTGCCATGGAGCCAATGGATGGACATGTTAACAAACTCCCAAAGCACCCAATATCTTTCCGTAAGGGTGAAACATCTCCATGACTTGGTACCAGGGCTCCCTAGTTTGGTAACCTTTAACCATGTGAAATGTATGAGTGGGTGAGGTATCGATACTGTAATCTGTGTTTTCTGCCCCACTGCCTCGATTTCACATCAATTAAAGGTGTCCTCTACTTGACTTGACCATCAAGTAGAGGACATTGATTTGGTAAACAGCTGAGGAATGGGGCTGGGGAAATTTAACTGCTCTCAAATTCATAGACAGAGGTATGGATGCAAGGACTGGCCATCCATAAGTTCAAAATGATAGTTTTAACCATGTTTTGAGGCTATACAGTGTTTGTGTTTGTTTACAATAACATTGTTTGCAAAAATAGAGTAAAAAAAGATTATGTTGGGTTCTGATGGGGTACGGCAGTTGAACTAAGCTGATGAGACATTGAAGTTATATTCTTATAAGATTCTAAGGGTATATCATAATTAAGTTAAATATATATATCATACATGTAAATAATTGATTTAACATCATCCTTCCCTCTTTGAATAAGCACATTCTCATACACATTTAAACCCATACACTGAGATACACACACAAACTCCAATATCTGATGATCATTATAGTGCTTTATAGGGTCAATAAGATATACTGTAGCTGTATTGGATTTGATTCTACATTTTAAAACACGTTTTCAACTAAATTAATATCACGTGAATAATTCTGCAGGTTGCACGCTGGTTAATTGCCCAGGACAGGTGCGCGCAAAGGTTGAACAAGCAGTTTGCCTCCCAAGTTCAAATATCTGCTTTATGCCAACGTTTTAGCGAAACAAGCACAGTGCGCCGCCGTGGGAGACGTTTTATATGCGTAACCAATCAATTTCTAATGGATTTATTCTCGACATAGAAATCAAGAGATAGGCCTAACAATTTATTGTCTGCGGATCGTTGACAGATATTTAGGGAAGGGGAGAACAAATCCTACCCGAGTTTGTTGCTCTACTAGCCGGCCATCAAGTGGCAAGATAGAGAAATGCATGCGTGTGCGTGTGTGTGTGGAAAGCATCTTATCTGGGATGTTTTCTTCCCCGCGCACCCCTCCCCTCTCCTCTCTGGCTCGCGCGCTCGGAGCCGCTCGCTTTCCAGCCATCGCCAGGAGTGGTAGGCTACAATTTGACAGCAGTAGCGCTGGCTTTCTAAAGGAAGCTTTGCTCTCACTTTTCTGTCTGTCTCATTACCGCTCTCATTGTCTCTTTCGACAGCGAGAAACGGAGTAGGTACATACTCTCCTCCTCACCCTGTATTATGAATAGCATTTTTTTTTTTGCTGCACAAATGTTCATTTTATTACTTTTTTTGGGAACCCCGATTCTAACGGAATTTGTTGTGGCTGTTTTGGTGTCTTCTCTCTTTCAGTTCACTTGGGGCCTGTATTTGGAATAAGAAAGCATTGCTGTTTTCTGACTGGAGAGAAGGAAGATAGGACTCCTCTGGATTTCCTACGGAATTGTATCTGGACGCCTTGGTAAGTGGTCCTTTGCGTCGTATAGAAAGAGGTCAGGCTAACACAATTGATAAATCCCAGTTTGTCGACATGAGTGTATAATTCAATCACATAATTTATTCTCCCTTTTGTCATTTAATTACAGTTACCGAGGCTTTTGAATTCTTCAGCCGGGATATATAGTAAGTAGCATTTAGACTTTTTCTCGCATTATTATCTGCAGAGATGGTGCCTACTTTACAGCCTTTTAGAAGTGTCGGGTTCATGAGTTGTGTAAGCAATTTTTTTGCAAGTTATGTTTTGTGACGTTTTATTATTTACATGACATAGGCACACAGAGCAGACATTTCAGCTCACCATGGAAGTGTGATTTCGGATGCTTTTCAGACGAGCACTTGTTCACCTTGCCCTTAGTTATGTTGTCTGCTCATTTATGAAGATATCTGTTCAGCTACCTACACTCTCCAGGACTCCCATTTTCAATATTAAATGTCTGCCTTAAACTTCCTTATCTAATCTAGGCTACTTATCTTCCAAAGAGATTGGGAGAGGTGGTCCATGTATGCCAAAACTCTGAATTCATCAGGAGGGGCCACAGTGGCTCGCGGGTCTGTGTACCCACATCCATTCCCACCACATATGCGGTCAACTGATTTATGCAATCTATTTGTGCAGTTAAACTACTTAACTATCTTAACTAAATGCATTATACCAGTAGCCTTTTGGGGGCCCTAAGCAAGATTTGGTTGGTGGGTCACCCCACCTTACGGGCAAAAATTTTACTGGCCCCTGTCTTAATGGCGGAGAGAAACATTTACGTTTTAAAGTAAATTTTCTGCAATTCTAACACTTTGCTATGTGGCGGAGATACATTTTTGAAATTTTATAACAAATTTCCTGCAATTCTACTCATTTTGCTATGAGGTGGAGAGATGTTAGCCTTTTTAAAGCGAATTTCCTGCAATTCTACACATTTTGCCATGACTTATGCAATGCTAATATGATATCTGAGAGAGTGACTAACAAACCTGCCCTGTGTGCCCGTTTGGTATTCGGACATGATTACTAGAAGTTTAGATAGCTGGCTAGACTAACTTACCAATCATTTTTTCCCCCCGCTGACATGGCTAATTGAGTGACTGTCAGTGACTAACATACCAAGAGACAAACTTGAAATTGAACCTTGCGTATTCTACTATTCTAACTCTCAACAGTAAGTTGAGACACCTAATATATATATATTTTTTAATGGTAGAGGGCCCCATTTTTGGAAATTGATCCGCCCGCGGCCCACCAGTTGTCCATCCCTGATGCATATCTGTTGTCCACATGGTTGATGAAAACGATGCTGTGATGCTCCCTTTTTTAAAAGATGCTAAATATCACAGAACATGTGAGCAAACTTCTCTTGAAAGGTACTGCTGTATGTGTTACATTGGGAGGGGCTGGGGTTTGTAGGCTACTGTATGTATGTGCAAACATCATCACTTGGGAGTGTAAAGTTATTCCAGTGATGTCATGTCAGGAGAGAGGGTGTGTGTGTGTGCGTGCACTCGCTGCTCTCCTTTGGATAGACACTTTACATGTCAAATATGATTGTTGAATCACTGCTGATTGACATAAATAGAATTGCCCACTGCTGCACTGAGAGGGGCATGTTTGTTTGACCTCCATCAATGTCATGTGAATCCGCAGCATTTACTCCGTTCTGATTTTGGACATTCTGTGTTGCATTTTTTTTTTGCGGCGAGTGTTGAGTGGTTTATCCCACGTAATCATGTCTCTCAATTTGAACTCCGATCAAATCAGTGCAATTTGCAATGGCAGTGTATAAAATCAAAAGTATACTAATTGAATGACCTTACAATGAAACAGCTGTTGGTCTCAACCATTGAAACCCTTGGAGGGGGATGCTAAAACCACCTTTCGGTTAATATGTGCTTCCTATACACCCAGGAGAGGCAGTTGTGAAAAGTGAAAGAAGGCAAGAGAAAGTCACACATTCCTCCGCTGTATTGCAGAGTGACACAGGGTTAAGTGAGAATGACCATGAAGGTAAAGTGATAGCCTTATAGGTCTCTCTGTCCCCGGGGAGATGGAGGGAGGATAGTGTAGCCCATCAATATGGACTACATGGAGTCAATCATGACGTAGACACAAATACATGCAGGCAATTACATATTGTTAATCATGAATATACTGTTTTATTGTAGCGGGTGATTTGGACGGAGTCAGGTGCAGGAGGTATAAATCACAGAATAAAGGTTTATTTGACCAATACAGTGGTTAGCAGCAATGCGTAAAACAACTGCAGTGCGACTTAACGGCGCACTGGGAAAAACAAAACACACGGGTGAATATCCCGGCGATAAAGTACATAATGCTACACTGAGGTATCGACACCTCCACATGGAAACAATCACACACAAAGACATGGGGTGCAGAGGGACTACTTATACAGGGACTGATGAGGGGATATGAACCAGGTGTGTGTAAAAAACAAGACAAAACAACTGGAATGATGATAAGAGTAGCGGCAGTGGCTAGAAGGCCGGTGACGATGAACGCCAAAGCCTGCCTGTACAAGGAGAGGAGGCAGCTTCGGAGGAAGTCGTGACAATACCCCCCCTCTTCACGTGCAGCTCCAGCAGTGCGCTGACAACGGCCTAGGGGACGGCCAGGAGGATCCGGATGGCGGCGGTGGAAATCAGGGAGGGATCAAGGACATCCTTCACCGGGACCCAGCACCGCTCCTCCGGACCGTACCCCTCCCACTCCACGAGGTACTGAAGGCCCCCCACCCAACGTCTCAAATCCAGGGGTACACCGGGGGCCCCTCAATGTCCAGAGGGGGCGGAGGGACCTCCCGCACCTCAGACTCCTTGAGCGGACCAGCCACCACCCGCCCGAGGAGAGACACGTGAAACGAGTGGTTAATACGGTAATCAGGAGGGAGTAGCAACCTTTACATAACCTTATTTACTCTCCTCAGGACTTTGAACGGCCCCACAACCGTGGGCTCAGCTACCGGCAGGGCAGGCGGAGGGGCAGGTTCCGGGTCGAGAGTCAGTGTTGGCCTTCTGGCGACGCACGGCGCGTTGGAGGTGGAAGTGGGTAGCGTTCCACGTCTCCTCCGCGTGCCGAAACCAGTCGTCCAGTCTGGCTCTGATGCCACGTTGCCAGGACCGGCTGATACCCTAAAACACATTGAAATGGTGACAGGTTAGTGGAGGAGTGGCGGAGAGAGTTCTGTGCATATTCGGCCTATGGCAAGAACAACGACCACTCCCTCGGCCGGTCCTGGCAGTAGGACCGCAGGAACCTACCCACATCCTGATTCATCCGTTCCACCTGCCCATTAGATTCGGGGTGAAACCCAGAGGTCAGGCTGACGAGACCCCTAGACGTTCCATGAACGCCTTCCAGACCCTGGACGTAAACCGGGGACCCTGGTCAGACACTATGTCCTCTGGCACCATGTAGTGCCGGAAGACGTGAGTTAACAGGGCTTCCGCAGTTTGCAGGGCCGTGGGGAGACCGGGCAGAGGAAGGAGGCTTTAGAGAAGCGGTCCACAACAACCAGGATCGTGGTGTTACCCTGAGAGAGGGGAAGATCAGTTAGGAAATCAATGGATAAGTGGGACCATGGCCGTTGTGGAACTGGTAAGGGATGTAACTTACCCGCTGGAAGGTGCCTAAGTGCCTTACTCTGGGAGCACACCGAGCAGGAGGAGACATACACCCTCACGTCCTTAGCCAAGGTAGGCCACCAGTACTTCCCAGTCAGACAGCGCACTGTATGGCCGATCCCTGGGTGACCAGAGGAGGGGGACATGTGTGCCCAATAGATAAGACAATCACGGACACTAGACGGCACGTAACGAAGCCCGGTGGGGCACTGAGGTGGAGATGGCACTGTGCATAACGCCCGCTCTATGTCCACGTCCAGTGCCCACACCACCAGGGCCACAATGCAGGAGGCCGGGAGTATGGGCGTTTTGTCAATGGGCCTCTCCTCTGGGTCATACAGCCATGACAGTGCGTCTGCCTTCACGTTCTTCATGCCTGGTATATAGGACAGCGTGAAATCAAACTGGGTGAAGAACAAGGCCCAACTGCCTGGTGAGGGTTCAGCCTCCTCGCTGCCCAGATGTACTCCAGGTTTAGGTGGTCAGTCCAGACGAGGAAAGGGTGTTTCGCCCCCTTGAGCCAGTGCCTCCACGCTGTCAGGGCTCTGACAACAGCCAACAGCTCCCGATCACCAACGTCATAGTTCTGCTCCGCCGGGCAGAGCTTCTTAGAGAAGAAGGCACAGAGGCGGAGCTTGGGTGGCGTGCCCGAGCGTTGGGATAGGACAGCGCCTACCACTACCTCGGACGCATCCACTTCCACTACGGATGGGCCAGTACCGGGGCTGAGGTGAACAGAGCCCTCAGGATACTGAAAGCCCTGTCAGTCTCAGCAGACCAGCGGAGCCGAGACTGCCCACACTTCAATAGAGAGGTTATGGGAGCTGCGACCTTGCCAAAGCCCCAGTTTAACCTCTGAAAGTAATTGGCAAAGCCAATGAAACGCTGCACCTCCTTTACCGTGGTTGGAGTCGGCCAATTACACACGGCTGAAATGCGGTCTCCCTCCATCTCCACACCAGAGGTGGTGATGTGGTATCCGAGGAAGGAGATGGGTTGTTGGAAGAACAGACACTTTTCTGCCTTGGCATACATTTACATTTACGTCATTTAGCAGACGCTCTTATCCAGAGTGACTTACAAATTGGTGCATTCACCCTATAGCCAGTGGGATAACCACTTTACAATTTTTTTTTTTTTTTTTTTTTTTTAGTGGGGGTAGAAGGATTACTTTATCCTATCCCAGGTATTCCTTAAAGAGGTGGGATTTCAAATGTCTCCGGAAGGTGGTGAGTGACTCCGCTGTCCTGGCGTAGTGAGGGAGCTTGTTCCACCATTGGGGTGCCAGAGCAGCGAACAGTTTTGACTGGGCTGAGCGGGAACTATGCTTCCGCAGAGGAAGGGGAGCCAGCAGGCCAGAGGTTGATGAACGCAATGCCCTCGTTTGGGTGTAGGGACTGATCAGAGCCTGAAGGTACGGAGGTGCCGTTCCCCTCACAGCTCCATAGGCAAGCACCATGGTCTTGTAACAGATGCGAGCTTCAACTGGAAGCCAGTGGAGTGTGCGGAGGAGCGGGGTGACGTGAGAGAACTTGGGAAGATTGAACACCAGACGGGCTGCGGCATTCTGGATGAGTTGTAGGGGTTTAATGGCACAGGCAGGGAGCCCAGCCAACAGCGAGTTGCAGTAATCCAGACGGGAGATGACAAGTGCCTGGATTAGGACCTGTGCCGCTTCCTGTGTAAGGCAGGGTCGTACTCTCCGAATGTTGTAGAGCATGAACCTGCAGGATCGGGTCACCGCCTTGATGTTAGCGGAGAACGACAGGGTGTTGTCCAGGGTCACGCCAAGGCTCTTCGCACTCTGGGAGGAGGACACAACGGAGTTGTCAACCGTGATGGCGAGATCATGGAACGGGCAGTCCTTCCCCGGGAGGAAGAGCAGCTCCGTCTTGCCAAGGTTCAGCTTGAGGTGGTGATCCGTCATCCATACTGATATGTCTGCCAGACATGCAGAGATGCGATTCGCCACCTGGTTATCAGAAGGGGGAAAGGAGAAGATTAGTTGTGTATCGTCAGCGTAGCAATGATAGGAGAGGCCATGTGAGGATATGACAGAGCCAAGTGACTTGGTGTATAGCGAGAATAGGAGAGGGCCTAGAACTGAGCCCTGGGGGACACCAGTGGTGAGAGCACGTGGTGCGGAGACAGCTTCTCGCCACGCCACTTGGTAGGAGCGACCGGTCAGGTAGGACGCAATCCAAGAGTGAGCCGCGCCGGAGATGCCCAGCTCGGAGAGGGTGGAGAGGAGGATCTGATGGTTCACAGTATCAAAGGCAGCAGACAGGTCTAGAAGGACAAGAGCAGAGGAGAGAGAGTTAGCTTTAGCAGTGCAGAGAGCCTCCGTGACACAGAGAAGAGCAGTCTCAGTTGAATGACCAGTCTTGAAACCTGACTGGTTTGGATCAAGTAGGTCATTCTGAGAGAGATATCAAGAGAGTTGGCTAAAGACGGCATGCTCAAGAGTTTTGGAGAGAAAAGAAAGATGGGATACTGGTATGTAGTTGTTGACATCAGAGGGATCGAGTGTTGGTTTTTTGAGAAGGGGTGCAACTCTCGCTCTCTTGAAGACGGAAGGGACATAGCCAGCGGTCAAGGATGAGTTGATGAGCGAGGTGAGGTAAGGGAGAAGGTCACCGGAGATGGTCTGGAGAAGAGAGGAGGGGATAGAGTCAAGCGGGCAGGTTGTTGGGCGGCCGGCCGTCACAAGTCGCAAGATTTCATCTGGAGAGAGAGGGGAGGAAGAAGTCAAAGCATAGGGTAGGGCAGTGTGAGCAGGACCAGCAGTGTCATTTGACTTAACAAACGAGGATCGGATGTCGTCAACCTTCTTTTCAAAATGGTTGACGAAGTCATCCACAGAGAGGGAGGAGGGGGGAGGGGGAGGAGGATTCAGCAGGGAGGAGAAGGTGGCAAAGAGCTTCCTAGGGTTAGAGGCAGATGCTTGGAATTTAGAGTGGTAGAAAGTGGCTTTAGCAGCATAAAAAGATGAAGAAAATGTAGAGAGGAGGGAGTGAAAAGATGCCAGGTCCGCAGGGAGTCTAGTTTTCCTCCATTTCCGCTCGGCTGCCCGGAGCCCTGTTCTGTGAGCTCGCAATGAGTCATCAAGCCACGGAGCAGGAGGGGAGGACCGAGCCGGCCGGGAGAATAGGGGACATAGAGAGTCAAAGGATGCAGAAAGGGAGGATAGGAGGGTTGAGGAGGCAGAATCAGGAGATTGGAGGGTGAAGGATTGAGCAGAGGGAAAAGATGATAGGATGGAAGAGGAGAGAGTAGCGGGAGAGAGAGAGCGAAGGTTGCGACGGCGCATTGCCATCTGAGTAGGGGCAGAGTGAGTAGTGTTGGAGGAGAGCGAGAGAGAAAAGGATACAAAGTAGTGGTCGGTGACTTGGAGGGGAGTTGCAGTGAGATTAGTAGAAGAACAGCATCTAGTAAAGATGAGGTCAAGCGTAGGGGAGAAGGTCACCGGAGATGGTCTGGAGAAGAGAGGAAGGGATGGGGTCAAGCGGGCAGGTTGTTGGGCGGCCTGCAGTCACAAGTCGCAAGATTTTATCTGGAGAGAGAGGGGAGAAAGAAGTCAAAGCATATGGTAAGGCAGTGTGAGCAGGACCAGCAGTGTCATTAGACTTAACAAACGAGGATCGGATGTCGTTAACCTTCTTTTCAAAGTGGTTGACGAAGTCATCCACAGAGAGGGAGGAGGGGGGTGGGAGGAGGATTCAGCAGGGAGGAGAATGTGGCAAAGAGCTTCCTAGGGTTAGAGGCATACAGGTCATGCTCCAACAGTCGGCCCAGCAATCTGCGAATCAGGGACACATGCTTGGCGCGCGTAACGGAATTCACCGGGACGTCATCGATGTAGACCACCACACCGCGACCAAGCATGTCCCGAAACACCTCGTTCACAAAGGACTGGAAGACTGATGGAGCATTCATCAACCCGTACGGCATCACCAGGTATTCATATAGCCCCATGATTGTGCTAAATGCTGTCTCCACTCGTCCCCTTTCCGGACACGCACCAGGTTGTAAGCACTCCTGAGATCTAATTTTGTGAAGAAGCGTGCCTCATGCATTGATTCGATTACAGAGGAAATGAGGGGTAGAGGATAACTATAGCGAATGTTAGTTTTATTAAGCGCACGGTAATCAATGCAAGGGCGCAGACCCCCATCTTTCTTCTTCACGAAAAATAAACACGGAGGCGGGCAAAGTGGAGGGACATATGAACCCCTGATGCAGGGACTTGGAGACGTATGTTTCCATAGCCTCTGTTTCCGCCTGCGACAGGGGATATATATGACTCCTGGGCGGTATAGCTTCCAACCGGAGGTTTATCGCGCAATCCCCCGCCTAATGGGGTGGTAATTTGGTCACCTGCATTTTGGAAAACGAGTGCGCCATATCGAGGTATTCGGGGGGAATACGCACGGTGGAGGTATTGTAGGGACCTTCCACCGTAGTCACACCAACAGAAACAGCTAGACACCTACCCTGACACTCTCGCGACCACCCCGTGAGAGCCCTCTGAGGCAATGAAAAGGTGGGGTTGTGTAGTGCTAGCCAGAGAAGACCCAACACAACAGGGAAATCAGGGGACTCAATAATGTGAAACATGATTTGCTCATTATGGGTCTCCTGCATAATCATAGTGACTGGTGCTGTAACCTCCCTAACAAAACCTGACCCTAATGGTCGATTGTCAAGTGCTTTGTTGGGTAATGGAATAGACAGGGGAACCAATGGAATACATAGACTAAGAGCTAAAGACCTGTCCATAAAGTTCCAAGCTGCACCTGAGTCTATGAGCGCCTTACACTGGGGAACTACCGTGTAATCAGGGAAGTTAACGTGGATGGTGAAATGGGCAGCAGAGGGCTCTGAACGAGTGTGGGTTTGCGCTACCTGCGGTGACGCGAGAGTGCCCTGCCTGCCGCCTCCAGAACCAGAAGAACTCTGACGACATCGTGCAGCAGAATGTCCTCTCTTGCCACAAGATGGATCTGTCGTTCTCCGTTCTCCCAGAACGCTGCCCCACCCAGCTGCATCGGAATGTGATCCGGATTGAGGGGGGGGGGTGAAATGGGCAGGCCCCTTCCAGGACGTCCTCTCGAACCCAGCAGGTTGTCCAACCGGATGGCCGTCCACCAGTTGTTTGAAGGTCAACGTGTTATCCCGGTGGACGTCCTCACGCAGGCTGCATTGGAAGTGGTCGATGAGGGCCCGCTCGTTCCACCCGGACCCAGCCGCTACAGTTCTAAACTCCAGGGCAAAGTCTTGCGCAGTCCTCGTCCCCTGCCTCAGATGGACCAGACGCTCACCAACCTCTCCTCCTTGGGGGGATGATCGTAGACTGCAGGAGGAAACCCTGGCAGCGGGCCGCTGTCCCGTCGTACTCCCTCGGTCGAGACAGGTGAATACCTCTGGGTGCTGGTGTCTGGGTGGCTGGATCCGGTCGCTCAGCTGGTGCCGCAGGGTCAGGTCCTCTCCTCTCCAGGCGCTGGACGGCCTGGAGAACCCGATCCATCGCTTCGCCCAAGCTGGCTAACATGTTGGAATGCTCCTGGACCCGCTCAAAGACTCCAGGCATATTCCCCGCTCCTGCTGACTCCATGCTGTCTGGTGTGTTATTCTGTAGCGGGTGATTTCGACGGAGTCAGGCACAGGAGGTGTAAATCACAGAATAATGGTTTATTCGGCCAATACAGCGGTTCGCAGCAATGCGTAAAACAACTACAGTGTGACTTAACGGCGCACTGGGAAAAACAAAACACACGGGTGAAAATCCCGGCGATAAAGTACATAATGCTCCACCGAGCTATCGACACCTCCACATGGAAAAAATCACACACAAAGACATGGGGTGCAGAGGGAATACTTATACAGGGACTGATGAGGGGATATGAACCAGGTGTGTGTGAAAAACAAGACAAAACAAATAGAATGATGATAAGAGTAGCGGTAGTGGCTAGAAGGCCGGTGACGACGAACGCTGCAGCCTGCCTGTACAAGGAGAGGAGGCAGCTTCGGAGGAAGTCGTGACAATTATTCAAGCTGTGTAACTCAAAGGTAATTACTGTACCATAATTGAGGGTAATATTTTGCATAGCAGAGAGAGGTCAGCACTAAGGATATCTTTGTGGATCGTGATGGCAAGATTAAGCTTGAGTGCTTTAATGTAGCCCTCAGGTAGCAGTTTTGCTGGTGTTGGTCATAATTAGTTAGAGCTATCGCATGCTGTAAATGCAAAGAATAGCCTACATGGAAGTATCTGTCTTTCTGTCTGTCCGCTTGCAATATTGAGGCCATTGTTATTTTATCATCAAACTATGAATGAAGTATTAATATGGACGTTACTTGAATATGAATTTATACCATCGTGTCTAATCTCCTTAACTGGGCTTTAAAATGGTGATGCTATCATGTCTCGGTAGATGTATAGAAGTCGTCTCATAATATTTGACCTTTTTTGTTTGAGGAAAGTCAACTATTCCTTTGAATAGCACGGCAAGATCACACACACGATTGACATTACTGCACTACGAAAAGCATAGCAGTTTCACACACGTTTCCTTACATGTTACATAATTCCTGAGTGACGCAGTGGTCTAAGGCACTGCATCGCAGTGCTAACTGTGCCACTAGAGATCCTGGTTCGAATCCAGGCTCTGTCGCAGCCGGCCGCGACCGGGAGACTCATGGGCGGCGCACAATTGGCCCAGCGTCGTCCAGGGTAGGGGAGGGAATGGCCGGCAGGGATGTAGCTCAGTTGATAGAGCATGGCGTTTGCAACGCCAGGGTTGTGGGTTCGATTCCCACGGGGGGCCAGTATAAAAAAAAAATTATATATATATATATATATATATATATATATATATATATGTGTATTCACTAACTGTAAGTCGCTCTGCATAAGAGCGTCTGCTAAATGACTAAAATGTAAATGTAAATAATTCATCATCATCTATCCATGTGGCACTACAGTATTTTCTATAAGATGAAAAGACAAAGCAGTGACTTTGAAAGCAAGCAGGAGAGCAGTGAGCTGTATTACATCATGCATGCACCTGTCCATTTTAAGCAGTACAGTGGAAATGTGCTAACAAGAACAGGAGCATCATACTGCCAATGGCAAGAGCGAAAAATACATAAATCCCTCACAGCAACTGGAAAACAAGTTGACGTTGCAGCATGTATTTCCCACTACTAGCTCAGCTATCCCTTCCAGGTTGAATTGCAACTTGGCTATGGCATTCATGAGACTAGTGCTTTAGGAGATGTACGGGAATAGTCTGTTTTTCTCTGGGAAAGGGGATTTTCAACTTTCACCACTGTCACTCAGTGATTGTTTTTTTGGCAAATATTTTTCACGCATTAGTCCCAGGTAAGTATTTTCCCGTCATCCATTCCCGGCAGCAGCAGTCCCATCTCATAAATTGCCCAACATTTGACAATTTTCTGCCGTCTTTGTCCTGAGTTCTACTCCCTGAGTCTATTTGCTTGCCTTGCATCCATCAAGAAATTAGTGGAGATGGAGAAAGACAGCTCTTTCCCATGTGCTTGGTGAGTGGTGTGCAGTACATTAAAGTGGACTGCGAGTATAAGCCCGCTGCTGGCAGACGAGCATTAACTCCACATTTCTGCAAAGCTCTTCCACCCCTTAATTATCCTTCTACACCGATAGCTCAACTGCGCGGCTCTGTTGAACGCACTTTCATGACTTTTACCTGTTCTTTCTTTCCTATCTTTTTTTCTCCCCTGAGGTTTATGAAATTCTTCCAGGTGACATAATCGGGCCATGGCTAAGTGATAGCCGAGGATTGTCATAACAGCAGCAAATAAACCAGTATCACACTACTTTTACTGCTAATTCACTTTAGTATGTAGATGTTTGTTTCCATGCTTAGACAATAGTCTGAATTAACTAACGAGCAGTAAAGTGGAAGGGTATGGATTGTGAAAGTGTCCATATTCCCAGCCACTGATTGCAGACATTATCTTTCTGTTACTGGTCCAACACTCTTAACCACTAGGGTAACTTCCGCCTCATTTCCCTAGTTCCCTCCACAGTTACTGTAGGCACCTATGTAAGCTACAGCTAGCATGCACAGTACTGCTATGATGTCCCCTTGTTCTCCTCCACATATTGTAACTAACACACCTTGATTACAAGCCCACTTGTTATGACACATCGGATGCCCAACTCCCGGGGGCCGTTTTATAATGAGGATGTACTGACAGATAATTAGATACACCTGGCGCAGGCGTTTTTAGGAAATGTTGATTCATCCCGAAATAAAAAGTTTCTCCCTGCCAACATGAAGCAAGTAATCTCTCTCCCACTGTCACATCGCCTCACCTCTCACTGTGGCAAAATGCTTTATTTATCCATCCGCTTCTTACACTTTTGGGATGTGGTGTGTTTTTTATTTGGGGGCTGACGTCCTTGCTTGCCAAAGTTTCTCATCACTTGAAGAGTGACTGCTGAATTTGAAAATGGGACAAAAAATATGTGGCCTCCCTAGGGTTGTCCCTCTGAGGCCCCTGAACCTAATGGCTCCCTAGATGGGCTCATTTTGGCACAGGGTGTCATATCATCCAGACCCTCCCCTTCAAGCCTAAAAGATGACTTCAGTATACAGTAAGTCCCTGTCAGAAGTTGTCACGTCATGCAATACCATTTTATGCTCCCAGACTTGGTAGCTGTTTTAGCCGGGGGTGTTAGTGCATTGAGAATCTTGGGTGCCTGTGTGTGTGTGTGTGTGTGTGTGTGTGTGTATGTTTTGAATGGTTTGTTGTGGGGGTGCGGCCGTGTTGATTTACAACCTGATCCCTCATGCAGGTTTTTCAATACAGACATCAGCTGTCTGGTGATTTATAGTTGATGGATCTAATCAACTGTTTCATGCACATACTGCATACAGTACACTGTGCATGATCAATTTAATTCACATACAGGCCAACATACAGGCAGACACACAAACAAACAAAGCACACACACACACACACACACACATAGAACACATTTTTTCTCTGGTGTTGATTGGAAAAGCTGCTTGAAACGAAACGTCACCTGCAGTTCTGCCCACCCGCTTATTTATCAGCCGTTCGGTGCCGCTCGTAAATCAGGCATTTATTAAGTTGTTAAATGACTAGTTCTGCCAATTGCCATTAAGCCTGATGTATACGACACGGTAGGAGGGAACATGAGCTATTGCTGTTGCTTCTGGCATTGTTCAATTAAATGACTTGATATTTCTGACGTTTTTTTAAGCCTGTTTTCCCTTTTTCTCTCTTCTTCACCCCTCCGTCCTCTCCTCGTGGCGTTGCTCTGATGAAATTTAGAAGAGCAGGGATTGATTGCAGGAATGAAGCACAGTGGAGCAAGGGGAACACTGCAACAGCTCTATGTTACTGCGGATCAATTCTTGCATACTGTAGAGACTTATACCACCAGACTTAAGCTTTATTCTTTGCTCGGCCTGAAGTAAGCATACACTGTTTACTTCCAAGCAAGCATATCAAAGGCGATAACGTGTATGGCTTAACCCAGGGCATAATGTATTTGTTTGGACTCTGTATATAACCAGTTGCTTATTCAATTCAAAGCAATACCATAGGTCTTATTAGAATATGTCTGAATAGGAAGTAGGCCGTAGAGTTCAAATGTAGGTGAAATTTCCAGTAGGTATAAAAAAAAAAAAAATGATATCTTGGTTTGGTCCATGATTCCAACAGTTCACCAGTTAAGTAGGTCTAAATGTTTTGCACATATCATGCAGCCCTGCGTGGCACAGAGTGGAAATGATAAAAGTGCAGGAAATGCAGAAATTGATGAAAATGCTGAAAATATGTTTTGTTTGAAGTTGGATTGAACAGTATAAAACAATCGGAATGGACAGAGCCCCATTTAAAATAATTTATGAAATTGGGGAGAAAAAGGGGTAAAAGAACAACAATGTATAGTTTGTGTTGAACTACTCATAAAAAAAGTATTATTATAATTTCGCACTTGACTTTTTTTCCCCCTTGCTAGCTCTGACCTTGCTGACCTTGCTGATAGCTACTTTATTGAGGAAAAATGTACTTACTACAGTGTATTTACAAGTATTCAGACGCCTTAACTTTTTGCACATTTTGTTAAGTTACAGCCTTATTCTAAAATGGATTAAATTGTTTCCCCCCCCTCATCAATCTACACACAATACCCCATAATGACAAAGCAAAAACATGTTTTTAGAAATGTTAACAAATTTATTAAAAATTAAAAAATTAAATACCTTATTTACATAAGTATTCAGACCCTTTGCTTTGAGACTCGAAATTGCCGGGCAGTTGGCTCTGAGTGCCCAGCAGATCTGGCGGCATCATGAGTGAATAACAGTGAGTGGTTTGAGGGATCAGTTCCCCAGGACAGCGCCATACTTGGCAGGGTTTACACAAGACGCTTCCCGTCTCCATTCCCTGTGTTTGTACACGCAAACCTGGGATATGTGTGCCGGGTCTCATATGTGCCCATGCATGCTAGGCGTCAAAACCCATCCTTCCTTTTGTCGGCCCCGTCAACTTTTTTGGAGGTTGGCCGCCACAGAGATTCACTCAGCCCTGATATTACTGGTGGTGTTCCAAATGTAAAAACCGAGAGAGGCCGAAGAGGAAACCATGTGTTGTTTCTGGATTCACTCATAAAATCTTTATTCATCTATCTACGGTAGAGGACTGTTTGTCATTTCACTACATTTCACTCGCCAACCAGGCTTATTTCTATACTGCTGCTCAGTCCTCTCCAGTATATGTCACTGTCACTTTGCAGCAATGGACACCAAAAAATAACTAATACTACATGTAGTATAACCAAGGCACGCTTAATACAGCTAATACTCAGGAAATTGCGCCCATTGTGGTCTTGAAAATCTCCATGCAGGTGGCAAGGCTCAACAGTGACTGGCGGCTGGCGAACACCTTTCTTTAAGCAGGGCCAGAGAAATGCACGGTTCTGGCTGCTCGCGGGGCTCATTTGCCGGGCTCTTCGATACATAATTGCACCAGGCTCCCGATAAGATCTGGCCCACAATCCCTTGCTGCTAGGTGTATTTTTAGAACAACAAAAGAGTCTGTGAAGCACTCTGCATGTGTGCCTTCTGAATTCCAAAACGCAACGCATCCAAGGCTCAGCATTTAATCAGCAGCATCTGGACTGTGCCTGCTTGGAGGAAGAAAAATTGTGAAAGCAGGAGAGAGGAAAAAATACATTTTTGTTTTCTGTTGGTTAAGGTCATCGCAAAGCTGCTAAAAAGCCAAATGGGCGAAATATAAAGACAGGCAAAAGAGGCTATTTTCAAGGTGATTTGCAAATATCCAAGATGATAGGAAATGATGAAAAACAGACACAAAGAAAGACAAAAAAGACATTGGGAACTTTCTCAAACGCATCTCTTCCTGGGCGATACAACAGAGAACCTTAGCGTGTTGTGTCATTTGACATAGGCCCCTACCTCATCCCCCCCCCCCCCCCCCCCATTCTTACTGTAGAGTACATAAATACATGACTTCCTGTAGAGCATAAATACATGACTTCCTGTAGAGCATAAATACATGACTTCCTATAGAGCACATACATACATTACTTCCTGTAAAGCACATAAATACATGACTTAACACTTATTTTTCTTACATCTGCATTGTTGGTTAAGGGCTTGTAAGTAAGCATTTCACTGTAAGGTCTACACCTGTTGTATCCGGCGCATGTGACAAATACAATTTGATTTGATTAGATAACATTAGGATCCATTGAGTCGGAGGAAGGGAATATCGATGCAAGGTGAAAATTAAATTTGCCCAAAGAGCCTTTAGGCAAAGTGCATTTGAAAACACATATTTTATTTTCCCCTGGGCGTCTGGAGGGGTTGGAAGAGATGGACTGCAGGTCTAAGCAGGATGGAAAAACAGCAGCGGTTGAGTGAGGGTGGGGAGGTATGCTATGGTGCTATGCTACGGTCAGAGATCCCCTTCTATGTAGCTTAATGTACCTCTCCTTTGATTGCTTAATTAAGTTAGGGCCACAAGTCCCTTATCGGATCATATCAAAGGTCAGAGGCGTCCTGTAGACAAATCAATCTCTCTGTCTAAGGAGGCGCTGAGGAAACACGAATGGAGGGAGAGATGATCCATCTAATGGGCCAAGCGTGAATGAGGGAGGAGAGGAAGAGGGGGAGGGTGTAAAAAGAAAGACGATGGCATCTGGTGCCTGGAGAGAATTGAGGAGGAGAGTGAGAGATTGAGCGCAATTGTTGAATGTGATATGATCAGAGAGAGTGCGTTTATAGTGGTTGTGAGATAAATAAATACAATCTAGTAGTGGAAAGGAGAATACAGTATGGTCATTTAGGTTGATGATGAGGCAGTTATGACTGGATGCCAGTGTCATTGATATACTGTATATCGTAGTTGATGGGTTAAATGCTACCAATGAAACTGGCTATGGTAAAGAAAGAACATTTAAGTTACAGTTGTGCTTCACTGATAAGAGACATAGGCTGTGTCCCAATCGACAAGGATGCTGCTTTTTGATGCAGCATTCTAGGCAGGACGTCAAAATTGCCATGTCCCAATCCCAAGGTACCTTAAAATGCTGCCTTCTAAGGTGCCTTCATTCGGGCGATTTTGAAGTTAGCATTCCATGTATCCTTTGCCGGGGTGGAAGAATACGGAATAACTTTGCGTAATGTAAGTATAAGGTTTATTTATTCACCAAATTATGTTAAAACGTTTTTACTTTCCTAAGAATTTTGAATTCAAATGTTGTGTAACTGTTGTTTATCAGACCGTTGCCAAGCTAGCTAGCTAACACCTTGTACGCGATAGCTAGCTAGTTAACGATAGGCGATGTCATCCTGCTTATCGTCTGTTTAGAGAGGAACAACTAAACTAACTAGGCCTAATCGTAGATTCAGCAATGTGTCAATTGTGAAGACCCGGGCAGTTTTTATATCATGAATTGGTGAACTTGCTAGTCAGCTATAGACATGTAGCAAATCGTTTTTTCCACATTTGTTTTCAGGGACTAACGCCTCAATCACACCGATAGCATCATTGCATTTCGGTACACCAGAAGTACATTAATTTCCAATGGAACGCTGTGTTTGCCTCGCAGATTGTGTTGCAGAGGCAGTTGCAGTGTGTTCTGTGTGGTGCATAGACGGCTTGACAGAAATGGTAGTTTGGAGGTTGGAGGTATTATGGTCGTTTGGAGGTATTACATCTGATGAACATCGTAGGAAATGCAGCCAACTATGTTCTGTTCATTCTAGGCTTGCTAGCCAGCCAAGTTATTTGTGCATTCTGTTGATGAGTCTGTTTTGCAAGCTTTTGCAAGCTTGCTTGCTAGGTAGCTGCTTGCAGTGTCTGTTTACGTAACGTTAACCAACTTTCTCTTGTCACTTTCCCTTCCTTCCCCTATTGTATTGAACCATTGGGTTTGGTGTTACTGGTTAAAATTCTAGGCTAAGTTATTCTACTGTTACTCTAAAAAACTGAACAAGCCAAAAAATAGGCAAAACTGTTAACAAAACGATTGCACTTTAATAAAGTTAGTTGTGGCTTCAGCGACTTGAACCAGCACTGACATTTGAGCATTGAGGTTAATTTCTCCATAGTCTCTGCTTGTTGCAGCTTGAAGGACGTCTAACCCTGACACCTTGCCGATGTAAAGAACTTGTTGGGAACCTCCCAGCCACCAGGATAATCACCATATCCCAGGATTTTATTAAGGAATGTGCAACATCACAGTGTTAGATAGAAATAGATTCACTCATATTATTGTTTATCATGCAGATTTGTCAGGACATTGTAACTTATGAAGCTCATTCTAAAATACAGACGTGATTTTCTGGCCCAGGGGATTGTACTGTGGGCAAGTCTTCGATGTAGACCACAATTAGTTGAAAGGAGGTGTTAGTAAAGGGCTGGAACAAAAACTTGTAAACTCCTGTCCTGTGTATAAAAAAACAGTGGCGGTCATGACTAAATTTGCCCTAATGTACTGAACAAGCTTATGAATGTTGGAGTTGAGATGTCCATCACTTGGGAGTTACTTATTTTGTACAATAAACAGTGTTTTAAGGACTCATGCACAGATACAGGAAATACATTTTAACATTTATTCAAAATGACAAGTGTTGATGTCTCCACATGTTTCTGGTTTTGAGGCTTGGGCATCTGGTGCCTGTTGTTCATCTGTCTAACCCGCTGCAAGGAGAGAGAAGGCAATCAATAATATTACAATGCTGTATTCGTTTCATTGAATATATATTCCTGTTTGATATGCATTTATATAATTATATTGGACATGTTATCCTTTATCACATGCCAGTATTTGTATCCAATGCATTTACACTACCGGTCAAAAGTTTGGACACACCTACTCATTCAAGGGTTTTTCTTTATTTTTACTATTTTCTACATTGTAGAATAATAGTGAAGCCATCAAAACTATGAAATAACACATATGGAATCATGTAGTAACCAAAAAAGTGTTAAACAAATCAAAATATATTTTATATTTGAGATTCTTCAAATAGCCACCCTTTGCCTTGATGACAGCTTTAAACACTCTTGGCATTCTCTCAACCAGCTTCATGAGGTAGTCACCTGGAATGCATTTCAATTAACAGGTGTGCCTTCTTAAAAGTTAATTTGTGGAATTTCTTTCCTTCGTAATGCGTTTGTGTTGTGACAAGGTAGGGGGGTATACTGAAGATAGCCCTATTTGGTAAAAGACCAAGAAATGACAGTCCAATACGTTAAGACATGATGGTCAGTCAATAAGGGACATTTCAAGAACTTTGAACGTTTCTTCAAGTGCAGTGGCAAAAACCACCAAGCGGTATGATGAAACTGTCTCTCATGAGGACCGCCACAGGAATGGCAGACCCAGAGTTACCTCTGCTGTAGAGGATAAGTTCATTAGAGTTACCAGCCTCAGAAATTGTATCCCAAATAAATGCTTCACAGAGTTCAAGTAACAGACACATCTCAACATCAACTGTTCAGAGGGGACTGTGTGAATCAGGCAATCATGGTCAAATTGCTTTAAAAAAACCACTACTAAAGGACACCAATAATAATAAGAGACCTGCTCGGGCCAAGAAACATGAGCAATGGACATTAGACCGGTGGAAATGTGTCCTTTGGTCTGGAGTTCAAATTCAGAGATTTTTGCTTCAAACCGCCGTGTCTTTGTGAGACGCGGTGTGGGTGAACGGATGATCTCCACATGTGTATTTCCCACCGTAAAGCATGGAGGAGGAGGTGTTATGGTGTGGGGGTGCTTTGCCAGCATGGCTACCACAGCATTCTGCAGCGATATGCCATCCCATCTGGTTTGGGTTTAGTGGGACTATAATTTGTTTTTCAACTGGACAATGACCCAACACAGCTCCAGGCTGTGTAAGGGCTATTTTACCAAGAAGGAGAGTGATGGAGTGCTGCATCAGATGACCTGGCCTCCACAATCCCCCGACCTCAACCCATTTGAGATGGTTTGGGATGGGTCAGACGGCAGAGGGAAGGAAAAGCAGCCAACAAGTGCTCAGCATATGTGGGAACTCCTTCAAGACTGTTGGAAAAGAATTCCAGGTGAAGCTGGTTGAGAGAATGCCAAGAGTGTGCAAAGCTGTCATCAAGGCAAAGGGTGGCTATTTGAAGAATCTCAAATATAAAATATGTTTTGATTTGTTTAACACTTTTTTGGTTACTACATGATTCCATATGTGTTATTTCATAGTTTTGATGGCTTCGCTATTATTCTACAATGTAGAAAATAGTAAAAATAAAGAAAAGCCCTTGAATGAGTAGGTGTGTCCAAACTTTTGACTGGTGCTGTAGCTTACATTAGGATGAATTAGCCTAGGCCTTATCTAGTTAGATTGCAACATATCACCTTTCAATATTAGTTATCAACGATTATTTAAAAAAAAATGTTATCCTGAACATCAGTGTCATTTAATATAATATGTGTGGTTGTGATAGTTGTATGAATTAATCACAATGTAAGCTTACTAATAGAACAATGCACTATTAGCTTCACAGTGAAACACCACTATTCTGGCTATTAATTATTCTTAAACAGTCACTAAAATATCGTATTTAGCTAATTAAAAAAATGGTATCCTGTATCATGCATGCAAGGCTAATTGTCTGTCCACAACGATGAAGCTGCAGACCAAGCAATATGCGAGAGGACCCTATACCACAGGATAATTTTTCAGGTCGGTGTCAACTTAATTAATTAACAGGTACTAAGATCGATTCTGTTACTTGTTTACTTGTTATTCATGTCAGATATTTCCATTTTGGAATAGTTGTTCAATGAATTGCTGACACTAGTTGCTCACGTTGCTACATAGTGGCTACAATGTAAACAAACATCTCGCTTTCGGTGGAATGCGAACGCGTTGTCCCGTGATGCTGCCTTCAAGTCCCTTCCCAAATGTCAGTTACCTAGTGGAAAAGTGATACCTGCTAAGGTACATGCCTTTGGAGGCAGGTAGGCAGCAAGCAGCTGCCTTTGGATTGGGACAGAGACATAATGTCATTAATGTCCTATAGTTTCTATATTTGACTTAGCGTATAGGTATTAGCAGTAATAGCTGGGCCTGAATTGTCTTTTTTCCAGTGTCAGAGACATGGGATGTGTGATTACAAAGCAAGTTGTCATCATTGCAGTATGCGCTAGAGTAGTAGTATTCTATGTAGTTTTCATTCCTGTTACTACTGCTATTACCTGCAATGATTAGTCACTCTACTACTTTCTAATTCCTATATATTTAAATACAGTCCTTGCTCTTGTGTGTTGCTGTGTAATATACAGTCCTTGCCATTATTCTTACTGTGCTATTGCCATGCGAGTCATTAATATGGTGTTACTGGTAATACTTTCTTATTAGGTCATCAGATACAGTCCTCATTGTTCTATCCCATATCCCGTTCTATCGTACTCTGCATAAATCTATTCAGGCCAGTGTATTTATCTCCTGTATAGCATATGTATTATCTCTGCTTCTGTCCATTACAGAACCATCCCCATGTTCATCTTACATTTTTACATTTTAGTCATTTAGCAGACGCTCTTATCCAGAGCGACTTACAGGAGCAATTAGGGGTAAGTGCCTTGCTCAAGGGCACATCAACAGATTTTTCACCTTGTCGGCTCGGGGATTAGAACCAGCGGCCTTTCGGTTACTGGCACAACGCTCTTAACCACTAAGCTACCTGCCGCCCAGTGTGTTTAAATAAAGTTCCTGTGTGGTAACTCTTGGGCTGCTTTATTCCCCTCTAACATAGGCCATGACCCATCCATGAAACACAGATTTCTTGGACCTGTGCGCATTCCCCCCCAAAAAATGTACGCCAATTTCCTGCAATTCTACACATTTCTCCATGCAGCTGAGGTTTGTTTTGGTGTTTTAAAGCACATTTCCTGTGATTCTACATATTCTGCCTTGGAGGAGATAGAAAATGTTGCAGTTTTAAAGCTAATTTCCTGCAATTCCATGCATTTTGCCATGGGTAATGTGGTGTTATTTTGCTCAAACATGATAACAAAATCTATACTGCTAAATTCATTGTTTTTGGAATTTTCAATTCTCCATTTCTGTCTATATTTTCTTTTGATGATTGTTAGTTCTCAAAGATTATATTGTGAAAATATATATAGGTTCATTATCTTTTCTACATACAGTACTTTATATCTGGTTTTAGTCATTTAAGTTTACACTGAAAGCATTTTTCCATCCTGAAAATGTATTAAAATATATACATAATAATAATTTCTCCACTGTTTGGACTTAGGCAACCCCCCAAGGATTTTAATGGCAGGAAAATCCCTGGCCTCTGAAATGTTGTATTAATCACCTACACCACATTTAGAACTATCCCATTAACAAATAGTAATAATTAAATCAATGGTGTATAAACATCCTAGTGGTGGGCAGGCAGTGGTCCTGGGCCAGGTTTAAAGGTGACGATAAATCATCCACAGTTTAATGCCGGCAAGATGGTTAATTTGATCCCACTGAGCACGTAATTAGTTCAATTATACCTCAGCACAGCGAAGCACTTGTAGAATGGAGAGACCAGGGTGCCGTCTGGTACCCGCATTAAAAATGGCGATAGTGTTTCCTCCTGTAAGATTAAAACCCTCTGTGCCATCATTCACCTTAACCTGCCCTCGAGACACCATCATTGATGCTTCGTGGAAGATGTTTGCTCAACCATCTAAACTTCCATGAGCTACTGTGGAGGTAGACTAATTTTCTGGTCAGGTTAGTGCTGGGTCGGCCCTGACTTTGCAAAAGTCAAAGCACACCACCTGCCACGAGAGAGAAAGCGCTTCTTCGTCTCAAGACGGATTACACTTTTTTGGACAAGCGAATGCTGCCTCGCTCTTCACCTCGCCTCGCTTCGACACAGTTCCTGAGACAGCTGGGAGATTATTGTTTTCTTTTTTCCCCCTCATTCTCATGTTTGTGTAATGCAACGAGGACAACGGCATGCTTGTCTGCCTGCCCAAGCAAGTGGACGAACAAGGCAAGCGGCTTACACTGTGCTAATTGCTAGTCAGCCAGTCCAGTGAAATGCATGCCCGGTATCTGGAATGAGGGAATTGGAAGTCTTCTCCTTTGCAACAGCCGAGTCACAGCAGACTAGGCCTGGGTTTTTAAATGGATTACACTAGTGTGTCATTGCGATTACACGCTGCTAGCAGGTACCGCAATGAGATGAATCACATTTTATTGCTTTACAGCAGATATTCCCTCCACCCCTCCTCCCCCTTGACGTTGAATGGCTTTCTCTCTGCTACATACAGTAGCATCATGGTCTGGATGTGTGACTGTTTTTTTTGTTTTTTTTGGAACTGCCTAACAAAACAGTGTTATATATTTTTATGAGGTTCCACTGCAAATCTTAATTTTGCATGTTGAGTTTAGGAGAGCTGCAGATGGAAAATATGTTTGCGTATGTATCTTTTTTCACGCTTTGTATATATTTTTTCAGTGCAGACCTTTTGAGAATGTTTTGGTCATGCAACCAGTCTCCATTTCCACATCTTGGAAAATGTTCCCCTTTTTCTTGTCCCAAGGACAATGTTGGTTCATTTGATAGAAGCTATGGAACTACTGTAAATCAACTTAGTTGCTTTGTTTTGTTTTACATATGGAGATATGAATGAATAGGATTAATTCACTAGATTGAGGTTGAAAATAATCAATTATTACTTTAATCTATATCTATTATATTATTAGCTCTGGAAATGTCCCACCTGCCTCCCAGCACACAGCACTCTTTTACCTTTTTTTCCAGACCTAATAATATAATATATTTTTATTAAAATAATACTTGATTATTTCCAACCTCGATCTAGTAAATTAAGCCTATTAAGTTTGTCTCCATATGCAAAACAAATCAATTAAGTTGATTTACAGTAGTTCCATAGCTTCTATCAAATGAAATAACTTTGTCCTTGGGGCCTTAGAAGCACAGATTACCCTTATCCATATGCTTCACATTTCCCTGTCCTTAGCACAACGTTCCATATCCCAACCTATTTATTCAGTGATATTCTTTTCATACATAAACATGCTTCTCTGATTCAGAGGGGTTGGGTTAAATGTGGAAGACACATTTCAGTTGAATGCATTTAGTTGTACAGCTGACTAGGTATCCCCCTTTACCTTTCCTTATTTCATCTTCCATTTTCCTGCCAGTCAAACCGATCTGCGTGCTATAGCTATTAGCTACCATCAAATCATTCATATGGACCAAGACGCACTGTAGGCCCACAGAAACACCTCACCAACCCCCTCCCTACATATGGTAGAGTATGTCATAAACCTTATTGATAAAGGATGATTTAATAATGCTCCCTTGGTAAAATGCCCTCTAATTCGTAGTAAAGTGGTCCTCTGTAGCTCAATTGGTAGAGCATGGCGCTTGTAACGGCAGGGTAGTGGGTTCGATCACCGGGACCACCCATACGTAAAAATGACTGTAAGTCGCTTTGGATAAAAGCATCTGCTAAATGGCATATTATTATAATTATTATTATAAAGCTGAACAGAAAATCGGTAGATATGGCAAGGTTTGTGTGCGCGTATGCCAGCGAAAAGGATTACACATGCTTCAAAGTCAGTGTGTGTAGGAGGTGGTGGCACGTTCACCGCTTATCCTCTAGAGAGACCATTAAACAAGGGGAGATACGACTACGGACAGGGTTAAATGCCAGTGACCTCGTCCGCACTGACCCCAAACACACACGCGCGCGCACACACACACACACACACACACACACACACACACACACACACACACACACACACACATACAGACACTGCTTAGGCTGAAATATCAGTGTTTCTTTCCATAGGATGTGATATAACCGGGGTCAAGATATTTCAGGACCTAAAGGTCATCCGGATTACCCTATAATTGATTGTTATCAAGTGACGAACGAGTGCTACTGCGGTGTCGGGAGACCATTGACACCTAATGCCTTTGGTAAGATACTCCATAGCCGCCCTTGAGCTCATCAATTAGTCTATCTTTATTTATTTTATTTATTTAGCCTTTATTTAACTAGGTAAATCATTGAGAACACATTATACAGTAATGACCTGACCAAGATAGGGACAGATATCTATCAATTAGGCCAGTATACGATATATTTTTCATGGAAAAAATGAAAACACGAAGAAGACCGAACTCTTTGGTCCTTTGAAAACCTGCTGTATGTTAAATAGTGTGTACAGATTGTCTTTAATTTACAATCTGTAGACACTAAGAATAGAAAGGTTCAGAACTTTTGTGAAACATCACAGCACAGTTAAAAAATATATAGCAATTATAAATCAAAACTGGATGGTCTTCAGGTAGATGGGAGGGGTTGAGGGTAGCTGAAGGGTGGTAAAAAAAAATAAAAAAAAGATAACTAATGTTAAAAATACTGTGTCCGTAAAATGTATATAGTATGTATAAGCTAGAAGTAAAAGTACAATGCCTTGCAAAAGTATTATTCCCCCTTGGCGTTTTTCCTATTTTGTTGCATTACAACCTGTAATTTAAATTGATTTCTATTTGGATTTCATGTAATGGACATACACAAAATAGTCCCAATTGGTGAAGTGAAATGAAAAAAATAACTTGTTTCTAAAAATAAACAACTGAAAAGTGTTGCGTGCATATGTATTCACCCCCTTTGTTATGAAACCCCTAAATAAGATCTGGTGCAACCAATTACCTTCAGAAGTCACATAATTAGTTAAACAAACCCAACACCTCTCATCACCCCAAGAATACCATCCCCACAGTGAAGTATGGTGGTGGCAGCATCATGCTGTGGGGATGTTTTTCATCGGCAGGGACTTGGAAACTGGTCAGAATTGAAGGAATGATGGATGGCGCTAAATACAGGGAAATTCTTGAGGGAAACCTGTTTCAGTCTTCCAGAGATTTGAGACTGGGACGGAGGTTCACCTTCCAGCAGGACAATGACCCTAAGCATACTGCTAAAGCAACACTCAAGTGGTTTAAGGGGGAACATCTAAATGTCTTTGAATGGCCTAGTCAAAGCCCAGACCTCAATCCAATCTGTGGTATGACTTCAAGATTGCTGTACACCAGTGGAACCCATCCAACTTGAAGGAGCTGGAGCAGTTTTGCCTTGAAGAATGGGCAAAAATCCCAGTGGCTAGATGTGCCAAGCTTATAGAGTCATACCCCAAGAGACTTGCAGCTGTAATTGAATAATAGGGGTGAATAGTTATGCATGCTAATTTTTCTGTTTTTTTAAATCTTATTTCTCGTTTGTTAAAAAAAAATATATATATATAAAACAATTTTAATTCCAGGTTGTAAGGCAACAAATAGGAAAAATGCCATGGGGGGTGAATATTTTCGCAAGCCACTGTAACCCATAATGACAAAGCTTTGTGTTTTGTTTCCTTTCCACGTTACTAACAAATATCATGATACTGGTATTGTCCCGGCCCTATTGTCAACCTTTGAATGTCCAGCTCAGGATGATACCCAAACACATACACACCTCAAGCTGTATCAACTTACTTATATCATAGCATGTGCAAAATGTTATCTGACCTTGCTACATGTAGCTAATAATCATTGTGAGCCTGCGTTGAAAAGACCTCCAAATTACTCTCTCCGCGGCCGACCCATTGGACAATATACAGTGTTAGTTTTATCACTTACACCGCAGCTTACTATTAATCATAGGGAACGTACTGTATGAATTAATGCACTGAGGGATTTGCTCTTCTATGGATATGTATATATTACATTGTCTAACTCAATGTTTGAATTAGCCTCACTGCGACTCAACAGATGGGGACTGAAGCCATTGAATAATAGGCCGCCTCCATAAACCACATTATTAGAGAGAACTGACTGCCTTTTCATTGTGCATCATGAAATGGAGCGGAACTGTCGTTATCCCATTCATTCATGATACGTCTATATCTCTGATTGATTTTCATGTATATTTTAAACAGATAGTAGCTGAAAGTGATGGCCAAATCTCTGCTTCTCTCTCTCTCTCTCTCTCTCTCTCTCTCTCTCTCTCTCTCTCTCTCTCTCTCTCTCTCTCTCTCTCTCTCTCTGTCCCTCTCTGGGTCTACTCTGTCTGTCTAACGTTCTCTCTCTCCCACTCACACACATACACACACCCTTCCATCTCTATCTTATGAGGGCTTAAATGAGACAGATTTGAAGAAGAAGAGACAACCTTCCCAGTTAAACCACAGATGGGTACAGATTCACTTACAGTACACATTTCCCGCTTTATTTCCATCAAGAAGCAACCTTGTTTGGCAATAAAGAGGGCCATTGTCTGACCATATGGGCGTGAGGTCACCGTGTGCCTCACACTGACAGAGAAACCACTTCACCCCCCTAACAATAGACTAGGACTGCGTCCCAAATGCACATTTCCCCTACATAATGTGCTACTTTAGACCAAAGCCCTATGTGAATAGGGTGCCAATTATGCTGTCTAGTCCACATCCTTCCTATCTACCCTCCAAATCCTTCAAAAGCATTACATCAAACTACCGTATAATAACCATATTACTCTTAAATGTTGCTTCCAGTATAAAACGTGTAGATACTCTTTTATCTAATCTTAATCTAATACAATTCTCTTAATTGAAAATTAAGTTTGCAAATGAGTCGTTTAGCACACCGCTTTTTCTCCCACGCTGGGGGGGGGGTTCTAATGAATGGAAGTGAATGTGTTGTATGTATTCTGAGCATCTGCTCCTGAAAGATCACTCAAAAAAATCTCAGTTCACGATCAAATCTATTGCCAGCCTCCCCACTAAGCAAACAATACCGATACCCCATAACAATGGATTTGTTTTCTTCTTTTTCCTCGTAGACATGCAGCGGGTAGGTTTGCACTTTGTTTCTCCCGGCATCTGGCTGCCGTGTGTGTTACCAGCTATTGTGATTACGGGAGCCAGGGAGATGAGAAAATAAATTAGCATTCCGCTCCAGGCCATGGCACAATCAAGCTGGAGTGTCTCCGCAGAGAAACACTAGCATCCAAATGTAAACTTGTATGCTGACAGTGTTAGGATTCACCTATCCTACCCCCCCACCACCACACCCGTTCTCACCCCCCTCCCCATTCCCACCCTCACCTCCGTCTCCTCCCCGAACACCCAGTGCAAATGCACATGACAAACAGGCTTTGACAAACAGGCATTGGCCCAAGCAAAAAGAAACGCTGCCGCCATTCTACATTAAACCTAGCAATCTGCCCTGACGAGCAAGATTAATTTTTTATAAACTTTCCCCGGAAGTTTATAAACACATTTTCGTTGGAGAGAGAGAATGAAAGAGAGATGGAGAGTGAGGGGGAAAAAATAGAAGCCACAAGATGTTTCTCCACATTAGGCATGCTCTGACACCGGCTGGTGGTGTGAACTTATGGGCAGGGTGGCAGCACCTGCTCCCTGACAGCTGTAAACATGTCGGCAGGCTCTTAATCCTCCTCCTCCACTACTGGCCCCACCATCCATTTGGCCCTGCTTTATTATCACCATAAAAGGCCCAGATTGCCTGCATAAAGATGGTGTGGGAGACCGGGGCCTAGTGGTTTCCATTAGCGGACCCCTTTTACGGGAAGGGCCAAGTATGTCCCCTGGGCGAGGCCAAAGCCCTCACTACTGCACTGCATACTCTGCCAAATAGGCTGGCTGTAATCAAGGACTCAGCTAAAAGAGGAGTTTGATATTAAATTTATATTATGGCTGATTAGATCAGTAGTTACTTGTTGTGGTAGTAGTAACAGCAGCAGTAGTAGTAGTAGTAGTAGTAACAGTAGTAGTAGTAGACCTTGTATTAGTAGTAGTAGTAGTAATAACAGCAGTGGTAGTACTACTATAATAGGTGTAGTGGACTACTACTAGTAGTAACAGTAGTAGTAGTAGTAGTTCTAGTAGTAGTTCTACTAGTAATAAAAGCAGCAGTAGTAGTTGTAGTGGACTTTTATGCATAGAAAAGCTTCTATCGATTTGATGCCATTCCATTTCTGTTTGTTTTTTTCCACAGAGATGAGGTATACAAAAGAGAAAATGTGAAAGTCTTAAAGGCCCAATGCAGCCATTTTTGTCTCAATATCAAATCATTTCTGGGTAACAATTGAGTACCTTACTGTAATAGTTTTCCATTAAAATTGTCAAAAAGCAGCAAAAATCTCAAGCAAAGATTTAGTTTGGAATGTCTGGGAGTGGTTTGAGTGAGGGACCTAATTGGAAAGGCCTAATGTGAGGGATATGTTACCTAAAAACTAGTTGTTATTGGCAGAGAGGTTTGGAACTCTCTTTGTTATTGGTCTATTAACTTATACCACCTGGTGATGTCACCAGGAAAGCCAAAACTCCACCCATTTATTTTCAGCCAGCAGCTATCAGTAAAAACACTGATCACATCTTTTCACACTTTTACAGTGTTAGTTTCGTCAGCTGTTGTACAATATGATATTAAACACAAGATAAACAGATTTTTTACTGCACTGGGCCTTTTACAACAAATACATTTGGTGCCGCATGCAGATTCTTCCAACAAACTGATAAATCTTAACATAAACAAAACCAGCAACCATTTTGATTTGCACCAGGCTAAAGGAAAATGGATACAGAGCTGCATCATTTTGGAATGTTATACATATCACTTGCCACTCTCCCCAAAGACAAAATATTAAAACACGAAGGCAAATCTCAAAGGGGTTCCAGGGACTGAAACACTGACAATAATATATGCAGCAAAAAAATATATTATAAATACATTGACTTCAGATCAATGTGGCCACTTATTCCCAGTGACAGGATGGAACAATAATATACTCATTAGCGATAATGCCACAATGAAGAGGGCTGATGGCATTGCTTTTAATAGTCCTCCCCATGTGTCTGTAAGCAGTTGAAGTTGCCATCTTGCAAGTGGATTTTCTCACTCTTCTCAACAAAGGTGTTAGAGACGGTTTGTGACAAAATCAGTAGGCCGCTGTGACAATTGCACAGGGAATTATGGGGCTTCGTGAGTTTTAATTTCTGCAGTTACAGTCTCAAAATAATCTACTGAGGTATTGTGCGTAGTTGGCATAAGAGGAGGCGGTTTAAGAAAATACGTTTTTCTACAGATATTATTTAACTTTCCCTGACAGGTTCAGTAGTTCAGAGACATTTTCACTACATTAACAGGTAGTATGAACTCCGGTCATCTCCAGAGTAATAGAGCACAAAAAATACAACATTTTCATTGAATTAAATTGTCATTTTGAGTAGTATAATTATACAGTGTATATGAAACAAATTGCTTGTTGCAAATTCTTGTCCAGAACAGTGTTTCCAATGGCAGACAATGCATTACATGTAGCTTTTGGGGAAGAACGATTGGGGTTGTATATCTTTTTATTGGTGTATTTGCAGTGGTACGTTATCCTACCACGACAGCAGTTTTTTTCACACCTCAGTCAAGCGTATGTCTCAGTAACAAACCAGCTCTTTCCGGCTTTGATATATCTCTTTTGTAAAGCGTTTCCGGCTACGTCTGTGCTTTCAAGGTGTAAAGGCTTATTTGAGCACTGGGGAACATATCCAGCTGTGATGGAAACGCAATACAATAGTGATAGCAATTGTCATTAGCATGGACACTCAATGTATACACGCTGCCTTTCTTCCCTACTGTTAAAAGGGAGGGGACATGACACCTATTGTCTTTTGTTAACATCTGGCTAGGAAGCTAGCAAAACAAGTGCTATTGCTAACACAATGGGTGACTGCCAACAAGCGGCATTGTCCAAAGCTTGAATGCCACTCTCCAGGATGAAGGATGAGTCAGGGTACATCTGTCTTTTTCTGTTTCTTTCAGTCTGTGTGCTTGTATACTTTGACCTGCAGACATTGGCTTCCTGATTTACCATTGTGAGTTAGATAGTGACATTTGAAGAGAAAGATCCATAGAAATATAATACCGCTGTTGATGTGTTTGTGTGCCTGGGTTGGGGATAGGACCTTGTCCCATTTCAACTCAATAGAAATCCAATTGATGCATTGACAAAAAAAAAGAAGGAAACAAATTATTTATTGTTACATACACTGGATAGGTGCAGTAAAATGTGTTGTTTTACAGGGTCAGCCATAGTAGTACGGCGCCCCTGGAGCAAATTAGGGTTAAGTGCCTTGCGCAAATCGACAGATTTTTCACCTTGACGGCGACCTTTCGGTTACTGGCCTCATGCCCTATCCGCTAGGCTACCGCTAGGCTACCAATTGTCAATGATTCACTGAGAGTCATTCAATTAATGAGTCGTGGCATTTTGACATGGAATTGAATCCTCACGCTGGTATTTGCCTCTGTAGAGGGAAAACAAGAACTCATTCGACTATATCCCCCTCCCGATATTTCACGATTATTGGACAGTAAAGAGAAGAGAGTGGGTGAACAAATGGCAATGGGTCGGATTCGATCCCACGCCAAAACTGGCATGTGCTTTGAAAGCAGTAACAATAACTTGATCACCTGAGGCCACCTCATTCATTACTAGGCTACTGTCCCTTGTGAATCGAGTGACCACTGAACCATCTCTGGTCCCTGCAGTCATGAAGGATCAGCGGTCACAGTGACCTGTGACCACAGTAGTGTCCATTCACCAAAGACAAATGGGCTCTACTCCTGCGTTCTACAGTGAGAAATTAATTGAGTCTTCCAGTCTGTTTGGTTACAGAGCTCCCTTTCAAATCAATACTTTTCTGTCAATGGCAGTGTTTTGTGACATACTTTACTAGTGTCGGCACACTGTTCAGCCATCTTGGGTTTCTGTCTTTATTTAATGTCTTTGCTTTGAAGTCATCAGATCTTGTACCACATACCGACCACATTGCATGTTTATGCCAATATTCTAGTAATACTTTATGTGGATTGCTCCAAATACATATATTTATATGAACATATGTTCAACTAGCTATTGGCATATGATTTGTTTGAAATGCACAACAAAGCATCTTTGTACAGAATGTCAGCAAATTGCATGTTGGCTCCTAATGCTTCAAACAGAGTTTGAGTATTGAAGATGTTTGAATATCGAAAGATTATCTGTGTGGGACTATCAAATAGTGTGTGGTCAGTCTTAGTTGACAATGCATCTCAATAGTCTGGTGTGGCTTCCTCTCCTAGTCTTCTTTTCTTAATCTGTTCCTACGTGAAAGAACTTGGACAGGTGAAAAACAACTTTGAGTCCACCATTTTGCTTTCATACTCTACCCTGATCAGCACAGATTGAAAGGAGATAAGGAGAGGACGCCACTTAAGAACGTTGAGAGACACCCTCTTTGTTTAACCACCAGGATCAGCAGAAGGAGGGGAGATGAGGATAGGAAGTCACTTTAGACAATCGAGACACACCCTGTGTTTTTTCATCTATCCGTTCTTAACAACAACATCAGAACACCTTATCCTTGGTTTATGAAGCCCCCCCCCCCCCCATTTTATTCACTGCTACTGATTTGACCAAATATTCCAGTTATGCATAGAATACCAAGTGTGAGTTTTGTATGTCAAGAGCTGACAGAAACTGGGTTTGTATAATAGGGTGCTTCAACAGTCTTCCCAATGCATCATAATCATGCGCTTGTCTCGTGGTAACGCTAATTGGATCGAACTCCATATATGGACACCTGGGTCTGCTGCTGACGCGGTCTCTGAGTGTATCTGGACTTGGACATCAGTAATATAGATTAAAGGACGTGTGTGTGTGTGTGTATGTATGTGTGTTTGTGTTTGTCTCTGTTGGCTGGAACAACGACCGGTATAGATTTCCAACTTTGATTTAAATTATTTAGATGCCTCAAACTGTAGCTTGAGAAATACATTCCCTCATGCACAGCATGCGTACAGTAGCTTATATGGTCCTCTGTAGCTCAGCTGGTAGAGCACGGCGCTTCTAACGCCAAGGTAGTGGGTTCGATCCCCGGGACCACCCAAACACAAAAATGTATGCACGCATGACTGTAAGTCGCTTTGGATAAATGCGTCTGCTAAATGGCATATTATTATATTATTATTATTATTATACCAAAGGCTCTAAGGACTGTGTGGGTCTGAAGCTAACTTAGCATGCCAAGTCTATGAGTCTGTGGGAAGATAGCTTAGCATGCCAAGTCTATGAGAGTATATGGGAAGATAGCTTAGCATGCCAAGTCTATGGGAAGGTAGCTTAGCATCCCAGGTCTATTTGAGTCTATATGGAGCTAGCGTAGCACCATGTCTTCTAGATGAGGAGTTAGCCTTGTGCTCTAGCCAGTTCAGGCCAATGGTTGACAGATGGGTTCTTTCCGAGTGCCCCCCCCCCCCCACACACACACACACACACACACCCTTGCCTCCTGCTGCCTCACGTCTGTGTGTGTACTGGCTGTGACCCTCTATGTCCATGCCAAGTGTGCATATGTATATGACCACGCTGCAAGATAGCAGACGGATGGATGGACAAATAGATTGATTGATTTGATAGATAGATTAATAGAAAGGCTACATCCATAGACATACGTAGAGGTGGAGGTGACACAAGGCCAGCAAAGTGACCTGCCTGTATTTTTACTACTTGACTTGTTTTGTTGTGGCCCCACAGGAGAGCACAGGGGTCAGGGCCCTGTGGTTCAGTAGCAGAGTGGCATGGCAACAACACACTCCTAGCACTTCTGTCCCTCCCCTGTTAGAGTAAAGTAAAAGAGCAGATCGACATGCTCCAGTGCCTCTCCACCCTCCATTTGGCGCCCAACATGATTTATGTTTTATTGGACCTGTTCCCCCTGTCGATCAGAATCTGGGTCTGTCTAAGAGAGCAAGTCTCGGAGACTCAATAAAGGGAATGGCTGCATTGTCAAGGTGTCTGCCTGCACTGTACCGTGAGGGGAGATTGTGTCAGTGTGTGTGGTTGTGGAAGTGTCTGCTCTTGTTTTTGTTAGTGTTAATAGGCTACACTATGTGTGTTTGTCTAATGTGTGAGTGAATGTTGATGTGTGTGTATGTATGTATGTATGTATGTATGTATGTATGTATGTATGTATGTATGTATGTATGTATGTATGTATGTATGTATGTATGTATGTATGTATGTATGTATGTATGTATGTATGTATGTATGTATGCCGGTGGCTAGAGAGAGGAGCGGCCGCATCCGCCCATCCGCTCACACATGCTGAGCTAGCAGTGCTTGGAACAGCTGATTTCTTACCAGCGCTTAATAGATGACGGCAGGGCAGGGAAACTGGGCCGATGGACGTGAAATCCTTCCAGACCAGGGAGACCAGGTATTGATACAGACAGACTACTGTACCAAGTTCAGGTTAACAAGACAGACTACTGTACCAGGTTAACAAGACAGACTACTGTACCAGGTTAACAAGACAAACTACTGTACCAGGTTAACAAGACAGACTACTGTACCAGGTCAATAAGACAGACTACCGTACCAGGTCAACAAGACAAACTACTGTACCAGGTTAACTAGACAGACTACTGTACCAGGTCAATAAGACAGACTACCATACCAGGTCAACAAGACAAACTACTGTACCAGGTTAACAAGATAAACTACTATACCAGGTCAATAAGACAGACTACCATACCATGTCAACAAGACAGACTACCGTACCAGGTCAACAAGACAAACTACTGTACCAGGTTAACTAGACAGACAACTTTACCAGGTCAACAAGACAGACTACTGTACCACGTTCAGGTTAACACAGCCACCAGCAAAACTCAATGAAACACTGCTAACTCTCATTCACATATATGCACACAAGCATTTACATATATGCACACAAGCATCACGTTCCCTGATCCCCCTGACAAGACAGTATTATCTGGCGTTGCTCGGGGTGAGGTTTGCTGAGAAAGCAGCAACAACCCATCACATTTCAGTCCACCATATGTATCTATAGAACAACAGAAATACTTACTATTCATATTCCCGCCTGCTGAAAACGAGCACTGCCAACAGAGGAGGCGAGCACGGTGCCGCCCACCTCATCACACACTCCTTTTACCGCTTCCTCCCTTCTTCCATCCACGGAGCGAGGGATGAAGAGGAGGGAAAGGGAGAAGGTCATCCCACGCCATTAGCCGCGGCGTTGGGAGGCAAGAGGCGGGATAAATAAACAAATAGATAAGTAAAAATAGGTGCAGGTACTTAGCGGGCCTAATGAGACCGCTGAGGCCATCCTGAATCAATGCCCTGCTTGGGAGACAGTAATCACTACAGCTTCCTTAACACTGTCTTAATTGGACGTCAGTCATTTACACCGAGCACTCAGACCTCCTTGAGTGTGTTTTTGTGTGTGTGTGTGTGTGCATCCATCGAGTGTGTCTCCCCAAGTTGTGTGTGTGTGCATTCCTCCTGTGTGTGTGTGTGTGTGTGTGTGTGTGTGTGTGTGTGTGGAAGCGCTCACTGGTCATTAGCATTGATTTTTCCACTTGCTATTAGCCATAATACTGCTCTCATGGTCTTGGTCACCGCAGGCGGGTGGACCAGGCAGGCAGGGGCACTCCATCCCTGCTCCATCAGCGTTAAAAGATGGCCACCATCGATCAGGGGCACCCGGACGGTCTCCTCCTGAAGGATGCTCCTGTCGATGGGATAATCTCAGGTAAATTATGAGGCCGCCCGCCGTTCCAGTTAAGGAACAGACCCATCATCAGTAGCTGCTACTGCAGTGTCATCTATTAGCCTTCAGCGGTTAGCTGTTAGCTGTTGGCTGTTGGCTGTTAATGTTTAACAGTGTGGCAGTGCTTTGGTTTATTTTGTGTAGTCTATCAGGAACAAGAGTAGAGGGCAAGGATAGTTATTGGGGGAGGGGTGTGGGTGTGGAAAATCATGGATGTATTTGTGCACACGTGTTTTATGTTAGCCAACATGTTTCAAGCAGACCACCATAGTCCCCGTGCCCAAGGACACTAAGATAACCTGCCTAAATGACTACCGATCCATAGCACTCACGTCTGTAGCCATGAAGTGCTTTGAAAGGCTGGTCATGGCTCACATCAACACCATTATCCCAGAAACCTAGACCCACTCCAATTTGCATACCGCCCCAACAGATCCACAGATGATGCAATCTCTATTGCACTCCACACTGCCCTTTCCCACCTGGACAAGAGGAACACCTACGTGAGAATGCTATTCATTAACTACAGTTCAGCGTTCAACACCATAGTGCCTTCAAAGCTCATCACTAAGCTAAGGACCCTGGGACTAAACACCTCCCTCTGCAACTGGATCCTGGACTTCCTGACTGGCCGCCACCAGGTGGTAAGGGTAGGTAACAACACATCTGCCACGCTGATCCTCAACACGGGGGCCCCTCAGGGGTGCGTGCTCAGTCCCCTCCTGTACTCCCTGTTTACCCATGACTGCATGGCCAGGCACGACTCCAACACCATCATTAAGTGTGCCAACAACACAACAGTGGTAGGCCTGATCACCGACAACGATGAAACAGCCTATAGGGAGGAGGTCAGAGACCTGGCCGTGTGGTGCCAGGATAACAACCTCTCCCTCAACATGACCAAGACAAAGGAGATGATTGTGGACTACAGGAAAAAAAAGAGGACTGAGCACGCCCCCATTCTCATCGATGGGGCTGTAGTGGAACAGGTTGAGAGCTTCAAGTTCCTTGGTGTCCACATCACCAACGAACTATCATGGTCCAAACACACCAAGACAGTTGTGAAGAGGGCACGACAAAACCTATTCCCCCTCAGGAGACTGAAAAGATTTGGCATGGGTCCTCAGATCCTCAAAAAGTTCGAGAGCATCCTGACTGGTTGCATCACCGCCTGGAATGGCAACTGCTCGGCCTCCGACTGCAAAGTACTACAGAGGGTAGTGTGTACAGCCCAGTACATCACTGGGGCCAAGCTTCCTGCCATCCAGGACCTCTATACCAGGCGGTGTCAGAGGAAGGCCCTCAAAATTGTCAAAGACTCCAGCCACCCTAGTCATAGACTGTTCTCTCTGCTACCGCACGGCAAGCGGTACCGGAGCGCCAAGTCTAGGTCCAAAAGGCTTCTCAACAGCTTCTACCCCCAAGCCATAAGACTCCTGAACAGCTAATCATGGCTACCCGGACAATTTGCACCCCCACCCCATCTTTTTACGCTGCTGCTACTCTGTTAATTATTTATACATAGTCACTTTAACTCTACCCACATGTACATATTACCTCAACTACCTCAACTAGCCGGTGCCCCCGCACATTGACTCTGCACCGGTACCCCCCTGTTTATAGCCTCCCTACTGTTATTAAATGTTACTTCTGCTCTTTTTTTCTGAACACTTTTTTGTTGTTGTTGTTTTATTTTACTTTTTTATTAAGGAATAAATGCATTGTTGGTTAAGGGCTGTAAGTAAGCATTTCACGGTAATGTCTACACCTGTTGTATTCGGCACATGTGGCAAATAAAATTTGATTTGACTATCTTAGTGTGTTTTATGTTTGAGTAACTGTATGTACCTGCACGTCTGTAGCCTCATCCTTTGTGTCTATTCTGAAGGCATTTTCTGAGAAGCACTGTTCTTAGAATTCAATTTTCTATCAACCGTCCCTTTTCACCTTGGATAGTGATTGTCATTCACGGCCACGGAGAGAAGGTTCATAAACGACCATGATGGTATAATCGTAAAAAACTAAGTGTCTAGCCACTTGTGGGGGAACGGCCTATCATAAATGCACACATATCCCTTTAGACACGATTGCGCTGTAATAATCAGACTCAGTCGCATCTAGCCAGTCTTAGGCTATATCCCAGGCTATATAGGCAGTGGCTGCAATGAATAACTAAGCTAGCCAGCACCAAACCCCAGTTGCTGTGTGTGTGTGTGTGTGTGTGTGTGTGTGTGTCTGCATCCATCCATTATTTGAAGTCTGTGTTGATTAAATACAGCAAGACAAGACAGGTGGCTGTATTGAATCACATTCATTATGTTATGTTTGGCTGGCTGTGACTCAGATGAGTAAGCATTGAGACTCACATACTTATGCACACACACGCACACACACACAGCAGTTTCACACACACACACATTTGCACACACATTTGCACACACACTGGTTCTCTCTCTTAGTCATGCAATCTAATGAACTTCCATTGTGATCAGTTCATAATCAAAGAATAGACCCAGGCTAGTTAAATCATATCATTATCCCCTTTTTGCATATATGCATAGCACGATTATTAAAACAGGGTTTTTCGGAATACAATGGAAAGAGTTCCCAAGTTAATTAGCAAAAGACAACAGACAAAGGAGAAAAAAATGGCTTTTGCAGCTGTGCCTTCCAAAACAGAAACCAGGGTCTCACCGAGACGCAATTAATATTCCAAGACGACCGCTGCTAAACCGGTGCCAATTATTTATAATGCTTCTGTTTTTGCAGCTGAAGTGGTTTAATCAACTTAATGTTTCGGGGGGAGAAAATCTGCAGAATCTCGACATCTGGTTTTTTACCCTGAATAAAAGGGGAGAAATGCTGCTAGCCTTAGCACATTAGCGCCACAATCCCCCATCTCTCCCCTTGATCCCTCCTTCCCTTCTTTCCGTTCCCCCATCGCTCCCTCTACGGCACACCGCCTCCTTCTCCCCCATCCCTACCTCTACGCCACACCGCCTCCTTTTCCGCCATCCCTCCATCTACGCCACACCGCCTCCTTCTCCCCTCATCCGTCCCTCTACGCCACACCGCCTCCTTCTCCCCTCATCCGTCCATCTACGCCACACCGCCTCCTTCTCCCCTCATCCGACCCTCTACACCACACCGCCTCCTTCTCCCCCTTCCGTCCCTCTACGCCACACCGCCTCCTTCTCCCCCATCCGTCCCTCTACGCCACACCGCCTCCTTCTCCCCCATCCGTCCCTCTACGCCACACCGCCTCCTTCTCCCCCATCCGTCCCTCTACGCCACACCGCCTCCTTCTCCCCTCATCCGTCCCTCTACGCCACACCGCCTCCTTCTCCCCTCATCCATCCCTCTACGCCACACCGCCTCCTTCTCCCCCATCCGTCCCTCTACGCCACACCGCCTCCTTCTCCCCTCATCCGTCCCTCTACGCCACACCGCCTCCTTCTCCCCTCATCCGTCCCTCTACGCCACACCGCCTCCTTCTCCCCTCATCCATCCCTCTACGCCACACCACCTCCTTCTCCCCCATCCGTCCCTCTACGCCACACCGCCTCCTTCTCCCCCTTCCGTCCCTCTACGCCACACCGCCTCCTTCTCCCCCCATCCGTCCCTCTACGCCACACCGCCTCCTTCTCCCCCCATCCGTCCCTCTACGCCACACCACCTCCTTCTCCCCTCATCCATCCCTCTACGCCACTCCGCCTCCTTCTCCCCCATCCGTCCCTCTACGCCACACCGCCTCCTTCTCCCCCATCCGTCCCTCTACGCCACACCGCCTCCTTCTCCCCCATCCGTCCCTCTACGCCACACCGCCTCCTTCTCCCCCTTCCGTCCCTCTACGCCTCACCGCCTCCTTCTCCCCCTTCCATCCCTCTACGCCACACCGCCTCCTTCTCCCCCATCCGTCCCTCTACGCCACACCGCCTCCTTCTCCCCCATCCGTCCCTCTACGCCACACCGCCTCCTTCTCCCCCATCCGTCCCTCTACGCCACACCGCCTCCTTCTCCCCCCTTCCGTCCCTCTACGCCACACCGCCTCCTTCTCCCCCCTTCCGTCCCTCTACGCCACACCGCCTCCTTCTCCCCCCTTCCGTCCCTCTACGCCACACCGCCTCCTTCTCCCCCATCCGTCCCTCTACGCCACACTGCCTCCTTCTCCCCCATCCGTCCCTCTACGCCACACCGCCTCCTTCTCCCCCCTTCCGTCCATCTACGCCACACCGCCTCCTTCTCCCTCATCCGTCCCTCTACGCCACACCGCCTCCTTCTTATTTTTATTTTTTTATTTCACCTTTATTTAACCAGGTAAGCCAGTTGAGAAGAGGTTCTCATTTACAACTGCGACCTGGCCAAGATAAAGCAAAGTAGTGCAATAAAAACAACACAGACTTACATATGGGGTAAAAAAAAAACATAAAGTCAGAAATACAACAGAAAATATATATACAGTGTGTGCAAATGTAGCAAGTTATGGAGGTAAGGCAATAAATAGGCTATAGTGCAGAATAATTACAATAGTATTAACACTGGAATGCTAGATGTGCAAGAGATTATGTGCAAATAGAGATACTGGGGTGCAAAAGAGCAAAATAAATAACAATATAGGGATGAGGTAGTTGGGTGGGCTAATTTCAGATGGGCTGTGTACAGGTGCAGTGATCGGTAAGGTGCTCTGACAACTGATGCTTAAAGTTATTGAGGGAGATAAGAGTCTCCAGCTTCAGAGATTTTTGCAATTCGTTCCAGTCATTGGCAGCAGAGAACTGGAAGGAATGGCGGCCAAAGGAGGTGTTGGCTTTGGGAATGACCAGAGAGATATACCTGCTGGAGCGCAGACTACGGGTGGGTGCTGCTATGGTGACCAATGAGCTAAGATAAGGCGGGGATTTGCCTAGCAGTGATTTATAGATGGCCTGGAGCCAGTGGGTTTGACGACGAACATGTAGTGAGGACCAGCCAACAAGAGCGTACAGGTCACAGTGGTGGGTAGTGTATGGGGCTTTGGAGACAAAACGGATGGCACTGTGATAGACTACATCCAATTTGCTGAGTAGAGTGTTGGAGGCTATTTTGTAAATGACATCGCCGAAGTCAAGGATCGGTAGGATAGTCAGTTTTACGAGGGCATGTTTGGCAGCATGAGTGAAGGAGGCTTTGTTGCGAAATAGGAAGCCGATTCTAGATTTAACTTTGGATTGGAGATTCTTTATGTGAGTCTGGAAGTTGAGTTTACAGTCTAACCAGACACCTAAATATTTGTAGTTGTCCACATACTCTAGGTCAGACCCGTCGAGAGTGGTGATTCTAGTCGGGTGGGCGGGTGCTAGCAGCGTTCGATTGAAAAGCATGCATTTAGTTTTACTAGTGTTTAAGAGCAGTTGAAGGCTACTGAAGGATTGTTGTATGGCATTGAAGCTCGTTTGGAGGTTTGTTAACACAGTGTCCAATGAAGGGCCAGATGTATACAAAATGGTGTCGTCTGCGTAGAGGTGGATCTGAGAGTCACCAGCAGCAAGAGCGACGTCATTGATATACACGGAGAAAAGTGTCGGCCCAAGAATTGAACCCTGTGGCACCCCCATAGAGACTGCCATAGGTCCAGACAACAGGCCCTCCGATTTGACACACTGAACTCTATCTGAGAAGTAGTTGGTGAACCAGGCGAGGCAGTCATTTGAGAAACCAAGGCTATTTAGTCTGCCAATAAGAATGCGGTGGTTGACAGAGTCGAAAGCCTTGGCCAGGTCGATGAAGACGGCTGCACAGTACTGTCTATTATCAATCGCGGTTATAATATCGTTTAGGACCTTGAGCGTGGCTGAAGTGCACCCGTGACCAGCTCGGAAACCGGATTGCATAGCGGAGAAGGTACGGTGGTATTCGAAATGGTCGATGATCTGTTTGTTAACTTGGCTTTCGAATACTTTCGAAAGGCAGGGCAGGATGGATATAGGTCTGTAGCAGTTTGGATCTAGAGTGTCACCCCCTTTGAAGAGGGGGATGACCGCGGCAGCTTTCCAATCTCTGGGGATCTCAGACGTTATGAAAGAGAGGTTGAACAGACTAGTAATAGGGGTTGCGACAATTTCGGCGGCTAGTTTTAGAAAGAAAGGGTCCAGATTGTCTAGCCCAGCTGATTTGTAGGGGTCCAGATTTTGCAGCGCTTTCAAAACATCAGCTGTCTGAATTTGTGTGAAGGAGAAGCGGGGGGGGCATGGGCAAGTTGCAGCAGAGGGTGCAGAGTTGGTGGCCGGGTTAGTGGTAGCCAGATGGAAAGCATGGCCAGCTGTAGCAAAATGCTTGTTGAAATTCTCGATTATTGTAGATTTATCGGTGGTGATAGTGTTTCCTAGCCTCAGTGCAGTGGGCAGCTGGGAGGAAGTGCTCTTATTCTCCATGGACTTTACAGTGTCCCAAAACTTTTTGGAGTTAGTGCTACAGGATGCAAATTTCTGTTTGAAAAAGTTAGCCTTTGCTTTCCTGACTGCTTGTGTATATTGGTTCCTAACTTCCCTGAAAAGTTGCATATCGCGGGGGCTATTTGATGCTAATGCTGTACGCCACAGGATGTTTTTGTGCTGGTCAAGGGCAGTCAAGTCTGAGGAGAACCAGGGGCTATATCGGTTCTTAGTTCTGTATTTTTTGAATGGGGCATGTTTATTTAAGATTGAGAGGAAATTACTTTTAAGGAACAACCAGGCATCCTCTACTGACGGAATGAGATCTATATCCATCCAGGATACCTGGGCCAGGTCAATTAGGAAGGCCTCCTCGCTAAAGTGTTTTAGGGAGCGTTTGACAGTGATGAGGGGTGGTCGTTTGACCGCGGACCCGTTACGGACGCAGGCAATAAGGCAGTGATCGCTGAGATCCTGGTTGAAGACAGCTGAGGTGTATTTAGAGGGTATGTTAGTCAGGATGATATCTATGAGGGTACCCATGTTCACGGATTTAGGGTTGTACCTGGTAGGTTCGTTGATAATTTGCGTGAGGTTGAGGGCATCTAGCTTGGATTGTAGGATGGCTGGGGTATTAAGCATATCCCAATTTAGGTCACCAAGCAGTACAAACTCTGAGGATAAATGGGGGGCAATCAATTCACATATGGTGTCCAGGGCACAGCTGGGGGCTGAGGGGGGTCTGTAGCAAGCGGCAACAGTGAGAGACTTATTTCTGGAAAGGTGGATTTTTAGAAGTAGAAGCTCAAACTGTTTGGGCACAGACCTGGATAGTATGATGGAGCTCTGCAGGCTATCTCTACAGTAGATTGCAACTCCACCCCCTTCTCCCCTCATCCGTCCCTCTACGCCACACCGCCTCCTTCTCCCCTCATCCGTCCATCTACGCCACACCGCCTCCTTCTCCCCTCATCCGTCCCTCTACGCCACACCGCCTCCTTCTCCCCCTTCCGTCCCTCTACGCCACACCGCCTCCTTCTCCCCCATCCGTCCCTCTACGCCACACCGCCTCCTTCTCCCCCTTCCGTCCCTCTACGCCACACCGCCTCCTTCTCCCCCATCCGTCCCTCTACGCCACACCGCCTCCTTCTCCCCCATCCGTCCCTCTACGCCACACCGCCTCCTTCTCCCCCATCCGTCCCTCTACGCCACACCGCCTCCTTCTCCCCCCTTCCGTCCCTCTACGCCACACCGCCTCCTTCTCCCCCCTTCCGTCCCTCTATGCCACACCGCCTCCTTCTCCCCCATCCGTCCCTCTACGCCACACCGCCTCCTTCTCCCCTCATCCGTCCCTCTACGCCACACCGCCTCCTTCTCCCCCCTTCCGTCCCTCTACGCCACACCGCCTCCTTCTCCCTCATCCGTCCCTCTACGCCACACCGCCTCCTTCTCCCCTCATCCGTCCCTCTACGCCACACCGCCTCCTTCTCCCCCATCCGTCCCTCTACGCCACACCGCCTCCTTCTCCCCCATCCGTCCCTCTACGCCACACCGCCTCCTTCTCCCCCATCCATCCCTCTACGCCACACCGCCTCCTTCTCCCCTCATCTGTCCCTCTACGCCACACCGCCTCCTTCTCCCCTCATCCATCCCTCTACGCCACACCGCCTCCTTCTCCCCTCATCCGTCCCTCTACGCCACACCGCCTCCTTCTCCCCTCATCCATCCCTCTACGCCACACCACCTCCTTCTCCCCCATCCGTCCCTCTACGCCACACCGCCTCCTTCTCCCCCTTCCGTCCCTCTACGCCACACCGCCTCCTTCTCCCCCCATCCGTCCCTCTACGCCACACCGCCTCCTTCTCCCCCCATCCGTCCCTCTACGCCACACCGCCTCCTTCTCCCCTCATCCATCCCTCTACGCCACACCGCCTCCTTCTCCCCCATCCGTCCCTCTACGCCACACCGCCTCCTTCTCCCCCATCCGTCCCTCTACGCCACACCGCCTCCTTCTCCCCCATCCGTCCCTCTACGCCACACCGCCTCCTTCTCCCCCATCCGTCCCTCTACGCCACACCGCCTCCTACTCCCCCATCCGTCCCTCTACGCCACACCGCCTCCTTCTCCCCTCATCCGTCCCTCTACGCCACACCGCCTCCTTCTCCCCTCATCCATCCCTCTACGCCACACCACCTCCTTCTCCCCCATCCGTCCCTCTACGCCACACCGCCTCCTTCTCCCCCTTCCGTCCCTCTACGCCACACCGCCTCCTTCTCCCCCCATCCGTCCCTCTACGCCACACCGCCTCCTTCTCCCCCCATCCGTCCCTCTACGCCACACCGCCTCCTTCTCCCCTCATCCATCCCTCTACGCCACACCGCCTCCTTCTCCCCCATCCGTCCCTCTACGCCACACCGCCTCCTTCTCCCCCATCCGTCCCTCTACGCCACACCGCCTCCTTCTCCCCCATCCGTCCCTCTACGCCACACCGCCTCCTTCTCCCCCATCCGTCCCTCTACGCCACACCGCCTCCTTCTCCCCCATCCGTCCCTCTACGCCACACCGCCTCCTTCTCCCCCATCCGTCCCTCTACGCCACACCGCCTCCTTCTCCCCCATCCGTCCCTCTCTTGCATGAATCGAACCCGTGACTTCTGTAATTGTGCCAGCCAGCTGTTTTTTTTGGCAGGTGGAGCTGTCCCTTCTACAGTATACGCCACACCGCCTCCTTCTCCCACCATCCGTCCCTATGCCCACTGCACCTAGTGGGGGAGGATCTGGCATTCTGGGTAATATGAGCATAATAACACCAACAAAACATCTCATTCCTCCTCTATTTTGCTGTAGTGGAAGGGCCTCAGTGTGTGGGATGGAGACAATCCTCTCTTTCTCTGTTTATTTCCACTCCAAATAGCAGGTAGACTTTGTGAATATGTTATGAATCGGAGTAAAACGGTCCTGAATGGATACGATGCACGTTCTGGTCTCAATCCACGTGGGTGTGCAGGCTTTTGGTTGGACCCTGTAGTAACACACCTAATTCAACTAATCAAGGGCTTGAGGATTAGTTGAATCTGATGGGTTAGTACAGTGCTGGGACAAAAGCCTGCACACCCTGTGTGGCATAAGATACAGTATCCTCAACGGAAAGTAAACTTCTCTGATTTTGGGTGACATTTGGGCTGTGTCATAACCACACTATGAGAAAGCCAAGGCAATGGCTTTTTAATCAAAGGATTTTCTCCACTCTATTAGATATATTACAGCCCTCATTATTTCATAAACACGCTGGCCCACATTTGACGTCACTCCGCTTTCTATTAGGTTATTTTGCTCCTAGCGCCGATACCATCCAGCTTTTTATCGCTGCTTCTTTGTCCATATCCAATGTAGCCGTGGCATTTGAAACGAGGAGTTTTGATTTGGTGCCATGAATATTTCCTCTCTTCCTTTGGCTTAGACATACGTCGACATAATGCAAGAGGTTTAAAAATGGATGTAAATAGAGAGGAAAACTGTTGATATTCAAAGATATTGTATTCTGTGATTCGATAAAAGCAGGAGAAGTTGAAGGGGTCTAAGAGAAGAAAGTGTGTTGTTTTATTCTGTTCTCTCATCTCTCTCTTGTTCCTGGTTTTCCCTGCAGTTCTGGATCCTACCGCTGCCACAAATGCAATCCCTTTCTCTCTCTGTTTCTTCCATGCTCTCAATCTTTCTTTCTCGCAGTCTCTCTCTCTCTTGCGCTCACAAGACATTATCCTATGAGTGACACTGTCACTCACTGATCCCGATGATCCGAACCTCACCAGAGGACATCAGACTCACAACTTAATTAGACCATTACTCTTCCTCGCCTGTAATTGCACGCAGTTCTTCTTAGACCACCTAGTGTGTCAGGAATTGTGCACAAACTTATCCCCCAGAAAGTGGCCTTTTCTGACAGTCTCTCGTTGTCATGGTACCTACTAAAGAGTTCACGGGGTGACTTGAAGAGACCATGGCTAACCTAACCATGGCTAACCTCACGGCGGAAGTCAGAACACAGTGTCACAGTGTCACAGTGTCTTTTTAGAGTTGCAGCAATGAGAGTCGACATCAGCGACTGTTATTTGAAAACCGCTTCCATTTTAGGTGGCAACATTGACACTGCGGTGGTCTTTGACAAGCCATAGGATATTTGTGGTGCATATGTTTGGTCAGCCTCGTGGCACTGCTGGCTGACATGGAGCCTGAGCTACTGCATTCTGAAGTACTGTGCCCAGCCCTCCCAATTAACAGCATGCCATGGGGCGACTGGAGGGGATAGTAGGTGCTCTGGGGGAACGTCTCCAAGGGCCTCCTCAACCCTGATGCATACTAATGGTTACTCCTCTCCCTCCCTCCCCCTCTCTTTATCTCACTCTTTTCTCCTCACACATCCTCATTCTCTACACACAAAAAAGGTGCTATCGAAAACCTATAGGATAACCCTTTAAAGAACCCTTTTTGGTTCCAGGTAGAACCCTTTTCACAGAGGGTTCTACCTGGAACCAAAAAGGGTGCTCCTATAGGGAGAGACGAATAACCCTTTTGTATGTCAATGTTTCTCTCTAATGTCTCTCTAAAACTCCCACAGACATTTCATACACACTCTATCCCTCTCTTCCTATATATGTGTGTCATTTTTCTCACTCCCTCTCTTACTCTATCTATCCCTCCCTTTCTTTATATCACTCTCTCTACCCCTGTTTTTTATCTCCATCGCTTTCTTGCTCTTTCTGCCTGCCCCCTCCCTCTACCTCTCTCTGTACAGCCACCAGCATTGCACAGCACCGTACGTCACCCTCCTCCCTCCTTACCTAATATCCATTCACCTGGAGCCCCACGTTGGCAAGCTAGAATGAATCATTCCCAAATTAACACAGATGACTCGCGGGTGGACGGGGAGGGGAGAAAGGAAAGAGGCTTTGTGGACGAGGCGAAGCACACTGAGCTGACAGTCAGAACCTGTGCTCCTGGGGCCTCCTTCACTCCTAATGTTTGTAGGGGAAAGAAGGCACAGAAATAAGTAAATTACTCCCTCTCAGGTAATGTTCCTTTTTAAATGGAGCTCTCTAGTGCTTTCTCTCACTTTGGGGGAGTGTTAGTTTATGTAATGGACCACCCTCCAGGACTGTGTATGGCCCGAGACAATAGTGGAGTGCTATATGCTGGGGATAAGCTGAATCATAGCTATCAGGCTCGCTTTGATGCCCCCTTACAGGACAAAAGGCAGCCGTGGCGGTCAGTGGAAAGTAAAAATAGTGTCTACTCCGCTTGACACAGTGTCCTCGTTTCAATGTCAGTTGGCACAAAATCATGAATGAGTTTTGTTTTGCCAATTGGCAACACATCTCATTCATGAAGAGTCTGTAGATACAAAGGGATGAGTCTAATACAACAATGAAGAATTAAGATTGCTCCTGTTTTTAAAAAATCTGTCCGGACTGTATCTCTTAATGTCTCTCAATTAAAGTAAAACTGAACTGTATTTTCCATATTACAATGTAGGATTACCACTCATTGCATTTCAGACCAATCTGTGTTACTGCAGAACAGCAGACCTGTTGAAATGAGAACGCTGAAGCTCATACGCTGTCCATGGTCCTGAACCTGCCCAATGTAAAGTAGGCAGTGGCACCATCTCTATACAGAGCTTACGCTCTACATTCGCTATCCATGGTCCTGAACCTACACTGAGGATACCAAACATTAGGAACACCTTCCTAATATTGAGAAGAGCCTCAATTTGTCAGGGCATGGACTCTACAAGGTGTCGAAAGCGTTCCACAGGGATGCTGGCCCATGTTGACTCCAATGCTTCCCACAGTGTCAAGTTTGCTGGATGTCCTTTGGGTGGTGGACCATGCGAATTTTCTTTTTTTCTAACGTATAATGGGGCAAGTAAAGGTTGAAGACCTCTTCCATACGGTGTAGTAACCCCTTGTACACAGCTTACACTCTATGTTCCCTCTCTATGGTCTCTGCATTTGCTGTCCAAGAAACCTACCCCATTTAGTGCTATCAACCTATCCTTTCTGCCTTTTCCAATTGCACTCAGTATTGTTACACGGGCCTCCTGCTGTTTTTAGATTGTCTCACTTTACACCATGCTTTGAAATGGAAAACTGAGTGCACTGCTGCACAAGGCTCGAGGTCAGGGGTCACTGCTCATTTCAGAGCATATCCATGTGGGAGCGTACCCCCTGAGATCACCCGGGTCCACGACGAGGAGTCACTCTAGCGCTTAACCTTTCTTTCATTAAGGCCTGACTTCTAATTCTTCCTCTGTCAAGAGTTCAGGCTACGTGGTTGGATGAATGCACTCACAGCCCTGACTCTCTTCCTCTATAGTCACATATAATTAATTACCTTTGGATCCTTCACATTTACATGGCTTTGGTCCCAAAACATTTTTTTGTTTTATTTTTCAATGTCAACCTCAATCTTCTAGCAACACACTGCTGCCATTGTGAGAGAGGAATATTAAAGTGTGATTCTCCAAAAGAAAGCTTAACTCTTGAAAATGTGCACTCAGCTTCCCCCCTTAATCCTCTCATACTGGTGCGCCGGCTTTTCTCCACCAGTTCAGGTTTCACACCAAACAACACTAATTTATGTTGGCGTAGAAGTTGAATTAAGAGTGTTCCGCGGACCCACAATGTACAGTACATTACCAGGCAACTTATGTTAGGGGAGATTCACCTTCATTATGTATATGATTCTTGACAATCCTCCCCAGATAAGACCGCATGTGTGACAGCGGAGCACGGACGGGAATACCTGAGGAAAGGGAATTGGGGAGGTAGAACATTTGCAATGCTTTTTCTTTCCCCCACCTCGCACTCCCATTCCATCTACATTATGTTTTTATATATTAAACTGTAAGTAATGACTGAGCTAAAGTATATTCCAGTCAGCAATAATAAATAAGCCTAGAGGGGATTTTCGAAGGATTCCAAGCATCCAGGAATGTAAAATGGAGAGTAGGCCACCCAAATGCATGGTTTTTAAATGTTATATACATCGATGCTAAGTAGCGGCAGAGGAGAGAGAGATGAGGCCGAGACTGGTCTAATGCCTAAAAATCTGTAATCTTATGCAGCGCGATCTGAATGCAAACCGACTACATAAGCTGCCACTGGCCATGAATTCTGATTAAACCATGAGAAATGGAGAGTGCCTTGGGATTTCACTGCATTTCACAACTCTGTGATTTCACTGCATTTCACAACTCTGTGAACTCTCGCCTGTGTTGTAACCTATGTAAGTCTCTGTGTGCGGTAAATATTGTATAGTAAAGTATTATATATGTGTCAGTACATGATAAAAACAACGGTAAGTTGGTCTCTGTCTAGTAGATATGTTACTTTTAGTTGTTTAAGGTGTTTGTATCATAGAATAGAAATAGGCTTTGAGATGTACAGGAATACATGTGGGAATGTGATGATAAAGATGTATAGGAATACATGTGGGAATGTGATGATAATGTTGTGTAGGAATACATGCGGGAATGTAACGATAAAGATGTACAGGAATACATGTGGGAATGTGATGATAAAGATGTATAGGAATACATGTGGGAATGTGATAAAGATGTATAGGAATACATGTGGGAATGTGATGATAAAGATGTATAGGAATACATGTGGGAATGTGATGATAAAGTTGTGTAGGAATACATGTGGGAATGTAACGATAAAGATGTACAGGAATACATGTGGGAATGTGATGATAAAGATGTACAGGAATACATGTGGGAATGTGATGATAAAGTTGTATAGGAATACATGTGGGAATGTAACAATAAAGATGTACAGGAATACATGTGGGAATGTGATGATAAAGATGTAAAGGAATACATGTGGGAATGTGATGATAAAGTTGTATAGGAATACATGTGGGAATGTAACGATAAAGATGTACAGGAATACATGTGGGAATGTGATGATAAAGATGTACAGGAATACATGTGGGAATGTGATGATAAAGATGTACAGGAATATATGTGGGAATGTGATGATAAAGATGTACAGGAATACATGTGGGAATGTGATGATAAAGATGTACAGGAATACATGTGGGAATGTGATGACAAAGATGTACAGGAATACATGTGAGAATGTGATGATAAAGTTGTGTAGGAATACATGTGGGAATGTGATGATAAAGATGTATAGGAATACATGTGGGAATGTGATGATAAAGATGTACAGGAATACATGTGGGAATGTGATGATAAAGATGTACAGGAATACATGTAGGAATGTGATGATAAAGATGTATAGGAATACATGTGGGAATGTGATGATAAAGATGCACAGGAATACATGTAGGAATGTGATGATAAAGATGTACAGGAATACATGTGGGAATGTGATGATAAAGATGTACAGGAATACATGTAGGAATGTGATGATAAAGATGTACAGGAATATATGTGGGAATGTGATGATAAAGATGTACAGGAATACATGTGGGAATGTGATGATAAAGATGTACAGGAATACATGTGGGAATGTGATGATAAAGATGTACAGGAATACATGTGGGAATGTGATGATAAGGTTGTGTAGGAATACATGTGGGAATGTGATGATAAAGATGTACAGGAATACATGTGGGAATGTGATGATAAAGATGTATAGGAATACATGTGGGAATGTGATGATAAATATGTACAGGAATACATGTAGGAATGTGATGATAAAGATGTACAGGAATACATGTGGGAATGTGATGATAAAGATGTACAGGAATACATGTGGGAATGTGATGATAAAGATGTACAGGAATACATGTAGGAATGTGATGATAAAGATGTACAGGAATACATGTGGGAATGTGATGATAAAGATGCACAGGAATACATGTGGGAATGTGATGATAAAGATGTACAGGAATACATGTGGGAATGTGATGATAAAGATGTACAGGAATAGGGGATTAAGACAACAGAAACATGCTTCATTCTCTGAGGAGCAGATTGTGTAAGTAGAACTATATACACAATAGGGGGGCTCATTTAATTACTGTTTCAGTGAGCTTGTTAAAATTAAACTTATTTAGGTTGAAGTATCAATTTCAAAGTTAGTCTGAGAGGCCCATTTTTGGACACTTGAGATAAAGGAATTATTCTCTAAATGGATTTGCTTTGCACAAGCTGCAGGAACCTTTCACATTCCACGTTAGTGAAAATTAAGAAAAACATTTTAACATCTTGTTACATTCTTTCCTTAGATAAAAATGTTCTCCTTTGTTATCACCGCACAGACGTCAACTCACTCTCTTTGCAACTCAGAGCGTTAGAGATTTTATTAATGTCGCTGATTAATTATGTAGGTGTTGAAATGTGGTTAATGAAAGGGTAGGCTGACTTCATTATTCCAACACGTCTTAGACTCCCAGGATAAAAGTAAGAGATCTCATTTAGGGAAGGTATGTCCCGAGAACAGGTTTTTTCTTTCACCCCCTCCCTCTTACCTGTGTCTTCCACATGGTCGCCTAGCGTACATTTTGCCATCGATCACCTGAAAGCAGTGTCAGAAAAGTTGACAGCCAGATTTTCATCTCGGTACCAGACAGTCAGTGTCCTTCGACACAAAAGATGTTGCTACTGACACAGAAAAAACAATGATTCTCTGCTGTTATGCAGTTTCGGATGGTCTCGTTTTGAATCCTGTGCTGAATAAGGGATAGGTATGGGTTTCACCTTTGGCTACATGCTCTTCTCTTTCCTCAATGTGTATTCATCATCTTCATCAAATCAGATGAACAAGACTTTTCATTTTTCACGTCTGGAAGGAATTTAATATCTGATAGTCTGTTCACTAGGGTGTGGAAGGATAACCAGTTTTTTCATTCCTTCCTTTGTCTTGGGGTCAGGTAGCATTACTTGACTGTACACTAACATTTATCTACCATGGAGGACATTGTTATCAGCCAATCATTTATCCACTGACTGTTCCCACCCAGCCGTAGTGCATGGAACAAAAACATTGTACCCACTCTGTCTCAGCCCTTAAACCTTTGACAGGCTCCTTATCTGTGCTTAGCGGTAGTTCAGCTCGACAATACGGCACAACATGTATTTGTACTTTGCCCTTGTGACATACGATGCATACAGACCTCATTTAGAGCGAAGAAAATGATGAGACTTGAGAGTGAAATGTACTGTCTGGAGTAAAGTGGAGATACGGCGAAAGGAGGAATCAAAACAAATGGTCCACCTCATTCTGAACAGCATTTCTGGTAGGATAAACATCACATTTTCAGTAAGGTTTGTAGATGGCCTCTCAATCTCGCTTTGCATTGTGGCTCAGCCTCTTCTGAGAGACTGGGGAAAGTATTTGCCGCACACACACACACACGCATGCACACACACACACACACACACACACACACACACACACACACACACACACACACACACACACACACACACACACACACACACACACACACACAGAGGGATATATTCACTTCATCTGAATTGAACCCCAGGTGCATCCCATCTTCCCAGCAGGTGCCTGACCAGGGTGAGTTCCCTGGCACCTCTCTCTGAGGACAGTCTCACATTGCTTAAGGGAACTCTGATTCCAAAGCAACATGAACAGAACAAAGTGAGCTGAAAGTGACATAGTTTGATGACTCAAGTATATAAAGTAGAACTCTTGTAGAAGTGAGTAGAAATTGATAACCACAGCTAGTTTTGATATGGAGTTTGGTGTGTTCAAATGCACAATTCAGATCAGTGCATACATTACAGATTTTGTAGTCTATTTTAGTCAAGTTTATTTTGAGAAAATGGTTGCTGTACACAGTAATCTGTTGTGGACATTGCTATGTCTCAAGAACTGTCCATTCAAAGCTCTCAAGTAAATTAGAGAAAGCTTTACAAAAACAAAAACATTTGCTGTGACAGGTTTCACATCCACCCCTCTCCCCAGCCCACACTGCTAGTGTTGCCAGCTAGTCGCTCTTACACAATCTGTGCCTTCATGATCTCAGAGAGCGAGAGAACAAAAGGGAGGGAGGGAGGAAGGGAGAGAGAGAGAGAGAGAGAGAGAAAGGCCTGTAGCTTCACTGTGGGGTGTTCATACAGTATTAAACCAGAGATGGCCACGCAGCCGCTCCAACCCACCGAGGCAATGCCACAGACTCCCTTTGATGTCATGGGGGCCGAGGCGGAAGGGAAGAGAGGGGGAGAATGGAGGGGAAAGGACGAGGGGAGGGATGGGTAGGCCACAGCTGTTTTAGCCACTCCACTGTCACAGCTGACAGTGTACTAGCCAACAATAACTTATTCTCTGTAGTTCAACACCACCCCACATGGGAGTGCCTCCAGTCTGTCAATACAAACACACTCCAAATGGGGCTAAGTGAAGAAAAAAATGCATACAGTACATGCTAGTGAGAATTTTTACCCAGGGAAAAAATATATTATTATTACTTGTATTTTTATTTTCTTCGCATTGGATACAGTGGTAAAGGAATTAGTCTTGGTGTCTGGTGAGCCTTGAGAATCCAGACGCACACATGTGAAACATCCTTAAGCCACTGCTTCATCCCCAGCACGCTAGTGGTGGTATCGGAACGTCTGGCTACGTGCGCCACGCAGTTCACTTTACTCCATCTTTATTCTCTCGGTGAAAGCGTCTCACATGGGGTTCCTGTTCTGATACATCGCCACGGTAGCCAATTAGGCTGCGGAGGCCGTTAGCTGGAGCTGCTGGTGCTCACGTCTCAGTGTTCTATGATGAAGCGCTCAAAACGCATCTTCACTGTGGGTGGCGTCGTTTGCGGTTCATGCTAATACCTCTTTGGCAGTCCCAAGCAAACCTGACCGTGAACTGAGCGTGCGAACAGATTGAGGACGGCATCACTGTCCCTGTTTTATTGACCAGACTGACAAGTTCGCTCACTAGGAGGTGATTCCACTGAAAACCAACCTAACTTGGTCACTACTGACTTTTTAGAACAACCACCAGAGCTATGAAGGCCCATGTTTTGTACTGTGAAATTGTCATTATTATAGGCAGCACAGCTATGATGAGGCTTTTTGGACTGGGCATACCTTGGATCCCACATCTGACACCAATGTGACATATCTGGTGGACAGCTGGATGTGTGGGATTCAAACCAGGGACCTCATAAATGCCAACCCAAATGACTACCACTGTTCTGGGGGAACTGTTCTGGCGAGTCGACACCCATTAGGAGGGTTGTAAAGTGCTGAATAAAGTGTCATAGTGGATATGAGATCCAAATAACTACATATTATTGTCTGGATTCAGTCTCTCTGCACCTTAACCACACTGCTAACCTTATACCTAACCCTAACCTTAAACACACTGCTAACCTTAACCACACTGCTAACCTTATACCTAACCCTAACCTTAAACTAAAAATCATTTTTTTTTTGCCAATTTTGACTTTGTGGCTGTGGAATCTGACTTTGTGGCTGTGAAATCTGACTTGAATGCATATCAATGGATGAGTCATAATGAAGATAATTACGGTACTCTGGGACCCCTTCAACCAAAATGTTTAATTTTTCTCTCATGCATTTCCCTTTAACAAAATAAATGTCTGGTTTCTAGTTCAGACTGTTCCATCCCCTTCTGTGCATTTCTAAGGAGAACATCTTTAGAAATCTGCCTTTGAAGTTCATTTTTAGAACCCCCATGGATTAGGAGTTCTCGGTGGAATAGGGTGAACCGGTTCAGATATACTGTAATGTAAATTTGAATTGTGTGCACTTTATCATATGTGATTCATGGAGAGGACTGGACTTTTTAATGATACTCTCTGACTTCTGTCTATAAAATAGTGAAGGGCACGGTTATTCGAATATCCAAATGGACATTTATATTCGTAACACTTGTGTAGTTGAGAGAGAGGGTGACTGTTTTTGGCTAATCCAGGCTCTGTCGCAGCCGGCCGCGACCGGGAGACTCATGGGCGGCGCACAATTGGCCCAGCGTCGTCCAGGGTAGGGGAGGGAATGGCCGGCAGGGATGTAGCTCAGTTGATAGAGCATGGCGTTTGCAACGCCAGGGTTGTAGGTTCGATTTCCACGGGGGGGCCAGTATGTATAATAATATGTATTCACTAACTGTAAGTCGCTCTGGATAAGAGCGTCTGCTAAATGACTAAAATGTAATGTAAATGTAGTTCTGTGTACATTTTTTACACCATTTTTTTTGCCTATTTTATCAATGAAAAAGCTTTGTCTTGACTACATAAAATGATATACCATGACATTTGACATTCTTAATTTAATAAAACAACAAACTTTTGAATGTCGTTTTTATGACAGTGCGTTGAACTACTGCTGCACATTTAGCCCTCCAGTCAGCCCTGACAACGGTATGCTATTTTCCCCTTTCAAATAGCGATTACAGGTGCGCACCTAACGGAGGACCTGACACAGATCAATGCAGAACACTCACCAGAAATTTATTTTGTAACAGAATCAGTTAAATCAGTTCTATCATGGAGAACATCAGACTCCTCCTTTACTGTTTCTATTAGTCCAAAACTACCGGAGAAAAGCAGCATTTAGTCAAGAGAGTAAAGAGTAACATATTTATTTTTTGGGCTATCCAGATATTCCAAAAACTGTCATGATATTATTTGAATAGTGAAATAAGTTCAAATGCCCATCCCTAGTATAAAATACAGTGTAGGCTTTTGAATAGGGCCAGAGACCATGAAAGTTGAAGACAAATGTATCAATTACTCCTACTCAGAATTAATGTGTCGTTTTCTGTGTGTGTGCCTGCCGCCAACAATATGTGTGTTAGCATGCACTGTAGTTTACTGACATCAATACCTTGAGTGAATGTGTGCCTCTCTGTTCTTGTGTGACTGTCCTGAAGCCATAGGTTTACATTCTTAGAAAAAAAGGTGCCATCTAGAACCTTAAAGGGTTCTTCGGCAGTCCCCATAGGAGAACCCTTTGAAGAACCCTTTTTGGTTGCAGGTAAAACCCTTTTGGGTTCCATGTGTTCTCCTATGGGGACAGCCAAAGAACCCTTTTGGAACCCTTTTTTCTAAGAGTGTACACTCGATAGGGACACTGCTGAACACACACAGTACATCGGACGAGCAGTTAATTGAAGACATTTGGCCCCGGGGGTAGCAATTCCAGACCCTGCTGCTCAGTAATGACTGGTTAATGCAGTGTTCAGCAGCCTGACACGGGTCTGTTAGCACCTGCTGAAAACAGTTTTTCACACCGCCACCAAGCGCACAAGGTGTGATGTGCTGTGCCTGTCTCTGTGCCACGTGAAAGCCCGTGAAAGACTCATCATTTCCTCAACGAAACCATCAGAAGGAACATATTGATCAAGATAGGTAATAAAACGAAAGGGCATCTTGTACGGGAGTCAGCTTTTCTGTTACCCAGTCTATTGTACCAGTGTTACTGTAACATTTGCATTTGTATTGGCTAGCTACATGCCCCTCTCTCCCAACTCAATCATCCTCTGTAGCATTTTGATTTGAGTGATTTTTAATGTTTGCAACTGTATTAATAAGACTGTGCATTTATTTCACATAAGATAATGGATATTGTCAGCTATTTGATGTAATACAAGGATGTTTGGCTTCAATGTGGCAACATGGCTCTCGAGTACAGTCAGTAGTGAGCCACGGCAGTGGGAGCCAGCGCAGCAAGGCTGTGTTGGTATTCCGACCAAGTTGCACTTTGCCATCCCGAGAGAGGCCATACATAATGGATTAATTGATGCATGCTTTCTCATGTACAGGGCCACGGGTTAGTATTCCCTGCAATCGTCCAGCGTTCGATAGGTCACCCAAATGCCCATGCCTCTCACAACCACTTGCGAATCTGTGGAAATGACTCAATTAAGTCCGCGGGAGTGCTACAAAATATAAAATATGATTTCCAAACAGACTGAACGATCGCTGTTTCAGTATTACTTATCACAGACACATTTGATGCCTGCCTGACTTCTGCCTTCTCTCGCACACACACACACACACACACACAGCCGTAGTCTGCCGGGAGAAAGACTTTGTGAATGTCAATTCACAAAGAGTTGAACGAGTTGAAGATCTAGTTTGCCAAAGAGGGATTCCTTTTCCAGATTTAGTCATACCTAGTTCTGGGTTACCTGCCATGATTTGATAAAGATACATTGTGTCATTATAAGGATAATATGAGAATGCTATTGTAAATGCAATGAAACCATAGCAACAACAAACATGTCCTTATGAAGTGATGCAATGGCCATGGAATCAATATTTATCAAGCTGGTTCAAGAACCATTTATCTTAAATATCCAGGCTGCCAGGTAAATATGCTCCCACACCATTGAAATCATTTGTTTCGATCCATGTTTTAGATATGATAAACGGAAAGGCCATCTACTCATATGCATGAAATGGCAAACAAATTGTATTGCTGTGGGGGAAATTAAAATCTAGAAATAGCTCCACACGTCACAACTGCAGATGAGGTCACTCTTAAACCAAATAGTCAGATGCATAATTAGAACTTAATACTAACGGTTCTTAAATTAATACAGAAATAGTGTCACATCTAAGCATACTCGGTTCCCTGTGAACAGTATATTTAGACAATCTTCCCCAGAATATTTGAATTGCATATTAAGACGGGCCTCTCAGTTCAAAGACTCACTACATTACACTTTGATCACCTCGCTGACAAGAGCATGAGCTGCTTCTAAGTGTTAAAGGTAGTAAGGGAGAGAGGGAAAGTGTGGGAGAGTGAGAAGCTTGGATCAGTTTCGTCCCTGGAAGTCCCGAAGATGAGACTCAGTCAGATCAAGAGTGAGTTTTTTCTTTTACACCGCCCTACCTAGGTAAATCACAGACAGCCTCCAAAAAAGTCCCAGGAATTGATTGGCAGCGTGAAAGGCAGCCATTTTGTTTCCTAACAAACTAAAGATAAACATCGGCAGGGCACATGGGGGATACAACATGGAGGAGGATTAGAGGGTGGCAGTCACGTAGCTAAAGATGAAGAAGACTGAACAGAATGCCTGAGATGCACAGGGCTTGCGAAATTAACAAGCTGCTTGCTTCAAGTTGTTCCTACCAAGAGTGCTCCTCTGTAAAGATAAAAGATTGTCATTGTTGCTACCAAGGACATCTTATCAGAACTATCTATATTTTGGATCCCGAGATCTGTTAATTCTGAAAAATCTCAGCAGGAGTGCTGAAACAGCAAAAGTATAAATGTAGACGTTATTTTTTTTAAATATATATATTCCGTCTGCCTCTGTTGTCATTTGTAACTTTAAGGACTTTAGGTCGGAGTGTTGGTGTCTCTGTGATGCCTGCTGTCCTTAGTGGATAACTGTATTACATTAGCATATTAAATAACCCATTATTCCATCACAGCCCACATACGCCCTGCAATTGTATGCTCAAATGAGATGGGTAAATATATTTCCAATTATTTTTATACGAGGGGCATACAATATTCAATTGCCTTTGTTTATTTTGCAGGTCTCGATTTGCCGATGTAAAAAGAACAGGCAAATAACTCTGCCTCGTGTCTATTTGCAAAGGCCTCCCAAATTCAAGTTAATTAACATAGTTGACCACAGCTCACTGGTACATTTGAACCGTTAATTAATGCATTAAAAAGTCCTCATCCAACGGGTTTGTGCTACTCCTTACATCTGATGACTCATGCTACGAGTGGTCATACAAAAGATACAACAAAACCAACCCACCGTTGAAAATTCCCCCTGCCCAGGCAAACAAGACACATCTGTATGACATAAATTCTGTTAAGCATTAAACCAACCAAGAGTCAATTACATACGGTTCAGTTATAAGACAACTCAATTATATCATTTTATTTGTATTGTGACATTACTTAGGCAACAAAATAGCTTTGTTTGGTGGCACAAAACACTTTAACTGCTCTACTTTTCTCCTTTTCAGCAAGGGCAATTTGGGCAAGTGCCACATCAGAATATCAACTCTGGGCCAAAACACTGCCTGCATACATCATAAGCTAGAAATGGGTAAAAGAGATCTAAAGCAGCTTTTTTGACTCAAGATATTATATTCAACGTTTGAGCAACACTACCAATGGATATGCCTTTATGCTGTCAGATGACAAATCTGAGGAGAACGATGACACACTCAATATGTTATATTGTGTTGTCATTTTGGATATTTCAATAAGACGGTATGAGTAAAGGGATGGATGCTTGACATCTACAAATTATACACTTCACACTGGTGTTGATGAGTATTAAAGATTCATGATCTTGGTATGACTTTGTACTACTCCACATATTGTAGGCTCATGGTTGTAGTACCGAAAACCATATTTCTGTCAATCTAGGAACCATTGATTTCAACTCCCTAACAAATCTCAAAAAGCCTCAGATCTCTAGCACACAACGATATAAACCGATTCCGTTTGAGTTCTAAACCACACTAATCATCCTCTCATGAGCCACCAAATCTACACCCATTTTCTGGGCTAAAATAAGTGATAATCAAGCCTTTGTATGCCCCAGTCAATCTGACTTAACCTGGTTGGAATGGCAATCAGGGCCAATTAAGGTCTCCAATGTTGGTCTTTGTAAAGTGCAGTCACATACAGTATGTAATTCATCCGCAGGCCCCTGGGGGAACAGGTTGCTTTGTGTCACGCCTTTCTCGCTTATTTAGCTGAATATTTCATAAGCCACCCTACCGAGAGTGGCCTAGCAGTTAAGTGACACCTGACCTGTCGAGCCTGTGCGACTGTGAAATATACCCCCCCCCCCCCCCTTCCCTACTCTGGTCCCCCCTCTATCCACTCTACCACAATAGAAGAATAGGGAAGAGAATCATACTAGTCATATTGCATGACTAGAGAAGCATAATGACATTTGTTTACACTACTATGGATGTTACTGAGCTTTACATGACCATGAGTGGATAATCGGTATGTTTTTGTCAGATACGAAGACGTTCTAGTCGTATCTCAAGCGATTGATTGTTTTTATTGTGCGGGACTCCACCTCTGAGTTGATGTTGTCAACGTCAGGATATTAATGGTCGGCGTGATAGAGGATATTCTAACGACGCTGCGGATAAGACACAGCATTTGATTGTTTATTGGTAAAGTGCTCATTTAATAACCTTATTAGAACAAATGCTCCACTTATTAAAGTATTGGCAAAGCTTTGGGAGAATAAAAATAAATGAGTGCTAGGATGGATCTTGCCGGAGATGAATCACTCAGACATCAATAGAGTGTGACAGTTAGCCGAGGCAGCCGCTTCCTTACCATATTTTCCCAGTGCAGACAGTGAACTGGGTGGACCCCATCCATGTAAACACAGCTCTCCTAATATATTTGCAAATGGAAGCATCAGGGTAATTCCGCCACAACCGTCCCTGGAATATTAAGCACATTACTCGGCTCAGGGACGTCGCCTCATCTCTCTCTCCCCTCCTTCCTCCTCACCCAACCTCCTCCCTCCTTCCCTCCCTCCCTCTCTCGATAACACAGGAGGATACTTTCACTCTCAGAGGGAAGAGAGGGCAGCAGAAGCAGCCAACCATTGTTGGTGCTGTTTCTTTGTTGAGATATTTCTCCTCTCTTCCACTGTTACGTCCAGTCAGAGTGCCTTCCCCAGTCGTCCCTGGAGTGTAACACTCGAGAGCCAGTAGCAAATCCCATTATGTCAATACAGCTGGCATGGTCACAGAGCCCAACAAGAGGCGACACACGTGTTTAGCAAGGGGGCACCAAAAGAGTAAACACAGACTAGTGTCTTGTGTGAGACTTCCCACTGGGCACAGACGTTAATTCAACGTCTATTCCACATTGGTTCAACGTCATTTCATTGAAATAACATGGAAACAACGTTGATTCAACTAGTGTGTGCCCAGTGGGTGGTTACTATACCAGAACAGTGACGCTTTTGCGCTCTCTCCCTCCACCCACCCCCCCAACACCACCACCGCCCAGTCTACTTTGAGATGAAGTAAATGAGAACTTGAGCAAATATGAAATCTCAGGGCATTAAACTTTCAGACGATTTAGACTACACTGGCAGTCCCCTATAGGCACGTTTTATGTTGCAAGTGTAAAGAAACAGTACAAAAAGGGGGATACAAGTGGGGATGGCATGAACCGACTGGATATATTTAGATTAAGTTTTCTTCTTGTTTTGTTTGTGGTTTGTATTGGGTTGAACGTGTTAGCTGAGAGAGCAGTCTAAAATATTTTCTTACAATTTCTTCTTGATTTCTCTTTTCACACTTAAGCTAGTGTGTCCATCATGTGTACATCCAAGTTTCACTCTGATCTTACAGGTGAAGTATGCTCTTGAATCCAGTGGAAATTCCAAAATGTCCGCCTCTCATATCACATATTTCTTTCATGTTGCAGTGAATTAACTGTTGGCTATATATTTTCAATCCAATCAACCTTGAAATGTCATCGCTAATAGAGGTTACATATAATATATTTGCTTAACACAGTCGATTTTCACTGTGACTCACACAGATTTATATCTGATTGTGACAGTGAGAATATGCCTTAATTAGTGTGATTTTACACAAAGCGATTGATCACAGAGAAAACATACCATCACAAGATATGCTTGCGGCTTAAAAAGGTTTGATCTACAGATAGGGAAGGAAACTGTGCTTTCTTGAGAGGAGGCTCTAAATTGTGATGGGGAAAAAAGACCCCTGTAGAAATTGCAACACAGTGCAGCTTTTATTTTCCTCTCGATTGATACTAATTGGCAGCAGAGTGTCTTCCTGACAGGGCTCTCGCCCCCCAGCACCTCCCGCGCGTGAGCGTGATGAACTGCCAACTCCGGAAATCATCCCAAGTTTAGCTGGGAAGGATCATCAAGGCCTTTAAAAATATGCTGGGAACTGTTTTTTTTTTATTCTCTCTGTTCCCGGGCCTTCTCACAGACATCTGAGGCTCGCTCTCTCTTTCTCCAAGGGCCTGTGAAATGAAATCTTTATATTAGTCATAAACTCGATTACAAGAGAGACATGACACAGTCCTAGCAACTACTAAACAAGCCTGCTTCCTTCGTCTTTATGAAGTGACGTGAAATTGTATTTACAGAACAGCAACGCTATGTATGTAAACCTATACTGTATATAATTAGGGTGATTTATGCTACTTAATTACAAATAAAATGAAAACAAGCATCCGACATGGAGATTAACACCCACCCCATGGTCTCAGAGCTAACAGCATACTGCATTTATGGCTGTTTGATATTTCAAGGGGATTTTCTGTGTGCAGATTCACTGGCTATACCTCACATGCTGGGATATAGATCTAGAGAAATATCGCCCAAATTAATTTGGCACACCAGCGCTGACAACACACATCTCTCATACGGACGAAATTGACTTCACTTTAAGAGATCATTCTGTTTTTGTTCATGTGGCTTAGGGTTTACTTTACTTTTTTCCAGGGCTATGTAATCTGACACTTGACAAAGTGCAGTCGGGTTTAATGGATGAATGATGTTATCTACCTGGTCTGCCAGTATACAGTGGGGGAAAAAAGTATTTAGTCAGCCACCAATTGTGCAAGTTCTCCCACTTAAAAAGATGAGAGAGGCCTGTAATTTTCATCATAGGTACACGTCAACTATGACAGACAAATTGAGAAAAAAAAATCCAGAAAATCCCATTGTAGGATTTTTTATGAATTTATTTGCAAATGATGGTGGAAAATAACTATTGGGTCACATACAAACAAGCAAGATTTCTGGCTCTCACAGACCTGTAACTTCTTCTTTAAGAGGCTCCTCTGTCCTCCACTCGTTACCTGTATTTAATGGCACCTGTTTGAACTTGTTATCAGTATAAAATACACCTGTCCACAACCTCAAACAGTCACACTCCAAACTCCACTATGGCCAAGACCAAAGAGCTGTCAAAGGACACCAGAAACAAAATTGTAGACCTGCACCAGGCTGGGAAGACTGAATATGCAATAGGTAAGCAGCTTGGTTTGAAGAAATCAACTGTGGGAGCAATTATTAGGAAATGGAAGACATACAAGACCACTGATAATCTCCCTCGATCTGGGGCTCCACGCAAGATCTCACCCCATGGGGTCAAAATGATCACAAGAACGGTGAGCAAAAATCCCAGAACCACACGGGGGGACCTAGTGAATGACCTGCAGAGAGCTGGGACCAAAGTAACAAAGCCTACCATCAGTAACACACTACGCCGCCAGGGACTCAAATCCTGCAGTGCCAGACGTGTCCCCCTGCTTAAGCCAGTACATGTCCAGGCCCGTCTGAAGTTTGCTAGAGTGCATTTGGATGATCCAGAAGAGGATTGGGAGAATGTCATATGGTCAGATGAAACCAAAATATAACTTTTTGGTAAAAACTCAACTCGTCGTGTTTGGAGGACAAAGAATGCTGAGTTGCATCCAAAGAACACCATACCTACTGTGAAGCATGGGGGTGGAAACATCATGCTTTGGGGCTGTTTTTCTGCAAAGGGACCAGGACGACTGATCCGTGTAAAGGAAAGAATGAATGGGGCCATGTATCGTGAGATTTTGAGTGAAAACCTCCTTCCATCAGCAAGGGCATTGAAGATGAAACGTGGCTGGGTCTTTCAGCATGACAATGATCCCAAACACACCGCCCGGGCAACGAAGGAGTGGCTTCGTAAGAAGCATTTCAAGGTCCTGGAGTGGCCTAGCCAGTCTCCAGATCTCAACCCCATAGAAAATCTTTGGAGGGAGTTGAAAGTCCGTATTGCCCAACGACAGCCCCAAAACATCACTGCTCTAGAAGAGATCTGCATGGAGGAAGGGGCCGAAATACCAGCAACAGTGTGTGAAAACCTTGTGAAGACTTACAGAAAACGTTTGACCTGTGTCATTGCCAACAAAGGGTATATAACAAAGTATTGAGAAACTTTTGTTATTGACCAAATACTTATTTTCCACCATAATTTGCAAATAAATTCATTAAAAATCCTACAATGTGATTTTCTGGATTTTTTTTCCTCATTTTGTCTGTCATAGTTGACGTGTACCTATGATGAAAATTACAGGCCTCTCTCATCTTTTTAAGTGGGAGAACTTGCACAATTGGTGGCTGACTAAATACTTTTTTTTCCCCACTGTAGCTTTCATTAAAGGATAGAGGCTGGTCTTTCATATACTGTATCTGCCCTTGGTTCACAAGCCTTCGCCAGCTTGTTGGGCTGAGTTATTTTTAGCAGAATGATATTGTCTTTATGTTTGTTCCAAGACATTACAAAAGCGATTTCTGAGGATAAATATGTTTCTATTCCAGCATTTTGGAAAATGGACTGTCAAGATTAACAAATGCAATATGTCCCCGTCCTCTACCTCTGTACTTGACGTTTTGCCTCAAAATGAGATTCCCCCTGTCAAAATGACTTGGTCGCTACCTAATTGAATTCCATCAACAAGTTGTCAGGAAAAATGTTTTCGAGACCTTCCAGACCACTGCCTAATATACAGGTAGAGTAATTACACCCAGGTCAGTTTTGTAACCTTGCTGAAAATTATTAAGTTGCAATAAAACATTATCCTGCCACCCCCTAGAATCGGCGATGTGATTTTCTGGGGGAAAACATATATTTTTCTGCCTTTGGTTGCACTTGCCCCCGTGACGGATCATTAATCGCGAAACGGCCTGGTATCTTTAGAAGAGGATAGGGTAAAGCAGGGGATGAAAAATTGCGTTTATGGTGAACTGCTCGATTCAATCTCTGGCAGTAAATCTCTCTCTCTCTCTCTCTCTCTCTCTCTCTCTCTCTCTCTCGTTGGCTAACTTCTCTCATCACAGAAGACTTGAGTCAGAGCGACTCACTTGAAACAAATCTACTGTGACAGGTCGGGATCCCCTCACAGTCACTGCCCCCTAAAGAGGTCAATGACAAGATTAATTATTTATTTTGGTTAGGCTGGGCAAATTTGTTGGGTATTTTTTCTCCCCAAAAGCCAAAATCAAGTTGTGTGTGAAAAGGTCTCTGATACTGGGTTAGTCGTTTAATGCCCTGCATGAACTGAACAACAACAGATGCGTAAAATATGGTTTAGATTGCTGTTAAAATGGAAGATAACTGTCTGTACAGTAGAAGACTGAACATGAAGGTCACCTCTCTTTCCCACTTGACTGACTCAGAACATCAATCTCCCCCCAATGAGGGAGTAGAGGTCTAGCTCACTACACACCTTCTTTTCTTGTCTGGAGCTCGCCTCACTCCCAGAGGCTATACAGTACCCAGCGTTGCCAAGCCCTCCTAAATGTGCCAAATTGGGCTCTGCCTCAAGGTGTGCCTCTCTAAAAACCCATTGGGTCCCATTCATTTAATGGTGCCGGGCTTCCCTCAGGGGCTTGTCTGCAAACCAGATTTACTTGGACCTCCTCCAGCAATTTGGCAACTCTGTCACTTCCATACCTGTGGAGGTAGTCATATAGCGTTCTCTTTTTTGTGAGCATCGGGCTACGTTAGCACTGTTATGCTGGGTTCTCTCAGAGGCACTATACATCTCCATAGGCTGCAGGGCTTTTGCCAAGACCTGGCCAATTTCGCTGAAGTCCGAATACCCTCTCCTTTCTGCCATTACGGAGGTCGTGTACTATGACCATCTGTCTTTCAGAGCACCGAGAGACATCCCAGAACCCTCTGCTTTAACCTATTAGAGTGAAGGATGAGGTTGACCCATCTCGGCAATTTGCAGTGTTTAGTGTTTTTGGAGCCTCACCAGCTAGTAGTGTACATAACACATACCTGTACAATAATATATATTATAATATACTGAACAAAAATATAAATGCAACATGCAACAATTTCAACGATTTTACTGAGTTACAGTTCATATAAGGAAATCAGTCAATTTAAATAAATGCATTAGGCCCTAAGCTATGGATTTCACATGACTGGGCAGGGGCGCAGCCATGGGTGGGCCTGGGAGGGCATAGGCCCACTCACTGGGGAGCCAGGCCCAGCCAAACATAATTAGCCCACCAAAGGGCTTTATTACAGACAGAAATACTCCTCAGTTTCATCAGCTGTCCGGGTGGCTGGTCTCAGACGATCCCGCACGTGAAGAAGCCGGAAGTGGAAGTCCTGGGCTGGCGTGGTTACACGTGGTCTGTGGTTGTGAGGCCGGTTGGACGTACTGCCAAATTCTCTAAAATGACGTTGGAGGCTGCTTATGGTAGAGAAATGAACATTCAATTCTCTGGCAACAGCTCTGGTGGACATTCCTGCAGTCAGTATGCCAATTGCACGCTCCCTCAAAACTTGTGACATCTGTGGCATTGTGTGTTAAGTGACAAAACTGCCCATTTTAGATTGGCCTTTTATTGTCCCCAGCACAAGGTGCACCTGTGTAATGATCATGCTGTTTAATCAACTTCTTGACACCTGTCAAGTGGATGGATTATTTTGGCAAATGAGGAATGCTCACTAACAGGGATGTAAACAATTTTGTGCATATAGAAAACTTCTGGGATTTTTTATTTCAGCTCATGAAACATGGGACCAACACTTTACATGTTGTATTTATATTTTTGTTCAGTATACAGTGTATATATATATATATATATATAATATTATTTTACCTTCAGCTTGAACTGTTGTCTCTACCACAGTTCTCTTAGAGAGGTGTTACTTGAAATGTGTCATGGATTCAAAACAGTTGTATTAGCAAATATGCTAACAGTGCATGGCGGCTAATGTTTGGTGAATGAAAGGCCAGTGGGCTTTTTTGTGGCTTTGCTACCCAGGACTCTCACTCGAATGGCACAAACCTGAATTCCCTGTCGACGTGTACTACCCACTCAGTCTGCGCGGCCAACCAGTTTAGACAAGGCTCAGCAGTCTTGGCCCAAACCTGTCAAAGGCTACTAGGTCATCTGCCTGTTAGCGAATAAAGAGTCCCCTTTCCATTCAGAGCCATTACACTGGAGCACTGGTTCAGCACCCTAGGACTGTGCCCGGGCATGACTCTATGATTACAAAACAAAGCGGTGGCTCTCTTACCATCAGCTTTCAGGCTTCACTTGTGGAGTCAATGCAGGAACTTTCAAGGCAATTGGCTTGTAGTGTAGCATAATTATATAACATAGCCCTAGCATATAGCGTGATGCAGTTTGGATTTACGTAGTCTCCAATTTAGTACAGAAGACAATGACAATTGTATTTACTACAATTGCATCTGTCTCTCTACCATTTCTTCATTATTCACAACTGTGCATGCATTGGCACTTATACATGCTACTGATATTGTAATCTTCAATTGTCTCTAGTCATGTGTTACATGTTTTGCTATAGGGCCATAAACTGGCCTGAGGCAGAGGCAACCATTTATTTTTTTTATTTTTTTGGGGGGGGGGATCTGTGGTGGAAATACTAACCAGAAAGGAAGAGAGACTGCAGATTCTTCTAAACAACTTATTTTATTATAAGAATTGCAATTCTGGAGTGGTTAACAATCACACAGGTGCAGAGTTAAGAGCCCAACGAAGAAGAGTTGGGTCTCAGTTTTTAAAGAAAAAGTACAACCACCCTTTGGGTGGTGTGACAAACAGACAGAACAATAGTCATGAGGAAGTAGTGGTTGGTGACCTTAATGTGCAGGCAAAGGACTATGGAACTGGGAAACTGCGGTTGGCCTGTGGTGAGGTCTTGTTGAGAAATGTCACGCCATTTCTCAATGCTCATTGTCTCGACACTGTTTCTAAAAGGACCCGAAACCATTTGTCCTGCTTGTCTCTTACAGCTTAGTTCAGTCTACTGCTAAATGTGGAATAACAGCATTTTGTCTGTAAGTCCAAAACCATGAGTCAGTCACGTAGACAAAGGGGAAGTGTTCTAGCAGAGGGAACAAGTCTCATTAGTACATCGTATGACTTTAATTAAATGCATAGATACACTAGATAAACATTATTACAGTAATTCTTGCCGCCATAGATCCCTCTGGATTGCCTTATCTGGAGTATTAATCTACCTGTCTGGACGGTAATATCGAAAGTGATGAATGAATGGATGGTAGCCGGCCAATGCCAAAGTCTGCTATTTTTGAGGAGCTATCTGGGTTAGACTCACTCAAGCACTAAACTAAATGCCACAGTCCCTTCGAACATCAAAGGGCCCTTTTTTGATTCATTAATTCCACAGTCGCAGTCCTCCCCGTCAATTATGGGCCTGATTAAAATGTTTTGGAGTAGTTGTTTGAACTATTTTGAACCCAAAGACCTCTTCGCACTTCTCAAGAATGGCGCTTGAAATGCATAGTGATATATCTCCTTGAAACAAAAATGGACTCTAAATATTCATGAACTGTGAGACAGAAACCATTTCTCAGAATTCCATGTTTTATTTACATGGATGAAAGGTCACTTTGTTGTACCTGTTTTCTCAGGTAGGATTACATAAAAACAATAAGAGATGATAGATGGGTTTTAGAAGGATCGGCCGACAAACACGGTTGCATCATTAGGCTTCATTTGGCTTCATTTGTTTGATTGTGACTCTCTCTCAGTGTAAGTGGAGAATGACAAATATGCTGAGAAAAGAGTAGCCATTATCTGTGGCGACGTAAACACAGCTCTCTCTACCTTCTCTGTTTGCTGTGATGTAACTGAAACCCAATACACAAGCGATGTTAACCTTGTATTCAATAAAATATCTAATTAAGTATATTCCCATATTCTACAATATTGTAGTGGCGTGTTTGCAAAGGCGTCTCTGTGGGGAAGCATTTAACTTCACGGTTATGAGAATGAATGCGCGTCAATACAAATGGCGCCATTGAGACCAACATTTTATTTGCCGAGGAGTGATCTAAAGAACGAAGGCTTGGCAACTTGATACGAACATTACAAGAAAAAAAACTCCTGTGTGCTAATTGTGTTTTATCGCCACTAGTTGCGTTTTATCGCCCTCCTCCCTTCATTCACAGTCAGGCGCTAATTTACTTTGTCTCGCCCTTTCACTTGAAAGAGCCTTTGAAGAGCTGGCTTTTGAGGTTGTTTATGAGGGATAGTCATGCTGTTTATTTTCCCCTCATCCGAATGCCACTTCATTTTAGCGTGAAACTGAAAATGATTGATTATGATGTTGATGGTGATGAGGGTGATGATGACGGTTATTGATTATGATGTTGATGGTAGTAGTGGTGGGGGTGATGATGACGGGGATTTGATTATGATGTTGATGGAAGTAGTGGTGGGGGTGATGATGACGGTAATTGATTATGATGTTGATGGTGGTAGTGGTGGGGGTGATGACGACGGTGATTGATTATGATGTTGATGGTGGTGGGGGTGATGATGATGGTGATTGATTATGATGTTGATGGTGGTAGTGGTGGGGGGATGACGACGGTGATTGATTATGATGTTGATGGTAGTGGGGGTGATGATGATGGTGATTGATTATGATGTTGATGGTGGTGGGGGTGATGATGATGGTGATTGATTATGATGTTGATGGTGGTAGTGGTGGGGGGGATGACGACGGTGATTGATTATGATGTTGATGGTAGTGGGGGTGATGATGATGGTGATTGATTATGATGGTGATGGTAGTTGGGGTGATGATGATGATGGTGATTGATTATGATGTTCATTGTGGTAGTGGTGGGGGGATGATGACGGTGATTGATTATGATGTTGATGGTAGTGGGGGTGATGATGATGGTGATTGATTATGATGTTGATGGTCGTAGTGGTGGGGGTGATGATGACGGTGATTGATTATGATGTTGATGGTAGTGGGGGTGATGATGATGGTGATTGATTATGATGTTGATGGTGGTAGTGGTGGGGGTGATGATGACGGTGATTGATTATGATGTTGATGGTAGTGGGGGTGATGATGATGGTTATTGATTATGATGTTGATGGTGGTAGTGGTGGGGGTGATGATGACGGTGATTGATTATGATGTTGATGGTGGTAGTGGTGGGGGTGATGATGACGTGATTGATTATGATGTTGATGGTAGTGGGGGTGATGATGATGGTGATTGTCTTATTATTTTCGTTGTCATCATCATCATCATCATCATCATCATCGTCATCATCATCATCTCTTTTTGCATCGTTTTGGTTTCCTCTTTGTCTACACAACACACTCGCCTCTGTCAGCTTCACTGTGAGCAAGGTGCAAGCACGCCAGTGTGCTCCTTGCTTCTGTTTAGCTGAGTCCCTCAATTTGTGAATTGTTAAGCATCAAAGCCATCAAAAAGTCAATTGCTACTAAACTGAATCCAATAGCAGGACACGCAATTAGTGTAAGTCAGTCGCGGTGTAGGATTGCAACACACAGCGTTTTCTCCCGCTAAAAGTTGTCAATTTACCCGTACAGTAAGACAATTGTGTCTCCCTAAGCAGGGCCCATAGAAAAGGCCTGAACACTGTGAGTATGCTAATGTGCAGATGGTGCACTATGCTTCCATGTAGCATTTCTAACCACTTCCCACAGTCCAATTTCTGCTAAACAAAATGCTGATCCACGGGAAATGCTGTCTGAGGAATAGCACAGTTCGTTTGCAGAGCTAGATGGCACGTAATGGGCCTCAGTTTTTCTGGACAGGGAATAGCTGGGTATTAAACTAGCCGAGGCGTTCAAACTCAGACCTGTATCCCATCAAAAGTATATCCTGGTTTCCAGGGTGAGAGAAGACAACGTGCTGCGAGAATGCATGGTTGGAGCCGTGTAATCTAAGAACAACTGTAAACATTCAAATCCACTTCCTTCATATGAATAATGTTGTGTTTTCTCTTGCCATACTCTCCTCAGGTAGGGACTTCTATCAGACATTTTGTAATATTCTTATTTTAGTGTTTTGTGTGTTCTCTTGTCTCGTGCATGGTACACCTTGTATAGGCAGGTGGCTTTCAACCAGAACCGTGATGTCTAAGCTTTATATCCCCTCAGTTTGAGCACGACTCCCACACCAAAACCCGACAACCTGCACTACTTACTGGTTTGTCTCATCCTCATGTCTATCCATCAGAAGACAGAAACGCTCCCTAGGCAAAGCAAGCAATCAACAGAGCTGTCATGTCGAGAGGGCGTAAACGTGAAACAGTGGTCGTGACAAGCTGCCGTGCAGGTAATAGGTCAGGCCTATTGATTGATCTGTTCATAAACCCTACATTTCAGGACAAGCTTCTGCCATGACATTTCCAGTTGATACTCAAAACGTGCATGTGGTTTTAAACATTTACATTGTTGATGTGTTTGATCGCCTCCAGTTGCAGTTGTCTCACGAGAGCACTGCCCATATTTGGAGGTCTTAGGCCTATTTGATGAGTTTCCTACTTAAGAATGTGCACAGTGTGGCGAATTTGCCTGTATTTGGAACAGAGGGTCTTATGTTACACTATATATACACAAGTATATGGACACCTCTTCAAATTAGTGGATTCGGCTATTTCAGCCACACCCGTTGCTGACAGGTGTGTAAAATCGAGCACACAGCCATGCAATCTCCATAGACAAACATTGGCAGTAGAATGGCCCGTCCTGAAGAGCTCAGTGACTTCCAATGTCGCTCTGTCATAGGATACCACCTTTCCAACAAGTCAGTTGGTCAAATTTCTGCCCTGCTAGATCTGCCCCGGTCATCTGTAAGTGCTGTTATTGTGAAGTGAAACGGCTAGGAGCAACAACGTCTCAGCCGCGAAGTGGTAGGCCACACAAGCTCACAGAATGGGACCGCCGAGTGCTGAAGCGCGTAACGCGTAAAAATCGCAGTTGCAACACTCACTACCGAGTTCCAAATTGCCTCTGGAAGCACTGTTTCATCGGGAGCTTCATGAAATGGGTTTCCATGGCCGAGCAGCCGAACACAAGCCTAAGATCACCATGTGCATTGCCAAGAGTCAACTGGAGTAGTGTAAAGCGTGCCACCATTGGACTCTGGAGCAGTGGAAACTCGTTCTCTGGAGTGATGAATCACGCTTCATCATCTGTCAGTCCGACGGACGAATCTGTGTTTGGTGGACGCCAGGAGAACGCTACCTGCCCGAATGCATAGTGCCAACTGTAAAGTTTAGTGGAGGAGGAATAATGGGCTGCTTATTCATGGTTCGGGCTAGGCCCCTTAGTTCCAGTGAAGGGAAATCTTAACACTAAAATTACATTCTAGACAATTCTATGCTTCCAACTTTGTGGCAACAGTTTGGGGAAGGCCCTTTCTTGTTTCAGCATGACAATGCCCCCGTTCACAAAGCGAGGTCCATACAGAAATGGTTTGTCGAGATCGGTGTGGAAGAACTTGACTGGGCCACCCTGCTTGTGGGGGCTGCGGGGGGGTGTGCTAGGGTGCGCTGCTTTTGAATAACAGCATAAGGTGTTGTGTGTGTGTTGGGTTCGGTTCAGAAACTGAAGACGCATGCATGTATATTTACGTTACATACAGATGGTTAATTGCATTGCTAATTTGATAGGTTTGGTATTAGATTTCTTTGTTATTGGGTTGTACAGGTCATGCAATTGAATACTCAGACTCACATCAGCCTTTGTTCAGCAAAGTGACATTATGTGAGTGACTGTGCAATAAAGTAATGGTTATTGTGTAACCTGACATTTACTGGCCAGCTTATCCTGTGATTTTGAATGCGCTTCATTCATTTATACACAAGGGAATAGCAGACCTTTCTCTATAAATATCATATCATTATACTGCCAACCATTTGAAATGTGGACTTGGCATAATTCTACCATTTTGCGCATCCCACTTATTATAAGTTGTGAATCACTTTTGTACTGTAGCAGTGGACTCAATATAGACAGAATTATACCAATGTATTTGGACCGTATTAGTGTATACATTTGAGTCATTTAGCAGATGCTCTTATCCAGAGTGACTGACAGTAGTGAGAGCATACATTTTCATACTGGTCCCCTGTGGGAATCGAACCCACAACCCTGGTGTTGCGAGCGCCATGCTTTACCAACTGAGCCACACGGGACATATAGTATGTTCAATATTCAATATGTAATCACAATTCATCTTCACGATTACTACTCACAGCCTACATACCTTTAACCTATAATCAAAACACAACACACAACAGTTGATCAAAATGATGTTATTGATATTCCCACAGAACATTTGATTTCATACATTTATCGACCTCACCGAGACCTTATTTATACGATTCAGGAGAGGCATGGTGTTCTTCATCAATCAGAAACTGAGCCGATATAACCCTCTTTCTCGCGCTCCTCTCTCTCCCTTACTAATAAGCAGTGCTCTCTTCTTCATGCATGGAAGAGCGTAGAGAAAGAGGTAGCACTCCTCCCGTCTCTCACAGATGGATAGCGAAGGTTGATGGATGTGTCAGTCAGCTCCATCTCATTCCAGTCAGCTGCTTCGCTCTTCGTCTCTTTGCACCTTATTTAGAGCCAGTTGGGCCATAAACCTCATACAAGAGTTTTCCGCTTCTTTTTAAGTCTCCAATTTGTCTCAGAGCGAAGCTCGGTTACTCAGTTGTTTTTCCCAGCCTGTCTCGACGTGTCCTTTTATTTTTTTCTTACAGCTAGAATCTGTAAAAAAAAAAATGTTTTCGTAAAACACTGAGGGATTGGCCTGGAGAAATGTAACCAATTTCAAATTCATAGACAGAGCTATGGATGCAAGGACTGGCCGTCCAGGAGATCAACATTATAGTTTTAAACATGTTTTGAGGCTATACAGTGTTTGTTTACATTTACATTGTTTATAAACATTGGAGTTAAACACATTTATATGTTGGGTTCTGATGGGGTGCGAGTTGAACTAAGCTCATGAGGCATTTATAAGTTATATTCTTCAAGATTTGAAGTCCAAAAATGTATGTGCCAATTAAGGATTCTAGCTTTAAGAGACAGTATCTGTTTATGTGTAGATTTCAATTAGAAATTCAAGCAGATGAGCATTACCTGAGAGGAACTTCAGTGGCATTAACTGGCTTTTTCTGTTGTTCTGTCCCCAATGCTGAGCTGGGTTCTGCTGCCCTTGTGTTAGAAATCAGAACAGTCAGTTCAGTACATTTCGCCATCTGCTTCCCGACTTCATTACGTCAATGAATAACAAGCACCGGAGCTACAATCGCCAATTATGCAAAATAGTCCTCAGGCCCAGACTATAGGGTTCTCTCTCTCTCTCTCTCTCTCTCTCTCTCTCTCTCTCTCTCTCTCTCTCTCTCTCTCTCTCTCTCTCTCTCTCTCTCTCTCTCTCTCTCTCTCTCTGTCATGTCGTAAAGAAACATAACTTGAATAAAATCCCGGTGTGTTGATCATCTAAACAGAATGTCAGATAAACCTTTGATAGCTACTGTATAGTGAAGTACCTCAAGTGGCTACATGCACATGTGTGTGAAAAGAACATGTGAACAGATTCCTTTCAACAGAATCCTTTAAAAAGCAGGTAGTCAATGTATTAAAGCAATGTGGCCTTTGGTGTAACCCCTGTGTTTAACCAGGGTGCCTATAAGTACGTAGCCTTGTGAATGGCAATTTTGTAGTGCTGGCACCATTTGTCTTTCTTCATCTTCGGGGGCTAATTGTTCGAAGGTTAGCGTTTTTCCTCATGAATCTTGCTCTGAAGGCACCTCTGCAGAGTGGTCACTATCTGGCACAGCCACAAAGTCATAAAATCTGATTTTAAGCCTAACCCTAACCTTAAACACAATGCTAACCCTAATGCCTAACCCTAACCTTAAATTAAGACCAAAAAGCACATTTCTGTTTTCATGAATTTTTACAATATAGCCAATTTTGACTTTGCTAGTGGCTCTTCGCTGTTGACCTGGCCATCAACTTTGTCTTTTAAACATATGTGGCTTTACTGTAGCTGTGGGCATAGTCACATTGGAATAGTGAACATTTAATGTTTAGAAACAATGTAAATGTAACTAAACACTGTATAGCCTCAAAACATGTTTAAAACTATAATGTTGATCTCCTGGATGGTCAGTCCTTGCATCCATAGCTCTGTATATGAATTTGAGAGTGGTTACATTTCTCCAGGCCAATCCCTCAGTGTTTTACCAAAACAGAGGCGGGGTGGCCTGTTTTTTAAATGGATTCTAGCTGTAAGTAAAAAATAAAAGGACAAGTTGAGACAGGCTGGGAAAAACAACAGAGCAACCGAGCTTCGCTCTGAGACAAATTGGAGACTTAAAAATAAGCGGAAAACCATTGTATGTGGTTAGAGCTAATCTCAATGAATGTGGAAAATGAACTCACCAGTTTATGTAAGGACAATCCAGGTTGGCCTACAATCCATATTGAAGATATCACTGTCTACATCTACTCACTTATATTGGGCTGAAATAGGCTATACATCCTGCTTTGCAGTTTGTGGACTTTTGCCAAGAAAAACTCACAGCTGCCAGATAAAGCTGACCTTGCCCTCAAAGACTTGTCATTCAGTGTGATATTTCTGCATTAATGTGTGTGCGGAATCAAGTTTTCAGACATGGAAATTATTTGTTATTTACTTAAGGGAGCAACAGAGCTTGACAGGGCAAATCTGCTAAGTAACTTTTAGAAGCTTGACTTACAACATTTCCTAAAGAGATGGGTTTGTAAGATTATGGTTTTCTAGTCAAAACGAAAGTCAAGGTCTCTGAAACAAGGTCTGACGTCAACTGCAGAAGACAACCAAAGTCTATCTCTCAAACACAGATCTATAGCTTAGTTTACCTGATATCATGTTGTCTGCCAACTCAAACTGAATAGTTAAATTTACACTTTCACACTCCTAGACTCAATATACTTTTTTATAGTTGCTTGCATACATTCAGATGAAGTTAAACATCCGCTTCACTTCAAATCGATCCTGAATTGTAGAGCTTAGTCATCATATCCCTTCTGATTTCCTGGCTTCCTGGGGCTTCTGAAGGAAAAGCAAGTCAAAAAGAGTTTAAAGCGTGCATCTTACACTTGTCTATACACTCTTTGTACTTTATTCAATTACAAGGCATGCCAAATGTAAACTGTTTTTGAGCAATTTTTAAGATATAAATCAGCAATATTGTGGTAAACAAAGTGTGGACAACCAACTTTCCCTGCGAACATATGGACCAAGCCGTTCTCAAAGCTCTCAAAGCATATGTGCAACAGTATTCTCCAGTGCACGTTCTTCTGTAGTCTATTCTCAACTGCACTCGCAAGTTTATACCCTTGCAGCGTAACGACGGACTCACCCTGCTAGATGCCCTTCCTGATCTGCATCTCACACGAGCATCGCACTTTCAACATGTCGAAGCAGTCTAATTCCCCCTCTTCTGTCTCTCTGGCTGATGCATATCTAGCTACGGTATACAGAAGATCAACGATTTCAACCGTCCCTGTCAATCCGCCTGCAAGTTTTTTTTGCAGTCAACGTCTTTGACGTCACTGCCACTCCTCATTGTTCCCTCCCTCTCTCCGTCTGCTCTAGAGGGGGAGAATTTCTCTATTCAGATCAGAACTCTGCTGCAATCACATCCCGAGTGATGACCTGATCCTGCTTAAGACGGGCCTCGCTTGAAGTTCCCCCCGCAGATCTGCAACAAAGGAACGGGTGCTGACGATGGTGTCAACTCAGGGCTAATGTGTCAGTTTTCAGCAAGAGCGCAAGAGCAAAGCAGAGAGGCGTGTTTTTTTTTCTTCATAATGTTCCTCCACTTTTCTTCCCCCCCCCCCCCCTCTACGCAAACATCTGGGTTGCAGTCGCACCAGCCTCTCCGCTTCATCTGTTATTGGCTCTAATTGATTGTTGTTGCATCCTGACACAGTTACAGTGGGGAAAAAAAGTATTTAGTCAGCCACCAATTGTGCAAATTCTCCCACTTAAAAAGATGAGAGAGGCCTGTAATTTTCATCATAGGTACACGTCAACTATGACAGACAAAATGAGAATTTTTTTTCCAGAAAATCACATTGTAGGATTTTTTTTGAATTTATTTTCGAATTATGGTGGAAAATAAGTATTTGGTCAATAACAAAAGTTTCTCAATACTTTGTTATATACCCTTTGTTGGCAATGACACAGGTCAAACGTTTTCTGTAAGTCTTCACAAGGTTTTCACACACTGTTGCTGGTATTTTGGCCCATTCCTCCATGCAGATCTCCTATAGAGCAGTGATGTTTTGGGGCTGTCGCTGGGCAACACGGACTTTCAACTCCCTCCAAAGATTTTCTATGGGGTTGAGATCTGGAGACTGGCTAGGCCACTCCAGGACCTTGAAATGCTTCTTACGAAGCCACTCCTTCGTTGCCCGGGCGGTGTGTTTGGGATCATTGTCATGCTGAAAGACCCATCCACGTTTCATCTTCAATGCCCTTGCTGATGGAAGGAGGTTTTCACTCAAAATCTCATGATACATGGCCCCATTCATTCTTTCCTTTACACGGATCAGTCGTCCTGGTCCCTTTGCAGAAAAACAGCCACAAAGCATGATGTTTCCACCCCCATGCTTCACAGTAGGTATGGTGTTCTTTGGATGCAACTCAGCATTCTTTGTCCTCCAAACACAACGAGTTGAGTTTTAACCAAAAAGTTCTATTTTGGTTTCATCTGACCATATGACATTCTCCCAATCCTCTTCTGGATCATCCAAATGCACTCTAGCAAACTTCAGACTGGCCTGGACATGTACTGGCTTAAGCAGGGGGACACGTCTGGCACTGCAGGATTTGAGTCCCTGGCGGCGTAGTGTGTTACTGATGGTAGGCTTTGTTACTTTGGTCCCAGCTCTCTGCAGGTCATTCACTAGGTCCCCCCGTGTGGTTCTGGGATTTTTGCTCACCGTTCTTGTGATCATTTTGACCCCACGGGGTGAGATCTTGCGTGGAGCCCCAGATCGAGGGAGATTATCAGTGGTCTTGTATGTCTTCCATTTCCTAATAATTGCTCCCACAGTTGATTTCTTCAAACCAAGCTGCTTACCTATTGCAGATTCAGTCTTCCCAGCCTGGTGCAGGTCTACAATTTTGTTTCTGGTGTCCTTTGACAGCTCTTTGGTCTTGGCCATAGTGGAGTTTGGAGTGTGACTGTTTGAGGTTGTGGACAGGTGTCTTTTATACTGATAACAAGTTCAAACAGGTGCCATTAATACAGGTAACGAGTGGAGGACAGAGGAGCCTCTTAAAGAAGAAGTTACAGGTCTGTGAGAGCCAGAAATCTTGCTTGTTTGTAGGTGACCAAATACTTATTTTCCACCATAATTTGCAAATAAATTCATAAAAAATTCTACAATGTGATTTTCTGGATTTTCTTTCCTCAATTTGTCTGTCATAGTTGACGTGTACCTATGATGAAAATTACAGGCCTCTCTCATCTTTTTAAGTGGGAGAACTTGCACAATTGGTGGCTGACTAAATACTTTTTTTCCCCACTGTATTTTGTGGTATTCATGAGCGTGTCCTATTGGCTGTGGTGAAAATTAGAATGGACAACACAGGGTTGATGTCCAGCCGTGTTATCCATCGATGAACATCAACAAATGGCAATATCTAGTATTGCAAATGAGAAGAGTCAATGCAAAATGGGATACCTGATAATTGATTGTCATAATGAACGGCATCAGGCCTACCATTTTGATTATGAATTACATTGGTGATTACTTGAGGACATTGTCTTGATTTGCTGAAGATTGTACACTATGCAATCATCACCAGCATGCATTTTCATTAGTATGTAGTGCCAGTTACTTTAGATCCCATAGAAAAGTTGAAGTGATGGTTTAGACCATACATCAGTGACTAAATCGGTCAAGTGGTGAAATACCAAGTGCATTTCACAGGGTTGGCTAAGCCAATACACAAAGTTCCTCTTTGTTGTTACGAGCTTCAAAAACAGGCAAGACTCCCAGAGACTTCTAAACCGGATTTATATCAAACATGGCCCTACTCTTTATTGCATGCATCACATAGCATTTTGCTACTCTCGCAATAACATTTGCTAACCATGTGTATGTGACCAATACATTTGATTTGATTTGATAAAACACAGCTTTTGTGATATGTGGCAAACAAACATTTTCTTCAAAGCAAGAGAGTAACAACAACAACTGTAGCTAGTGAAGTCAAATGAATAGTGCACGTACAGGTAACTGCCAAAATAAAGGAAACACTTGAGTAAATGAGGGATACAAAGTATATTGAAAGCAGGTGCTTCCACACAGGTGTGGTTCCTGAGTTAATTAAGCAATTAACATCCCATCATGCTTGAAGTCATGTATAAAAATGCCCAGTTGCCTATTATTTTGGCTACCATGGCCAGAAGAAGAGATCTCAGTGACTTTGAAAGAATGGTCTCAAATGAGTATAGGGGGTTTAAAGGGTGTGTGTGTGTGTGTGTGAGTCTCAGTCAACAGATCTCAACCCAATCAAACACTTATGGGAGATTGTGGAGCGACGCCTGAGACAGCATTTTCCACCACCATCAACAAAACACCAAATGATGGAATTTCTCGTGGAAGAAAGTTCCAGACACTTGTAGAATGTATACCAAGACACACTGAAGCTGTTCTGGCTGCTTGTGGTGGCTCAACACCCTATTAAGACACTTTATGTTGGCGTTTCCTTTATTTTGGCAGTTACCTGCATTTAAAAATGAACTGGGACTGTATTGTTTATGGATGACCCTTTATTGAGGTTTGTACGATAAATCTGTTAAATAATTTGCATTTTTTCATTTTCAAGATGTTTTGTATTTAGTGAGTGATTGTGGAACGTTGTTCTTAGATACACACCAGTTAACATGGCAGGATGATATAGAATCAGACTTTCTAGAGAACATGTCCATGTGCTTATTGGAAATTCTCCACTCGTAAAATGTAAACGCTAATCTCACATTGCCATTAGAACATTGTCATAACCATAAATAAACATGTTCAGTTCAAAGGTCTGTTTGGCTGACCCTCGATCTACTCTGGAAAAGCTTCAGCAGGAGACGCAACCTTTGCTGTCCTCTTGTGTAGTCGAGCATCTCATATCAGCGCTCCACCGCTGGGAAGGCGAGTGCACACGCCCTAATTGAAACCCTTTTGAGTTTATGAATAAGAAAACACTCAACGCTAGGCCTAACGCTGTCCGGCATTGCGAATGCGGGACGTGTAGAGTAAGGAAGCGCTGGCTGTTCAGGCTGGACTGTTATAGAACACACTGCAGGTGTGATTCATAGAACAAGCAGTTGTGAATGGCAGACGGCACCTTGTGTAAAACATTTTTTTCGAAATAAGGAAATCATTGGCCATGTCTGATACCGGAGGAGAGACACCGCTCACTAAACATGTTTAACATATTGGACAGGATACTGATCACTTGCGCAAACAGCACTTAGCTGTGACAAGGGAAGTTGTCAGTTCTTGACAACTAAACAAAAACAAAGCTGTGCCCTAATCCAAATCACCTTGTCACTTTCCCCTTCATCTGCATTGATCTGGAAAAGCGAAGAATATACTAGAACATTATTTTGGCAGGTTTTACCTAAGGGACTAGCTTTCACTTGATTATGTAACACAATGTTATTCCGATGTTGAAACTACATTGTAACTACACCGGTATAGAGCGACTTGATATTAAGTCTTTGTTGGTTATCTTGGTTGCATAAAGATGTGTTGAAGATAGACTGACACTGGCATCGTGGATGTTTAATAACGAGCTATGGAAGTGGAATGGGGGTGGGAGGAGGGAAGTAAGCTAATGCACACCCTCCACCACCTTCCAGTCACTAGCAGCTGTTCAGCACAGAGACTTGGCAGGTACTGATCACAAGGGAGTTAGCGGCTCTTCTCTTTTCCTCACCACATTCCTCCGCTATAGCGATGGCCTAATTTATCTGTCTCTCTCTTTCTCTCTCCCCACACTTCTCCTCTTTCAGCATCTCCGTATATGCACCTTTACCCATCGCATCAGGCCCAAACAGCGCCGTCGCCTTAGTTTTTGTTTTGTCAATTACTTTCCTGCCAATGGCGTCTGACAGACAGTGGTGTCTAAAAAAAAACTGCCGTCTGCCGATACGATTCGCAACTCCCTGTTCCACCGCTGTCAGGAGTCCGGACGGCTAATGATGTAGAGACAGACTGGCATAAAGACTATATTAGTCATTTTCTTCCTTCGACCGGGACACCGCCGCTGGTAAATACCTATGGATCCCGAGCAGATATTGTTCTCCTCCTTCTGAAATATGCCTCCAATTAGGCTGTCATATCGCTGCGCCCAGCCCATGTTCCATCCAGCGCCATTGCTCCGAGTGAGGAGAGAGAGGGGGAATCTGTCACAGCCATTCGTTTCATTCTGAAGGATGCCCCCTCAAAACGTCTCATTAGTCAAATAGATCTCATATTTTATTACGAGTCCCGTCTCAAATCTTCTGCAGTATATTCTGTAAGAGGAAAGATCTACTCCCACGTCTTAATACAAAGCCCACTTAATTACCATAGATAGTAGTCACATCAATTTCTCAACACAAGTCACATTTTTACATTGATATGCTATGTAACCCAATACAGAACTTACAGCAGGCGTTTACAGTGGATTGATCAAAGTCCAGTATTTTCGGTTTCTGCTTCATTATGCATTACTTTGTGGAAGCGTAATGGTCATTTGATTGTCGGCTATTAAATTGTATAAGCTTGTCTTTGCCTGCAGATCGTGACTCCATGAACTTAAATATACTGAATCACCCACTGATACTCTGTGGAGCATGACTGCTCATGTTCATGGCTGGCTTCTCCTAGCAGTATCACATATGGTATTTAGACAGGATATGTTCCACTTCTCTCCCTTTTGTGCTCTTAAAGTAACTCCCTCAACTCAAAACACCCCAAAGCTCAATTCTGACTTTTGTAGCCTCATTATCCTCTCAAATGTTCACCTTTTTGTTTCAACTACATGTACATCCATACATCCCTTGCTCGTTACTACTTGAGCTGATTAAAGGCAGCTAGCGCTAGCACCATTTGGGACGACCCGCCATGATAACAAGGCTGTGAGCCTGACAAACTGGCCAAGCAGGTGTTAGCGCTGGTGTCTGGGGAATCGGGACAGCTCTCAGCAGCCACGTTGGGGGGATCAGAGAGGCTTCATATATACCTGGTCATGTGGTGGAGTCACAGAGAGGCCCTCCCTCCCTTCTACCACACGCAATCTGTCCTGTTTCTGCTAACTGTTCCCTCTTTACGGATGCGAGTCCTCTGCACAGCCAATGGCTGCCAATGCACTCCACTCAGTGACATATGGGGGGATCATTCACTCCCACCCACATAAGTGTTTAATCATGATGCACTCGTGCTTCTCACACCTCATCGACTGAGGCATACATCACAAGGACGTTACAGAGTCTGTAACTGCTCTTAAAGCACTGCGGAAACACAGTGAGGAATGTTAATCCACTGTGACATCCTCATCCACTCTGGAAATAGGAATAGTCATATTGCTTTAGATGTAGATGCGTACATGTGATGTACATTTGAATAATTAAACATATTTTAGCTAATTTTACATTATCTACTTTCCTCGAGCTGGGGAAGTTCTTAATCAATGTTACTGACAAATAGCTTGTCCATTTATATCATAATTTATTGAATTAGAATTGCACTTATGTTAAATGCATATCACTAGGTGCATGTGATTAGCCACACAGCAAACACAAGCCCAGATAATATACAGTGGGGTTTGGAATTATTGGATCCCTTGATAAAGATGAGCAAAAAAAACTATAAATAAATAATACAAATACTGAGCTATATTGTATGCAATTTTTTTGGACAACTATATTATTTTCTATTCATATTTTGTTTAATTGTATCTGTGGTAGGACAATATTTATTTAGCCATAGTTGGTCTATTTGGCTTGCTTTGATGATGCGCTTGGTACTCAATTCACTAGAATACTATCCTTTATCTAGTTTCTTGACTGTGACCAGTTCCCTGAGGAAATGCTTAGTTCCTTCTCAACATATGGCTTGAGTTTTCAACCAATCATTATCCATGATATATTTTTCGGTGTCCCAGACAGTTTTCTCTACGGGGGCAATATACTGTAGTTTATCTTAACCAATCGTATTATTTTATTGTAAATAGTGTTTCAAAGTGAAATCATTACTACTGTTTAATAATTTAGCAGAACCTTTAGACCGTTCAGCCTTTCAAGCCATTAGTCTCCAGTGCAGGTGCGTGGGCCTGTATTTCAGGCCCTGTTTGTGGAGGAGGTATCGGCGAAATCAAAGTTAGCCGGAGCGCGGGGGGGAATTAACGTGTCCCACGGGTGCCGGGAGCTGAAGTAAGATGGATACAGCTGAGTGAGCCTTGTTAGAAAAAGAAGGAAAAGAGAAGAGAACGATGAAGCGTGAGAGATGGGGCTTGGGGCCCTTGGAGAAAGACCAGATGAAGGGAAGAGAATACCACCACACAGGGCCTTGTTGAACCAGTCAGCCCTCCAAAGAATGAGAGGCAGCCTCCTATCAAGTGACGATGAAGATTTAAAAAAACCTTGCCACTTCAAACTCGATGTTAGAACTGTAGACATCAAAACGTCGTTATCAGTTACGCAACATCCCCATCTCAATCCATCCGCCATTCCAGATTAAATGGAACTGTTATTTTCCTTTAATTTTCCAGGAAACCGTCAGTCTATGTTGGGTGTAGTAGATCGAGAGAGACTTCATTCGGTATCTTAGCCGTTGCAGTTCGTCCGATTTTCTAATCCACCTTTGAAGCCCCCCGTACATGTCTCGTATAAAGCAAAAGTGAACAGGGTAACCAGGCCTTGTGTTGTTGGCTGGGAATGAGTCGAAACCATGACTTTAAAATGGCACTCCTGATGGAGGGGAATTGACAGCCGAGGGTCGGAATTACTTCCAGGTCGCTGAGGAAGGTCACTGCTGAAGACAGTTGGGATTTACCAAAGGGACTCCTGTTAAATCAGCCGTGGTCCTTTTCTGCTCATATATTTTTAGCCTGCTTTTCAAGGCAAAGTCTGGTGGTTGATAGGACTACTACAAAGAAAATGTTTTAATGGATTTGACAGGTTGCTGTCAAAAGTGACATTGTTTGAATAGGAATCTATTGATTAGTCCCAGTTGAATATTTTAATAAGTTATCACAAACTTCAACCCTCTGGGTTATTTGTCATCTCATATGTCCCGTGAAGCTCAGTTGGTAGAGCAGGGCTGTGGGTTCGATTCCCACGGGGGGGCAGTATGAAAATGTATGCACTCACTAACTGTAAGTCGCTCTGGATAAGAGCGTCTGCTAAATGACCAAAAAAGTAAAAATAGTACAATTAAATGAATTCAAACAGTCCAGGCAGCCCAAAAAAGTAATTTTATAAATACAATTGTTTTAGCTTTTTTAATTACAAGTGCATACAGGACTTGGAAGGAAGACACAGCAGCATGTGGGTGAGGGATGAATCACAATGCATGCGTGTACACAGGGGTTAGGGTTCTGCAGGGAGTGTGCCCATAAGGTGGATAAAGATACGAGATGCCCAAGCTGTTCCCCAACGGAACATCTGACGGGCAAAATACAGGGATTAATCTCAACATAGAGGTGTGGACAACAGGTGCAGGACTCCAGGACCCAAGTTTGGAGTATCATCTGTATTGGATTTTAAGGCGTCAGGGTCATGAAGATGTATTAAATCCATTGGCTCCATAACTGTATTTTCCATGGGCCCTGTAACATGATTTTCAGTATGTTTCTTACCTCGGCATGCCTGCACTGTTCACCCTCTCAGTATGCTGATGTATAAATCCAATGCTATAATACCATTTTGGTGTTCAGGAGATCAACAGCTAAACATCTCTGATATTATCTGATGGGATGCTGTGAGCATCATAAAATGGGCAACTGCTTGGTGTGACGGTCGGTTGCCTTCTCTCCTAACTCATTTACAAGACGTGCATACTGTATGAAGCACGTGCAATATTCATTTCAAACTTGATAATTCAAGTGGTTTTGGAGAGGAGGAATTCTAAGGATAGTGACATAAGCAGGCATTTATCCATATTCAGATATTGTAGACTATGGCAGGTGGTGTCTTCTTACAATGACTCATGTACTTCTTGCTAACAGACTCCTAGGACACACGGACAAAAAAAAAACATTCATTTTTAGTTATATTATCCTTCTAATTCCTCGCAACAAACTGAATCAACACAATTATTAGGCAGGACCTGCTGTAATCACTCTAACTCTAAGCATCCATTTAATTACTGGAGTTTTAACAAAACATTATCTCGCTTGTATGCCGGTCACACAGAACAAGATTTGGCGAGGGCCTCCGCGATGATTGCGCTCGTAAATCTCACCATTAAAATCGGGAGCCATTATGCCTCGGCGCTCAAATGGCTTGTTCAACAAAACTCTAATCACATGCACAATTTTGCGTAGTTCATTACTGTAGTTCATTAAAAAGTGTGAGACAGGGCTCTGAGATTAGGAGGATTAATACACACACACAGAGAGAGAGGGAGAGAGAGAGAGAGCGAGAGAGAGCACTTTGAGTATTTAGGCTTGGGCCTATGCAAAATCAATTGGATTAGGGTGATACACAGTATGTTAAAATTAAAGTTGAATTTGCTGGATAAGCCACATCTTCCTCATTATATTGTCCAGATGTATTGACATTTCACCAGTGCTGGTAGTGAAATGGATTGGATATGATACCGTTGGAATCAGTGATACATATGTAATGGTGCATGATCAAATGTAGATTAAGATTAAGTAGGCTAGACAAGTACAATAGTGAGTGGACAAAAATGACAGGGAGGTTCTTGACTGTGGTTATGGACCCACATTTCATGTCAAAGCAATGCTGTGTAGTTGCTGAGATGGGAGAATAGTGTGGAAGGAGGGATATGTAGTGGGGGGTCTGTGGCCATGTGTCAAGCCCAGGGAATGGCCCCATGGTTTATGTGGTTTCAAAGGAAACACAGTTCAGTACCTCTCTCTCTTTTTTTTCTCTCTCTCTTTTTCTCTCTCTCTCTCCCCTATCCCTGTTTCTATCTCACCCTTTTCCTCACTCTATATCTCCCTATCACCATCACACTCTCTCTTCTACCACCCCCCTTCCTCCCCCTCCTCTCAGCCATGATAGTGTGTGACAACACACAGGCTCTCCACAGCAGGTGACCGCCTGGCAGGGACCTTGCTTTCTACGGTGCACTCTGCTCCCTCCAGCAAGTGTTGACCCTGGCTAACACACACACACTCATACATACTAACCGCTGAGTGTGTCAGATAGGTGATCCTACGACCTAAGCCCCGGTGTCCGACATGCTGAGTGGACACCCCGGGTAGTTACTGTGACAGGGAGGACAGCACCTTAGGGCTCTGTGTTGTGTTGTGAGTCCACATTACCACATGCAGCGTTGATGTCTGAAAACAGATACAAGTCGCAGTAACAACAACCAAGCACAGCATTGCAATCTTTCACATTGTCCCTGTAGAGAACGAATCATGGTTAATATTTTAATTGCATAAAGGGCAAGTTGTCTTCCGAGTCATTCTGAATTGCATTGCATCACTCCAGCATCCATTCCCCGCTCTCTTTAGCTTTAGATCTCGGAAACAAAATCACAACAATGCTCATTAACTTATTAATTATTATTATTATTATTATTATTTTTACCAGTTAAGTTGACTGAGAACTAGAACTGACCCCATTTAGTCAACTGGTCGATTGTTTGGTCGATAGACTGTTCGTCGACCGAGATTTCTTTATTCGTGCAGTAGCAATTAAGAAGAAAATATTATGGTGTACAAGACACCTGTCTGATTCGCGCCTGTCTGAGTGGACTGATCCATTGTGGAGACGTGGGGATGTCACAGTCCATCACTCTAAGACATGCTACTGAAATTGTATGTGGTTATATTATTTAAGAACAATGGTGCAACACTAATAAAAATAATATTATATTATACCCAATGCGCTTTCTCCCGCGTTGGATAGCGGTCGCTGTCCGAGGTTCTGAAACATCAGTGCGCTGTTGAATTGGCACCTTTTCCTAGACCATGTTGCTATGTGCATAATAGCAAAGTTAACCAGCATATTGGTGTTGAGAACAATGCGGCGGGGGCAGAAGCGGAGTTAGATGAGAAAGCAGCCGTTGCCTTAATTGTCTAAGTGAGGAGAGAGGAAACCCCAACTTAAATAGGTCTATAATCAATAGCGTAACAGTTAAATGGGCCTGGCTTTATAAATGATCCATATATATCTACAGAAATAAGACCGATCCTGCTTCTGTAGCCTGTTTGAGTGTTTGGTTAATAGCCTACTGATTCCATGAGCACCAAGCCTCACGCAACCTCAACATGTCGGATAAAGCAATTTCACAAATTCAGCTGTTTTTAATCTTTGCTGTGCTGTAATAAAGGCTTGACACTTTTTATTTTGTTAGAACAACCTCTCTGGTATTATTTATAATGTATTTAGTGTTGTTTACACTGTTCCAAATTTTCAGAAAAATTATATTAATAATAATAATAATAACCCTCCTTTTTCATGATCTCCTTCTTATTGTTATTATTACTATTATTATTATGATCATCATTATAATAATAAGTCATGTCATTATCATTAGTAGGCTTAGTATAGCAGCCTTGTATAACCACCATCGAGCTGTAGGCCTAAGAGCGCATCCTGTTTAGTCTTAATACTTACTTAGGCCTATACTTCAATAGTTATATAGGCTACTGTATCAATCAATCATTCCTTCGTTCATGTCGTCACACAGCATACGAGTCATTCATGATTTGAAATGCAATCATGCATTTTAGTTTAAAAATAAAATAACGAGTAAGTAGCGTAAACAATAAATAAACCGTTCCATTTTGGAAATTGCATTCACGAACGAATGCAACTGTTTTTAGTCTTTGCTGTAATAAAGACTTTACAAAAAAACGTTACAACAGACTCTCTGGTATGCTTGTATTTTATTGTGTTGTTAGTGTTATTTACATTGTTCCAAATGGTCAGAAAATTTATATTGTAATCTAACAGCACCTGTTTGGCACACATAATATGCACGCAGCGCTTGCTCATCACCTTCTTTTTCTTGATCTCCAGTATTTTCCACAAACAAGTCAAAATTCTTCCACACATCTGACTTCCCCTTTACCTCCTGAGCAACCAGTAAACATTACCCCAATTTCGTCCTCTGCATCCATTTTGCTGTCACATGTGTTACGGTGTTCAGAGTTTGTTATAACCAATTTATTGATGTGATTATGATATGCTTTAGGTCTTATTGGTCATGTGCATGCGATGCATACATGTGTCACATAAAGAGAGTAAGGGTTGAGGGAATAGGGTATGTTTTTCCTAAACAAATGGGGGATTTCGGTAACAGAACTTTTCAGTCAGAAATGGCTGTAATTATGTTGCAGCTTCAGCAACAAGGACAGCGCGATAAACACTGTTGATGTTCTGTGGTGGTCACTGCAGCAGGGAGGAGAGAGAGACAGCGGGTGCTAGTCACACAGTCACTCCAGTCTTAACACAGTCTGAGCCCAGCCCGGCACAATCAAATCAATTGCGGTCGGACTCCCTCTAGTCATTTGTGTGTCTTAATTATTTCATTAAAAAATGTGCTTAAAGCATCAGACAAGCTCAGTGCATATAGTTGATTAAAACACATAAGATGTGTCAATATATGGAAAAATACATGTTTTAAAATCTCGACCAATCAAATGGTCGAAAGAACAGATTACTCTTGGTCTACCAATATTTTTTGGTGTCTGGGACAGCCCTACTGAGAACACATTCTCATTTACAGCAACGACCTGTGGAATAGTTACAGGGGAGAGGAGGGGGAATGAATGAGCCAATTGGAAACTGGGGCTGATTAGGTGGCCATGATGGTATGAGGGCCAGATTGGGAATTTAGCCAGGACACCAGGGTTAACACCCCTACTCTTACAATAAGTGGCATGGAATCTTTAGTGACCACAGAGAGTCAGGACACCCGTTTAACGTCACATCCGAATGACGACACCCTACACAAGGCAATGTCCCCAATCACTGCCTTAAGGCATTGGAATATTTTTTTTAGACCAGAAGAAAGAGTGCTTCCTACTGGACCTCCAACACTACTTCCAGCAGCATCTGGTTTCCCATTCAGGGACCGACCAGGACCAACCCTGCTTAGCTTCAGAGGCAAGCCAGCAGTGGGTATGCAGCTGGCCCATGAGTGTTTATACAAGATATGTTCCATCTCAGTTTTTTTGGGCGAGCCAAAATAAGCCCTGTACATGTCAGTTGACCGTGTCCAGAATACAAAAAAAATCCCTCAGAAAAAAAAGAAAGTTGTAAATTCCGGCTACATATATCGACGCTGATAAGTCGGGCGCCAGTCGTTTGTCTCCTGTCAAAACCAGTGTCGAAGCCTCCTCTTCTCCCTGATCACGCTTGGCAGTTTGTAGTGTGTATATGTGAAGTTAAAAGGCAAGCGCCTTCTCCTCTGACAGCCAGCCCAATTCCTTAGAGGGGAGCATATTTTTCACGAAGGGCGCCGTCCGTCTGCGGTGAAAAGCTTAATGTCAAGGGGGGGGGGGAACATTATATCTTCTCTCCTCTCTAATCAGGCTGATATGGCCGCTGATTGATTACATGAATTATGTCCTTGTTAGATGCGTCAGAATATCAGAATCGACACGAAGTCCTAGTCAAAATATCCTATAGGATTAGTGATTTTCCAATAGAATCCTGTAGGATTTTTGCAATCCTATAGGATTTTGTATCACCTCTATCAGAATCCTATTGGAATCATATTGGACTACTTCTTTTCCTATTGGAAATCAAAAGTAATCTGATTAGATCCACATTCTTTTTTTCTATGATTTTATTTGTTCTTTTTTTTAACAATACAAAACATACACATACAAATGACAATATTTAGACGCACACAAACATCCACAACATCACACCTGCCCAGACCCACCTACCCCCATACCCCCATCTCCAGTGCCCGCATCACTCTCCGCCACATGGCCTCAAACTGCACTTTCAACATTTAGATAATAAAGCATTTGACCTTTCGAATGTGTTAACGATGGAGAATTGGTTGATTTCCATGTTTTAAGTATACATTTTTTTCTAGATGATTGATGAGAAAAGTCGTCCAACCCATCGGGTATCTCACTGCACCCTCATATGCCATGTTTTGAAATATGCAGACAGACTGATTAAAAGTACATTTATCCTATAGGTCTTGTAGGATTTTGTCACACCAACATTAATCACAACATTTTTGTTGATCGGAAACAACAGTTCTATACTGTATAATTTCTGTTTTATTCACCCTACAAGAAAGCCTGTTCCTTTAAACCTCTAGCGCCCTCAAACTCAACTCTGGACCTCGAAGCCAGTTCCACTGCATTTTTTCATTGTTCCTTCTAGTCAGGGACTGATTTAGACCTGTGACACCGGGTGTGTGCAATTAATTATCAGGTAGAACAGAAAACCAGCAGGCTCCGGACCTCGTAGGGTAAAAGTTGAGTACCCTTTCTCTAGAGTCTAAGCCCTGACTAAGCTGGGGGAGGGGTGGGTTCTACTAAGCTAACATTTGTAATTGTTTTAAGATGGTCATACCAAGGATCATTTAGCTATTTGATTTGGAATTTTAAGACCGCTTAAGGTATCCAAAATATACAAATAAATGATTTGATGAAACATTGAATTTGGCATTACTGCTATTAGCCCATATTTTTTTACATGTATTTAGCCCCTTATTTTAGGCACTAAACTATCTCCATATACAGTATACTTCCATATTTTTTTTTTATCTGGTACCGGGGACCTTCAGACGAGTCTTTTGAGGCTTGTGGGCGTCCTAAAGTAAAACACAGAGGGGTCATAATATTTTGTAGGCCAAATTGTTCGGATGCTTTAGATGTTTTCGTGAAAGGATTGATGTTCGGGATGTCTCATGGTCTGACAAACACCGCTGTGACTCTGCCACCTTTCACCGCAGACGCGGAAGGGTGATATCGACAGATGTGGTGTATTGAGACGCATCCAGGCCTCGAATTTCCCATGACCTATGGGGACATATGGGGTAAACAAAACATAAAGTCAAAAATACAACAGAAAATATATATACAGTGTGTGCGAATGTAGTAAGTTATGTTGGTAAGTCAAAAATAGGCCATAGTGCAAAATAGTTACAATTTCGTATAATACTGGAATGATAGATGTGCAAAAGATGATGTGCAAATAGAGATACTGGGGTGCAAATGAGCAAAATAAATAACAATATGGGGATGAGGTAGTTGGGTGGGCTAATTTCAGAAAGGCTGTGTACAGGTGCAGTGATCGGTAAGCTGCTCTGACAACTGACGCTTAAAGTTAGTGAGGGAGATAAGAGTCTCCAGCTTCAGAGATTTTTGCAGTTCGTTCCAGTCATTGGCAGCAGAGAACTGGAAGGAATAGCGGCCAAAGGAGGTGTTGGCTTTGGGGATGACCAGTGAGATATACCTGCTGGAGCGCAGACTACGGGTGGGTGTTGCTATGGTGACCAGTGAGCTAAGATAAGATGGGGATTTGCCTAGCAGTGATTTATAGATGACCTGGAGCCAGTGGGTTTGGCGACGAATATGTAGTGAGGGCCAGCCAACAAGAGCGTACAGGTCACAATGGTGGGTAGTATATGGGGCTTTGGTGACAAAACGGATGGCACTGTGATAGACTACATCCAATTTGCTGAGTAGGGTGTTGGAGGCTATTTTGTAAATGACATCGCCGAAGTCAAGGATCGGTAGGATAGTCAGCTTTACGAGGGCATGTTTGGCAGCATGAGTGAAAGAGGCTTTGTTGCGAAATAGGAAGCCAATTCTAGATCTAACTTTTGATTGGAGATGCTTAATGTGAGTCTGGAAGGAGAGTTTACAGTCTAACCAGTCACCTAGGTATTTGTAGTTGTCCACATACTCTAGGTCAGACCCGCCAAGAGTAGTGATTCTAGTCGGGTGGGCGGGTGCAAGCAGCGTTTGGTTGAAGAGCATGCATTTCGTTTTACTAGTGTTTAAGAGCAGTTGGAGGCTACGGAAGGAGTGTTGTATGTCATTGAAGCTCGTTTGGAGGTTTGTTAACACAGTGTCCAATGAAGGGCCAGATGTATACAAAATGGTGTCGTCCGCATAGAGGTGGATCCAAGCGTCACCAGCAGCAAGAGCGACATAATTGATATACACAGAGAATAGAGTCAGCCCGAGAATTGAACCCTGTGGCACGCCCATAGAGACGGCCAGAGGTCCAGACAACAGGCCCTCCGATTTGACACATTGAACTCTATCTGAGAAGTAGTTGGTGAACCAGGCGGGGCAGTCATTAGAGAAACCAAGGCTATTTAGTCTGCCAATAAGAATGCGGTGGTTGACAGAGTCGAAAGCCTTGGCCAGGTCGATGAAGACGGCTGCGCAGTACTGTCTTTTATCGATCGCGTTTATAATATCGTTTAGGACCTTGAGCGTGGCTGAGGTGCACCCATGACCAGCTCGGAAACCGGATTGCATAGCGGAGAAGGTACGGTGGGTTTCGAAATGGTCGGTGATCTGTTTGTTAACTTGGCTTTCAAATACTTTCGAAAGGCAGGGCAGGATGGATATAGGTCTATAACAGTTAGGATCTAGAGTGTCACCCCCTTTGAAGAGGGGCATGGGCAAGTTGCAGCGGAGGGTGCAGAGCTGGTGGCCGGGGTAGTGGTAGCCAGGTGGAAAGCATGGCCAGCCGTAGCAAAATGCTTGTTGACATTCTCGATTATTGTAGATTTATCGGTGGTGACAGTGTTTCCTAGCCACAGTGCAGTGGGCAGTTGGCAGGAGGTGCTCTTATTTTCCATGGACTTTACAGTGTCCCAAAACTTTTTGGAATTAGTGCTACAGGATGCAAATTTCTGTTTGAAAAAGCTAGCCTTTGCTTTCCTAACTGATTGTGTATATTGGTTCCTGACTTCCCTAAAAAGTTGCATATCGCGGGGGCTGTTCGATGCTAATGCAGTACGCCACAGGATGTTTTTGTGCTGGTCAAGGGCAGTCAAGTCTGAGGAGAACCAGGGGCTATATCTGTTCTTAGTTCTGAATTCTTTGAATGGGGCATGCTTATTTAAGATTGAGAGGAAAGCACTTTTAAAGAACAACCAGGCATCCTCTACTGACGGAATGAGGTCAATATCCATCCAGGATACCCGGGCCAGGTCAATTAGAAAGGCCTGCTCGCTAAAGTGTTTTTAGGGAGCGTTTGACAGTGATGAGGGGTGGTCGTTTGATCGTGGACCCATTACGGACACAGGCAATAGGGCAGTGATCGCTGAGATCCTGGTTGAAGACATCGGAGGTGTATTTAGAGGGTACATTTGTCAGGATGATATCTATGAGGGTGCCCATGTTTACAGATTTAGGGTTGTACCTGGTAGGTTCGTTGATAATTTGTGTGAGATTGAGGGCATCTAGTTTAGATTGTAGGTTGGCCGGGTTGTTAAGCATATCCCAGTTTAGGTCACCAAGCAGTATGAACTCTGAGGATAGATGGAGGGCAATCAGTTCACATATGGTGTCCAGGGCACAGCTCGGGGCTGAGGGGGGTCTGTAGCAAGCGGCAACAGTGAGAGACTTATTTCTGGAAAGGTGGATTATAAGTAGTAGAAGCTCAAGCTGTTTGGGCACAGACCTGGATAGTACGATAGAGCTCTGCAGGCTATCTCTACAGTAGATCGCAACCCCACCCCCTTTGGCAGTTCTATCGAGACGGAAAATGTCGTAGTTGGGGATGGACATTTCAGAATTTTTGGTGGCCTTCCTAAGCCAGGATTCAGACACTGCTAGAACATCAGGGTTGGCGGAGTGTGCTAGCGCAGTGAATAACTCAAACTTAGGAAGGAGGCTTCAGATATTAATGTGCAAGAAACCAAGGCTTTTACAATTACAGAAGTCAACAAATGATAACACCTGGGGAGTAGGAGTGATACTGGGGGCTACAGGGCCTGGGTTAACCTCTACATCACCAGGGGAACAGAGGAGGAGTAGAATAAGGATATGGCTAAAGGCTTTAAGTACTGGTCTTCTAGTGCGTTGGGTACAGAGAAAAAAAAGGGCAGGTTTCCGGGCGTTGTAGAATAGATTCAGGGCATTATGTACAGAAAAGGATATGGAAGGATAGGAGTACAGTGGAGGTAAACCTAAGCGTTGGGTAACGATGAAGGAGATAGCATCACAGGAGGCACCGATTGAGTCTGTCTCTGCGTGTATGGGGGGTGGGACAAAAGAGCCATCTAAGGCAGGTTAAGCTGGGCTGGGGGATCTACAGTGAAATAGTACAATACGAAATAAGCGAAACAGCAATAAGCAAGGCATATCGACATGGGAGAGAGGCATAAAGCAATCACAGGTGTAATTCGAGAGAGCTAAGACAACAGCTGGTAATGGCGACAAAGTTTGGGCTGAGGCTAAACATAAACAGGATGCGGTACCGTAAAATGGAACAGTCCAGCAGGCATCAGCTGTATAGCTGAGTTATCATAAGGTCCAGTGAACAGCAATAGGAGAGTTCGGAGGTAGTTCGGGGGCTGCTACAGCACTAGCTAGCAAGAGGCCACGGCTAGCGTGTGCTAGCGGGCCGGGGCTAGCAGATGGATCTTCGTGGTCGATGTCGTAACGGGAAGCCTGTTGTAACCACATCAGACGATTTCGTCGGCAGACCAGTCGTGTTGGATCGGCGGGGATCCGTGTCGACACTAGGAGGTCCCGTCCGGTTGACAAGGAGGTAGATAGCCGGGAGATGGGTCTGGCTCAAGGCTAACTCAGGGCTGATTACCCAACCACAAAACGTCAATTTGGTTGCAGCTAGCTAGTAGCGATGAATCCGGTGTTAATGATTAAGTGATTCCGGCAGAAAAAACAATATGTTCAGGGTCGATAACGTGCTGTGCTGACAGTGCAGACTGGCAAAATAATAGTCCAGGCTAGAGCTGGCTGGCTGGTATGTAGTGCAGGCCACGGCCACGGACAATGGTGAAGACCGCTAAACGGTGGCTAATAGCAAGTAGCTAGTTAGCTGGCTAGCGATGATCCGTTGTTAAGGTCCAGTTGTTCCGGCAGAAAATCCGATATACTCTGGCTCGATAGCGCGATGTGCAGACTGGCCGACAATTGTCCAGGCTAGAGCTGGCTATTAGGAAGTGCAGGCCACGGCCACGGACAATGGTGAAGACCGCTAAACGGTGGCTAATAGCAAGTAGCTAGTTAGCTGGCTAGCTGGCTAGCTGGCTAGTTTCAGCCAGAGGTTCTGGATAAAAATGTATGAAGAAACAACAGAATCCGTTCCACATTGGGTGAGGCGGGTTGCAGGAAAGTATATTTAGTTAAAGGATGGAAAGTGAGATTGAAAAAATAGAAAGTGAGGCAAAAAAACAAAACAGGCTATTTACATAAAGGACACTACAGAAAACACGACTGCACTGCTATGCCATCTTGGATTCAGAATGAATCCAGATATACAGGTTTCAATGGCATATGAGGAAGTGTTTATAAAATAATCCCCTTAACATTCCTATGGTCAGAACACGGAAAGACATGCCTCATAAAATTACAAAAAACTTCCAGGTTTTAAACAATTACGTTTACGGTTAAATAGTTTCAAAATGTTGACTGCCTCCCCTCAGATTGCAAGGTGGGTGATGTTGTGGTGTGCAACATGCACTGGACTTTCTCTCCTGTCTGAACGAACAGTGCCTCGAGTATGACAGAATCAAGCCTTTAGACGTTAATATTAGTTATCCTACTTTATATTTGTCAAACATGACTGCCGTTTAATCTATATAAAGTTTAGTTACATTTTCTGGCACCTCCCTCCTGTCAGCATCAGTCTGGACATGACATTTACATTTTTACATTTTAGCCATTTTAGCAGACGCTCTTATCCAGAGCAACTTACCGTTAGTGAGTGCATACATTTTCATCCTGGCCCCCTGTAGGAAACGAACCCACAACCCTGGCGTTGCAAGCGCCATGCTCTACCAACTGAGTGACACAGACTCAAATAAAATAAAATTGTATTTGTCACATGCGCCGAATACAACAGGTGTAGACCTTACAGTGAAATGCTTACTTCCAAGCCCTTAACCAACAATGCAGTTTTAAGAAAGAATACCAAAAAAATACCCCAAAAACATTAAATAAAAAAATACAAAGAAATAAAAGTAACAAATAATTAAAGAGCAGCAGTAAAATAACAATATACAGGGGGTACCGGTACCGAGTCAATGTGTGGGGGCACCGGTTAGTTGAGGTAATTTAGGTAATATGTACATGGAGGTAGAGTTATTAAAGTGACTATGCATAGAGTAGCAGCAGCGTAAAAGAGGGGGGGGGGGTAGAAGCTGTTTAGATGTTCAGGAGTCTTATGACTTGGGGGTAGAAGCTGTTTAAAAGCCTCTTGGACCTAGACTTGGCAGTCCGGGACCGCTTGCCATGCGGTAGCAGCGAGAACAGTCTATGACTAGGGTGGCTGGAGTCTTTGACCATTTTTAGGACCTTCCTCTGACACTGCCTGGTATAGAGGTCCTGGATGGCAGGAAGCTTGGCCCCAGTGATGTACTGGGCCGTACACAATACACTCTGTAGTGCCTTGCGGTCGGAGGCCTAGCAGTTGCCATACCAGGCAGTGATGCAACCAGTCAGGGTGCTCTCGATGGTGCAGCTGTAGAACCTTTTGAGGATCTGAGGACCCATGCCAAATCTTTTCAGTCTCCTTAGGGGGAATACGTTTTGTCGTTCCCTCTTCACGACTGTCTTGGTGTGCTTGGACCATGTTAGTTTGTTGGTGATGTGGACACCAAGGAACTTGAAGCTCTCAACCTGCTCCACTACAGCCCCGTCGATGAGAATGGGGCGTGCTCGGTCTTCTTTTTTTTCCTGTAGTCCACAATCATCTCCTATGTCTTGATCACTTTGAGGGAGAGGTTGTTGTCCTGGCACCACACGGCCAGGTCTCTGACCTCCTCCCTATATGCTGTCTCGTCATGGTCGGTGATCAGGCCTACCACTGTTGTGTCATCTGCAAACTTAATGATGGTGTTGGATTCGTGCCTGGCCATGCAGTCATGAGTGAACAGGGAGTACAGGAGGGGACTGATCACTCACCCCTTAGGGTCCCCCGTGTTGAGAATCAGCGTGGTGGATGTGTTGTTACCTACCCTTACCACCTGGGAGCAGCCCGTCAGGAAGTCCAGCATCCAGTTACAGAGGGAGGTGTTTAGTCCCAGGATCCTTAGCTTAGTGATGAGCTTTGAGGGCACTGTGGTGTTGAATGCTGAGCTGTAGTCAATGAATAGTATTCTCACGTAGTTGTTCCTTTTGACCAGGTGTGAAAGGTCAGTGTGGAGCGCAATAGAGATTGCATCATCTGTGGATCTGTTGGGGCGGTATGCAAATTGGAGTGGGTCTAGGGTTTCTGGGATAATGGTGTTGATGTGAGCCATGACCAGCCTTTCAAAGCACTTCATGGCTACAGACGTGAGTGCTACGGGTCGGTAGTCATTTAGGCAGGTTACCTTATTGTTCTTGGGCACAGGGACTATGGTGGTCTGCTTGAAACATGTTGGTATTACAGACAGGGAGAGGTTGAAAATGTCAGTGAAGACACTTGCCAGTTGGTCAGCGCATGCTCGGAGTACACGTCCTGGTAATCCATTTGGCCCTGGTGCTTTGTGAATGTTGACCTGTTTAAAGGTCTTACTCACATCGGCTACGGAGAGCGTGATCACACAGTCGTCCGGAACAGCTGATGCTCTGCAGGTGATAGCCAATATGAATAGGCTATCACCTACACTTTGACATGTAGGCTAATTATTTATTTACGTTTACATACGCAGTTTTTTCTTAACAGAATAGCTTGTGTTTTTACGTTTTCAGATCAATTTAATTGGCTATGTTGGTTAATGGCGTTGGTGCCCTAGCAGATGGCCTTGGTACCCTGGCAGATTGGGCACCTCCTGAAGGCCAGATGGCCTTGGTACCCTGGCAGATTGGGAACCTCCTGAAGGCCAGATGGCCTTGGTACCCTGGCAGATTGGGCACCTCCTGAAGGCCAAATGGCCTTGGTACCCTGGCAGATTGGGCACCTCCTGAAGGCCAAATGGCCTTGCCCCTAAAATCACGACATTTCCAGGCCTGGACGCAGCCCATGCAAAAAAGAAACAGATATTAAACAGACAATGGTGATTTTTGTATTATGTTAATTAGATTTCCGCTGCATTGCGGAAATTGTAGGAGAAGGGTTAAGAGTGACTGATGACGTTAGAGCTATCATGAGCTCACAGTGTTAATTAGCCTAAAGCCCAAGTCCAGCTCGCCACCTTTGGCTTTGCAGAGAATCTCGCGTTTTCTAACATTATTATTCTAACTGTTTTATCAACTGTGTGTGAATGCAAGAACTGTGAGCACAGTATTTGTTTCCTTATGTTTCCTTACGAAGTTGCCAATGTTTTAGTTATATTTCCGTCACTGTATAGCGTTTTATACACTTGTTTTTATACTAGGTAAGAAACTACTGTTAGACTAATTTTGGCTGTCAGCTGACTAGCTAGCTAGCTAAGTTGTAGCCATTTGTCATTTTTTTCACTTTATTGTTATAGCAGATGAGAAAAGTTGTTTCTTTTTTGTTATTGCTAAATATACTGTATGTGCCTTATTATAGGCAAGTCAACCCCTTTTCATGATTTCGGGTAGATCCCTAGTAGGAAAATCCTATCAGATTTTGGGACCAGTCCTATTGGACTCCTATAGGATTCTGTACTATAGGATTTGATCATACAGTGCCTTCGGAAAGTATTCAGACCCCTTGTCTTTTTCCACATTTTGTTACATTAGAGCCTTATTCTAAAATTGATTTTTTTTAAATAATATCCTCAGCAATCAACACACAATACCACATAATGACAAAGCGAACACAGGCTTTTTAGAAAATGTTTCAAATGTATGAAAAATAAAAAACAGAAATACCATATTTATGTAAGTATTCAGACCCTTTGCTATGAGACTCGAAATTGAGATCAGGTGCATCCTGTTTCCATTGATCATCCTTGATGTTTCTACAACTTGATTGGAGTCCACCTGTGGTAAATTAAATTGATTGGACATGATTTGGAAAGGGACACACGTGTCTATATAAGGTCCCACAGTTGACAGTGCATGTCAGAGCAAAGCCATGAGGTCGAAAGAATTGTCCGTAGAGCTCCGAGACAGGATTGTGTCGAGGCACAGATCTGGGGAAGGGTACCAAAAAAATTATGCAGCATTGAAGGTCTCCAAGAACACAGTGGCCTCCATCATTCTTAAATTGAAGAAGTTTGGAACCACCAAGACTCTTCCTAGAGCTGGCCTCCCGGCCAAACTGAGCAATCGGGGGAGAAGGGCCTTGGTCAGGGAGGTGACTCTGACAGAGCTCTAGAGTTCCTCTGTGGAGATGGGAGAAACTTCCAGAAGGACAACCATCTCTGCAGCACTCCACCAATCAGGTCCTTTAATATAGAATGGCCAGACGGAAACCACTCCTCAGTAAAAGGCACATGACAGCCCGCTTGGAGTTTGCCAAAAGGCGTCTAAAAACTCTCAGACCATGAGAAACAAGATTCTCTGGTCTGATGAAACCAAGTTTTAACTCTTTGGCCTAAATGCCAATCATCACGCCTGGAGGAAACCTGGCACCATCACTACAGTGAAGCATGGTGGTGGCAGCATCATGCTGTGGGGATGTTTTTCAGCGGCAGGGACTGGGAGACTAGTCAGGATCGAGTGAAAGATGAACGGAGCAAAGTACAGAGAGATCCTTGATGAAAACCTGCTCCAGAGCCCTCAGGACCTCATACCTGGGCGAAGGTTCACCTTCCAACAGGACAACGACCCTAAGCACACAGCCAAGACAACGCAGGAGTGGCTTCGGGACAAGTCTCTGAATGTCCTTGAGTAGCCCAGCATAGAGCCTGGATTTGAACCCGATCGAACATCTCTGGAAATACTTGATAATATCTGTGCAGCAATTCTCCCTATCCAACCTGACAGAGCTTGAGAGGATCTGCAGAGAGGAATGGGTGAAACTCCCGAAATACAGGTGTGCCAAGCTTGTAGCGTCCTACCCAAGAAGACTTGTGGCTGCCAAAGGTGCTTCAACAAAGTACTGAGTAAAGGGTCTGAATACTTATGTAAATGTGATATTTCTGTTTTTAATTTTTTATACATTGTCAAACATTTCTTAAAACCTGTTTTTGCTTTGACATTATGGGGTATTGTGTGTAGATTGATGAGGGGAAAAAGAACAATTTCATCAATTTTAGAATAAGGCTGCAACATCACAAAATGTGGAAAAAGTCAAGGGGTCTGAATACTTTCCGAATGCACTGTATAGGATCCTATATGATTCCAGTATAAGAATCCAATAAAAAAATCCTATCCGATTTTGGAACCAGTCCTATTGGACTCCTATAGGATGCTATATTAGGATAGGTTCTTATAGGATAGGTTCTAAAATCTAATAGGATTTTCTATTGGAATTGTTTATTTTTTTATCCTATAGGATTTCTTTACTAGGGAGGCGTCCAGACTGACTGCGTTCCTTCAGACAAGGGTAATTTGCCTCTCATAAATAGAATAAACCTGGTTAAACGGTTGAGCTGAACTGTCTCGGTGCTCCGGGCGTACTTGTGAAGACTTGAAATGGACTTCGGTTAGGTTGAGTACCTTGCAAGTAATGGGTACTGTAATGGGCGACTGTCTGGCAGCTGAAATCTAAATAGGGCTGATAATATATGCTTAGTAAGTGTAATAACCATGTTCTATTGAAGCACTTTATTAGTCATTAGGTCATGAAATGATCATTAATAAAGCATTTACTAACGGTAGTTAACTTTGTAACAATGTTTTTGAATAACCTGTGTGTGATTCATAGTGCATTATCTGACACCGCATTGAATTATATACTATAACCATTCACAACAGCTCATGGCCCCTTATAAAATACATTAATTGCATACATGTCTAAGAATTGGATTCAGAATGCATAACAAACAGGTCGTACATAGCTGTTGCTATATATTTTGTGTATTCCATGACAGCAGTCACAATAACATATTTCTACCACAAATCCCTCTCATAAACACTGGGTCAGGAGCACTGTTTGGAAGCTCATGAAATCTCAAGTAGACCAAGTCAATCACAAACATACACTTTTGAGCTTGCTAGACCTTCCAATTGAAACAGACGATGAGGAACGTATAGACTGGCGTATTGTAATCGCAATAGTTGTTGGTAACTGTCCTCACTGTATTATTAAAAACACTCAAACACTCATTGTACTCTAAATACATGTCCTATAGTAGCAGGTAAACTATTGAGACTCCATTGAGAGAACAGAGGGAAAAGGGTATTTTACTGGGTGAGGTGAACACATGCTCTTCCAGCTGTGACGTCTAACAGGGGTGGAGGTGTAATAGGTAGCATTCGTTCACCTTCCCCTCAGCTCAACACAACCTGACACCAGCTGTAGATTGTCTGCCCGGCAAGTCATGTGTGGTAATAACAATGAAGTACATTAAAACAAATCTGCAGTCACACTACTGAGTGAGTAAATGAGAGGGAGGGAGAGAGAGAGGGGGGGAGAGAGAGGGAGAGATGGAGGGAGGGAGAGACAGAAATAAAAAGAAAGGGGGGGGGGAGACCGACACAGAGAGCGAGGAAAGGGGAAGAGAGAGAGGAAGAGAGGCAGAGAGCTTCTAACAAAAGAACCCAGGCAAGTGATGCACCTCAGAAGGCATATGAGCTGTGTAACAGTCAAACAGCCCTGGTCCTTCAGACGATTCACCAAGCTCCTTTCTCCTCTCCACAGGTCATGACAGGGCAAACCCTTATCTTTCTCAGTGGCTGAGAACACCCTGTCTCTCACAAAATAGCATACTTAATAAACGCCTCCCCTCCTCTCCTCACCCCCAACCATAAGCTCCCTCCTGCTACATTTAACCACAGTTCCCATTTAGTCAGTGAGGAGGAAAGAAATGGAATGGACGATGGTCATAGTTAGCCAAAGAAGGATTCGTCTTCATGAGTATTGGCCATAATGGCCGCCACAAGGCAGATTTGAAGTTTCGGAAGAGTAAGCGAGCACGGAAAGATAGCCTCTAAATAGGTCAAAAACAAGTATGAATATGTTTTCCTTGGCTTTTTATTCTCAGTTTTTTCGTCTAATCTTGATTTAATAAGGGTGAAGTTAGAGAAGGTTTAATTTTCTCTCTCTCCCCTGTCCTCTTTACACAGAGAGCGTTAACTAACAGTGTTGTGAACGGTATGAAGTCCGTCACCAACTCATAAATATCCTCTCAGTGAGCCACATGTTTGCTCGCTTTCATGTTTGTTTGTTTCCCAGTGATATTTTGGTCCATTAATCCATATAGTTCTGCACTGTTTCTCCCTCTTTCTCCCTCTTATGTACAATATTCCACTTCGTTGTAATGAATCCTCATGTATTTCTCACCCATTTCTCCCACACTCTCACCCATTTCTCCCACACGCGTTCTTAGCCCATGTTGTGTAATGTTACATGCACAGTAGGCAGTTATTTTGAGCAGTTCAAAATGCCCCTCTGCAAATACTTGACACATCATACTCATGTCTCTTGAGGCAGCTCCACATCATATTTAATTCTCTCTAGGCAGAGTAGATTTTTGATTACAGCTACGAAGCACCAAGGGCATGGAATTGTCTCTGCGTTTCATAACACCCTACCGCCACTAGCACCACACCTGCAGGGCGACGTTCCAACCAATCACCTTCTCTAGCATCTCTCAAAGCTGAGAAAGCCTAGTAATAATACTACTAAGAAAAGCTATGAAAGGATAATAATAAAAATAGGAAGGGGAAGAAGCGTGTGTGAGGATATTCAAGGTGCCATCATTTGATGCGCCTGGCATATGCACCGTGACGTGTGAAGGAGGGAGATAATCCAACAACATACTGTATGTCTGTCTCTGTGTCTGGCTGTTATGTCAAGTGTAAGCTTTACTAAGCACACCAGGTGACTACAGCAGTCCACCAGATGTTGATGATTGTTTAGTCACTATTCATTTTGTTGAACACAGAGATTGATGAAAGTGATGAAAGTACAGGTCGCTATGTGGTTAAAATTCCCTCTGTTACCTTGTTCTCTCATCTTTAACAAATAGAAAGGACTATAATGATGGTATCTAGTGTCATCAAGAAAGTAATTTCTTCAGTTGATGCCTATAGAAGTATATTCCCAATAATACATCCCGATTTTAAAATACTTCAGTGGGCACAGCAAATGAAATAGCATCTAAGGTCATTCAAAGCTGTCAAGTATAGTTCATAGACCATAGAGAAGTCAATACTACTCAACACAGAGATCCAGAGGACTAGGACAATGACTAAATGCACTCCGCGGAGTCGGGTTCTCATTCCTCTAATGGATCATTTTTCACCTGGCATCTCGGCACTCTAAGATCAACTGAGAGGGATCAGGCCTATTGATCTGGGCTTCCACGCCGATTCCAATCGATGAGATTCTCTGCATTATAAACCACTGACCCCAATTCCAGCAGCACACCTCAATGTGATCTCGCGCATTGCTCGGAATCTGTCGTTCAGAGCGTTGCATAATTAATTTATGTTGATGCAATTGATTTGCCTTTCTAATTAGCCCAATGTTGATGCAATTTACTTGTCTTTTTAAGCATTCGTTGACATGTACAGTTGAAGTCGGAAGTTTACATACACCTTAGCCAAATACATTTAAACTCAGTTTTTCACAATTCCTGACATTTAATCCTAGTAAAACTTCCCTAACTTAGGTCAGTTAGGATCACCACTTTATTTTAAGAATGTGAAATGTCAGAATACTAGTAGAGAGAATGGTTTATTTAAGCTTTTATTTATTTAATCACATTCCCAGTGGGTCAGAAGTTTACGTACCCTCAATTAGTATTTGGTAGCATTGCCTTTAAATTGTTTAACTTGGGTCAAATGTTTCGGGTAGACTTCGCACAATAAGCTGGTGTAACTGAGTCAGGTTTGTTGGCCTCCTTGCTCGCACACGCTTTTTCAGTTCTGCCCACACATTTTCTGTAGGATTGAGGTCAGGGCTTGGTGATGGCCACTCCAATACCTTGACTTTGTCATCCTTAAGCCATTTTGCCACAACTTTGGAAGTATGATTGGGGTCATTGTCCATTTGGAAGACCCATTTGTGACCAAGCTTTAACTTCCTGACTGATGTCTTGAGATGTTGCTTCAATATATCCACATAATTTTCCTTCCTCATGATGCCATCTATTTTGTGAAGTGCACCAGTCCCTCCTGCAGCAAAGCACACCCACAGCATGATGCTGCCACCCCCGTGCTTCACGATTGGGATGGTGTTCTTCGGCTTGCAAGGCACCCCCTTTTTCCTCCAAACATAACAATGGTCATTATTGCCATCTATTGCTATTTTTGTTTCATCAGACCAGAGGACATTTCTCCAAAAAGTACGATCTTTGTCCACATGTGCAGTTGCAAACCGTAGTATGGCTTTTTTATGGCGGTTTTGGAGCAGTGGCTTCTTCCTTGCTGAGCGGCCTTTCAGGTTATGCCAATATAGGACTCGTTTTACTGTGGATATAGATACATTTGTACCTGTTTCCTCCAGCATCTTCACAAGGTCCTTTGCTGTTGTTTTGGGATTGATTTGCACTTTCCGCACCAAAGTACGTTCATCTCTAGGAGACAGAACTCGTCTCCTTCCTGAGCGGTATGACGGCTGCGTGGTCCCATGGTGTTTATACTTGCGTACTATTGTTTGTACAGATGAACGTGGTACCTTCAGGTGTTTGGAAATTGCTCCCAAGGATGAACCAGACTTGTGGAGGTCTACAAACATCCACAGGTACACCTCCAATTGACTCAAATAATGTCAATTAGCCTATCAGAAGCTTCTAAAGCCATGACATCATTTTCTGGAATTTTCCAAGCTGTTTAAAGACACAGTCAACTTAGTGTATGTAAACCTCTGACCCACTGGAATTGTGATACAGTGAATTATAAGTGAAATAATCTGTCTGTAAATAATTGTTGGAAAAAATACTTGTGTCATGCACAAAGTAGATGTCCTAACCGACTATAGTTTGTTAACAAGAAATTTGTGGCGTGGTTGAGAAACTAGTTTTAATGACTCCAACCTAAGTGTATGTAAACTTCCGACTTCAACTGTACCTCCCCACCCCAACACCCCACCCCCTTATGAAGGGGATTATGGTAGATGTGTTGCAATGTCTAACAGTGGTGTAATGTCAATCACTGTTTCAAGCTGTCAACAGTCCCCCCCCAGAGTAAATGCTGGCAGATGATGCTTTGACATGTTGAGAAAAGCAGTTGGATGTCTCTGAGATGCTAAAACCGGCAAGGAGAAATAAATTGCAAGCATGCCATACATCGCCATGCTTTCGCTGGCATGATCAAAACAACATACTTAAAATGCAAACATCTCTCCAGCTCCGAGGTTGAGATTGGAGAGAGGATTGTTACAACAAGCATAGCAACAAACAGGGACGAGAGGCAAAATGTAACTAAATCCCCCCTAAAGTGAAGATTTTAAAGTCTCAGGATATTACATTGATGTGGAAAAAACAAAACAATGGCAATAGGAAAAATAAAAAAAATTACTCACGATCTACAGTGATCCTTTAACCACAAAAAAATATCAAATACTTTGGATGCTTAATAAGTGACAACAAACAACAAATATATAAAGATACCTTTATCAAATTACTCAACAATATGAAAGCAGATCTAATTAAATGGAACAATATTTCCATAAATCTTACAGGTAGAATAAACCTCAGAATGGCATGGCTACCAAAGTTTATATACTAATTTTCGGTAATACCAATTACCCCACCAAAGACATTCTTTAAAAAAGTATTTTTGGTCATAACATAATTTAAATGAGCAAATAAGAATAAAAAGGAACGTTTTACATCTTCTTAAGTCTGAGGGGGGTTTTAACTTTCCAGACTTAGAATTATATTAACTCACCACCCAAGTCTTTTACTTGCGACATATACACTACCGGTCAAAAGTTTTAGAACACCTACTCATTCAAGGGTTTTTCTTTATTTTTACTATTTTCTACATTGTAGAATAATAGTGAAGACATCATAACTATGAAATAACACATATGGAATCATGTAGTAACCAAAAAAGTGTTAAACAAATCAAAATGTATTTTATATTTGAGATTCTTCAAATAGCCACCCTTTGCCTTGGTGACAGCTTTGCACACTCTTGGTATTCTCTCAACCAGCTTCACCTGGAATGCTTTTCCAACAGTCTTGAAGGAGTTCCCACATATGCTGAGCACTTGTTGGCTGCTTTTCCTTCACCCTGTGGTCCGACTCATCCCAAACCATCTCAATTTGGTTGAGGTCAGGGGATTGTGTTCTTGAAATGTTCCGTATTGACTGACCTTCATGTCTTTGGAAGTATGTAGCTCAGTTGGTAGAACATGGCGCTTGCAACGCCAGGGTTGTGGGTTCGTTTCCCACGGGGGGCCAGTATGAAAACATTTATGCACTCACTAACTGTAAGTCGCTCTGGATAAGAACGTCTGCTAAATGACTAAAATGTAAATGTTAAAGTAATGATGTACTGTAATTTATCTTTGATTATTTTAGCTGTTCTTGCCATAATATGGACTTGGTCTTTTACCAAATAGGCATACCTGTTAATTGCCTGTCGGAGCTAGATGCACAAGCATTTCGCTACACCCGCTATAACATCTGCTAAACACGTGTATTTGACAAATAACATTTGATTTTATTTGAATTGAAATGAAATGCATTCCAGGTGACTACCTCATGAAGCTGGTTGAGAGAATGCCAAGAGTGTGCAAAGCCATCATCAAGGGTGTCTATTTAAAGTCTGAAATATAAAATATATTTAAATGTATTTAACACTTCTTTGGTTACTACATGATTCCATTTGTGTTATTTCATAGTTTTGATATCTTCACTATTATTCTACAATGTAGAAAATAGTTTTAAAAAGTAAAGAAAAACCCTTGAATTAGTAGGTGTTCTAAAACTTTTGACCAGTAGTGTAGTTAAATGCACTGAAGAGGAACAATGGGTACATATTGAAGATGCGCATGCTCATCCCCAGAATCTTTTCAAGAGTCTATTTTTTAAAGGATAAAGCTAAGAATATTAACAACTTCATAGTTCAGAACACTTAAAAAATATGGAAGAAAATGAAACATATTCTACAAGAACCAATATCACTCTCTAAAAACACAAGCCTATGGAACAATCCTTGGATAGCTTTTCAGAATTCACTGATAAATTGGTCTACATGGAAAACTAAAGGTATAGAAACCATAAATGACTTGGTAAATGGAAATACATTTATTTCTATGACAGAATTAAAAAGCAATTTTGGATTGACCAATGTAGATATTTTCAAATAAATGCAACTTAAAAGTTTAATATCATGAAATTTCAATTTGAAATCTTTTGGACATCAGAGCAATCTTGAGGGATTCCTATTTGAGTCAGAAAAGGATATCAATATGATAGGTAAGCTATACTAAGCCTTGCAGAGGGCTCTCCAACTGACAATCTCTTAGACAAAATATAAACTATTTGAACCAAGACTTAAAATAACTGATATTGGCACAAGATGGAGGGAATGTTGGAACATAACTAACAAAAGTTAGTTAGCAAAAATGTACAGTATAAACTAATGTATAGAATATTTTGTACAAGAGACAAAATTCACAAATTCTACAGCACAACGGCAGAGTCATCTCTTAAGTGTAAAACTAACAATTAAGTAATACATAATATGTAAGTAATATGCCACTTAGCAGACGCTTTTATCCAAAGCTACTTACAGTCATGCGTGCATACATTTTTGTGTATGGGTGGTCCCGGGGATCGAACCCACTACCCTGGCGTTACAAGCGCCGTGCTCTACCAGCTGATAATTAAGTGATAATGCCCAAGAAGCCAGTGTTTGGAGGATCCTCCAAACACTGGCTTCGAGGGCATTATCACTTTTATACAACGGGTTACCAACATATTCAAATAATGATTGACATATTTTCATTAGAAACGTTATTTTGATGAATTTATTCATACTATTTCATCCTCCCACAAGATACAGTGGCGACACAAATCTAGGGTTGCTACCCAAGCCGGCTGGTCATTCGTTCTATCGGTTCGGTTGCCAGAGACACTACACAGTCGTTCAGTCTTTTTGTTCTGTATCTACCCAATTGTTCGTTCTAAATGTTCCATTGCCATACTGGCTGGCAACGTTCTTATCCCTTGCTTGCTAGCTAGCCAACTACAGCTAACTTACAGTCAGGTCAAACAGTACAGCCAGAATAACAACAAAGTAGCTGCATTTGCATTTGTTTAAGCTGTTTTCTAGTGACATTTATTTGGAAACATCCATAACAATGAGCTAATGAGGCGCGATTTCGCCTGGCATAGAAAATGTGCTCACTCGTCAGGACACTGTTGTTCAGACGAGCTAGCCAACAACACAGCTAACACAATCACTTCAAACTGAAGGTGGAAAGACTGCAAACTAGCTGCACTTCATTTAGTTTGACCTTTTTTCAATTGACATTTCTTTGTGTATATCCATAAAAATGATGTCAGCTGATTCATGATTTCGACTGGCTGAGAAACACTGTCTGCCTGTCTGTCTGTCTCGTCCCAACTCCTGACACGTTCATTACAACGGGACAGCTAGAGATCGAATTTGAATATTGAAACAATGTTGAAAATGTCGGAGAGACAGACAGCAAGGTTTATACAAATCTCTGCTGTTGAAAACTAAATTTTAGTCTAAAAGAAATCTGAGATAATGTCTAGATGCTTTTTATAGTGGAGATCAAGTTTTTAAATTGACTGGCTGGGCTGATGAGACAGTGGATTGCGCAGTCAGATGGAACAGAGTAAATAGGCATTTTAACGTCATAGATTTAGCCGGTGATAACTTGTGGAATAGACACCAGCTGGAATGTGGTTTTAACCAATCAGCATTCAGGATTAGACCCAACTGTTGTATAATGACTCAATGACTCCATGCCTTCTGGGAGTCCAAGTTATGGGCAGTGTTATAAACTTGGCTGTAAGAAGTATTACAATGTAAATGTCCATTTAATCCGTCTGTCTGCATATTTCAAGACATGGCATATGAAGGTGCAGTGAGATACACAATGGATTGGATGATACTTTCTCATCAATCATCTTGAAAAAACGTATAATTTAAAACTGGAAATAAACGAATCCTCCATCGTTTACACAATGGAAAGGCCAAATGCTTTATTATCTAAATGTTGAAAGTGCACGGGCGATGTAGAGAAACAAAATGGTGCAGTTTAAGGCCATGTGGTGGAGAGTGATACGGGCGCTGGAGATGGGGGTGTGAGCAGGTGGGTCTGGGCAGGTGTGATGTCATTGATGTTTGTGTGCGTCTGTATGCTGTCGTTTGTATGGATATGTTTTGTATTGTTTGAAAAAATTAAAAAATAAAATGGAATCAACCAGCCTTCTACCGGCAGGGGGGAAATAGGAACTGTTTCCAGGATGATCAAATATAATAACAATAGGATGAGGCAGGAAGCAATTATTTATACTGCTTGTTGACACCGGCATCAGATAGTGTGGAAAGGTGGCTGGGTGTTAGATCCCTGTGGATAATGGGAGGGTGAACCCGTTCTCTTTCTCCTGCGGCATTTCCAATTCTTCATTATGAAAGGCTACCCGAGGTTAACGACATGGGGAGGCCTTCCCAGCTGTGAGGATTATTGCCAACCAACACACACGGCTCTCCCAGACTAAAATTTCTGTCTGTAACACAAGGCAAATAATTATCTTAAGGTGAATAACAATCTGACGTTATCCTGGCAAGGGACTTTTTAATACTAACCGTAATGGAGGTTCTATTTTCTCCCGACACGTTTCATTCATGAGGTACGCATGTGAAGATGCAGGTAAAATTTGGTTTATAGCTCACAGTTTATGCAAAATATATGCAAGTAAGAATGATTTTGCAGAATTACTAAAGAATCGAAATGGTCGGGGTAGTTCTTCGATTTTGCTTGGAGGACTTAGTTGGTGTAAGCGTAGCTCCCCTGGGTAAATTTGGTTTTTGTGAATGAAAAACCTCCTTAACAATGCTGCCCGGCCTCTTGATCAATAAATGCTGCCCAGGAATAGCCCCCTCCTGTCGACAAAGATTCATACGAATCAGAGACGCGTATGTTTTCTTACCCAAATAGGCGCGGATGTGCTGACTTAATTATGTAATAATAGGTAATTGGAGAATGATCTGACTGCTTAGCTGTTAGTCAGAGGCTAGCGTTATGAAGGTAGAGGTGAGACAGAGAGCAATGTTTCTCATCTCACCTACCATGCTGTTCCTGTTTGCGACTCGTGTCAGGGTGTGTAGACGTCATCCACCTGAACTCCTTATGATATGTCTAGCGGCATGACAATCTGAATGACCAGGTGTGCTGCTAACCCTTTGTGATTGACACTGAGGTACACAGCAACAGGGAAATATGTTGTGTATATGCAGGCCTATATGCTTTGGTCTGTATTTTGAATCAGATTATAAATTAGTTTTAATGGTTCCCAAGACTATACAATAGACTCATAGGGTTGGTTTCCGAGTAACATATTTAGCCTAGTCCATTTTCAATGGCGATTCTTCATTGGAAAATCTTTTTAGTCCAGGACAAGTCTTAATCTGTATCTGTTCAAACCGGCCCATAGGTTAATAGACTCTTATTCTTTCATTTTTTGTTTATACTGCACGTTGGCTCAGTGATATTGAATTTCTCTGATATCTTTTGCAAACAATGTCTTAAAGATGAGACGAAATACCTATATTACCAGTCGTGCTGATCTATCAAGTAATCTAGTTCATTAACCGATCTGAACAGGGTTTTAACATGTTTGTGTTTTTTTCATTCAAAGCTGTAATTGGTTGAATATGCTTGTGAATTGAGTAGTTGTGAGAGGAGGAGGAATACTTCCAGGAACTCAAATCCAAGGGGCAGCAATGACAACCCCTGTAATAGACATGAATAAGAAGCCTAATGCATCTGGACCTCCCATCGCTGTTCCTTTAGATCTTAGTTTATCTTTGTGTAGTTCTAAGACTCTGGTCTCTTTGCGCAGACCTCTCACCTTTCAACTCTGACTAGGGGATCTTGACTCAATTTGGATGTTTTCTTGCGTTTGATCTAATCACAAAAGCCTATCAGTGGTGCCTCTTCACATGTATTATAATTAGCACCTCGCAGACAGAGAGTGATTGCACCAATTAGTTAGGGCCCTAGAAGAACTCGATCTTGGGTTAACTCTTTCGCTCGTGAGCCAGATGTACAAACTGGACTCTTCAAAGTGGAATAGTGGGGTAAAGGTGATGTTTCCTTTACCATTGTGCCCCCCCCCCCCCCTTGCTTAGGGGACCTATACACAATAATCTAGGGGGAATATTGGGTTGAGGGAATCTATAAACAAACCACTCATTTTTTAATACATTTGTTTGTCAGTTCACAACGCAGTGAACTAAGGTCTGATCCTGCTAACACATTGTAAAATGACCAGTTATAGTTCTGTATGATGTGGTTTCTGTTTCTTGCCAGAGGCTCAGTTTGACATGTCGGCTTTCCCACAAGCCCACATCATGAGTCTTGAGAAAAGGGTCAATTGCAGAAATGAAGAAATTGCAATTTAAATATTAATGAAGCCCTTTGTCGTTTTCCCATCAGCCTTTGAGGGATCACTGTGATTTTGGCAATTACCCCTCATTGCCCCAATGTCCAAAGTCACCCCTGTGCACTTGACTGGCACAGTCACCCGTCGGCACAATGTACAACAGAAAGGCTACCTCAAACTAACATCATTACACACCTATTGAATAGCAGCACCAGTTTGCATTGTCAATGTTTGATTAATCCTAAAAGTGGCGCCGCATGGTCTGAAAAAACATTGAATGAGAATTTCATGTCAGGGCATGCCAAATATACCTTTTAAATGTCAAATGGGATCTGAATATGCACAAATAAATACCATGTTGATTCTGAAATCGTTTAGAAGCCTTTTATTTTTTTTACTCATTGTCGCTCCTGGAAAATGGCCACCTTTTTAGGCCCATAATTCTGGAGTCCTGAAATGAATGTTTCCTGTCACCCAGCTGAATGAATGTGATTATGACATCATCAACTAAAGTCGAACACTTCCGCTGCTTTTTGTCCCGCTATCTTTCAGATGTAGACTTTTGGATGACCGCTCTCGAACGCTTCTGTTTTCCAAGTGTCAATTATTTCATCAAATTGAATTATGCCCACTGAGTGTTATTATTATCACTTGTTAAGGCCTCAACATTTGTTTTAATTTAGTCCAATTCCATAGAATAATTGAATGACCAGCCTAATCTAATTAGCATAATGAATACACAATTATATTAGCTGCACATTGAGATTGCCCTATGTACAAAGACTTGCCCAAATATGTTTTCTCATAGAATACCTATGCGTTCATCAGCTCGACATCAGAGTACCATTGAGTACAATGTAATGCTACCACCCTTTGAGCTTCGCCACTCTATGGTGCTTCAATTCCACAACAGCATATTTTAAGTGGAGGAGCCCAGTTTCAAGCTGTTTCATACAGAAGTGTCTCAGCTTTTTTTTATGAAGCCATGTGCCAAAGTCCCACATGTACATACTGACTAACGGGTACGGCAGTTAACTTATTCCCCAGTAACTCCCCGGCCTCTGAGCCAGTGGTTCCGCTGAGGATTGGAGTGCTCCAACTAACCAGGCTCCCCTGCACATAATTAGCAGCACATAAATCACTCATGCTCTTACGCAAGCCGTGAGTGAATATCAACGGCACATCAAATGACAGATTGCAGTCTCACAGTACCCTTTAGACAAAGCCCTTGACAACATGTTCACTGGTTTCCATATTTCCATATATATTTTTTTACGCTGGTTGGAAAAGCCAAGCTCCTACTTGAGATACATTGCTCTAGGTAGTCCAAAGTGAAACAATACTAAAAAGGTTATCTGTGGAGCGGGAGGTGGATTCATGACAAAGTGGGAAATATTATCACAACTCTCTTTTATACACATACAGACACAAATAAACACACACACTCGCTCTCGCTCCCCCTCTCCCTCTTTCTCTCTCTCTCTCGCTCACTCGCTCTCGCTCTCTCTCGCTCTCTCTCGCTCTCTCTCGCTCTCTCTCTCGCTCACTCTCTCTCTCTCTCTCAGCTCACTCTCTCTCTCTCTCGTTCACTCTCTCTCTCTCTCTCACTCTCACTGTCTCTCTCGCTCACTTGCTCTCGCTCACTCTCTCTCTCTATCTCTTTCCCCCTCCCCCCCTCTCTCTCTCCCCCCCTCTCTTTCTCTCTCTCTCACTTACTCTCTTTCTCTCTCTCTCACTCACTCTCTCCCTCTCTCCCTCTCCCTCCCTCTCCTGCTGCCCTGTGTCCCTCCCACTTTCATAGTCTGACACAGCTGACTGGACCACTGGTCTGTATCACAAGGCCTCTCAGTGTGAGAGAGGATGGAGCTGGCAGGACCGTTCCATCAATGAACCGCCCTGGGTTCTGCACACACAGAGAGAGATACAGACCTGCATACAGTGTACACACACACACCCACACACACACACACACTCCTGCGTCGTCGGTCAGACTGGGGCTGCCACTAAGTGGGTCAGGGCCAAAAAATCAGCACCTTTGTGTGTAAAGTAATCCTTGTGAGAGGGATGTTGTATGGAGGGCAAGAAAAATATGATATTTTTTCTCTCTCTCTTTGTGCGTCTCGCTCTCTGTGGTCGCCTGCTCCTATGGCTGCCCCTGCTTCCCTGCCGGGACTGCTGTTCACCTGAACCTGGTCACCAATGCCCGTCCGGCACACAGGAACCAGCACGGTCAACGTGACCACAACAAACGCTGGCGTATGTTGATTCCACCGAGCCCTGCGCCATTTGCAGAGTTACTATATTGAATTAGCTGGTGAATGCACAGATAGAAAAGACAATGTTTTTACCAAGGCAATCCAGTTCATTGTATTGATTTCACACTTGTAATGGATTATACGTGAGTGTTGTTGTTGTTGTGGGTGTATTCAATTTATTGCTGAAACCATTATATTAAATTCAAAGGCTATGGTATCAGATTTAGTAGCTTAGCCATTTATTTGCACAACTATTTGCTTCTGTTATTTCCTTAGCTCCAATTTTAGTTTATACAATTATATTAAATCTGGCTGTGGAAACACAAAAAGAAACACAGAATTGGTTTTGACAACGACACTGACGCGAGGGGAAGCAAATTAAAAGCCCAGTCAATCAGGTACTGGGCATTCAAAAACTCATCAATGAGTCTCGGTGTGTGTGTGTGCGTGTGTATGTGTGTGTGTGTGCGTGAGAGTGTGTGTATGTGTGTATATGAGTGTGTTTGTGACCCCACTATCACAGTACACAAGTTGATCCCACATCCTGCAACCATGAACCGCAGTCTTCCAGAAGAGTGAAGAAGATAATTACAAATTAGGCCAGGTTTTGGATCGCGAGGCAGACGGGCATTCTTCAGTGATTCCTCCCGCCTCGGTTTGGCCAAAACAGGCTTAGGACAACTGAACAATGACTGAGCTGCATTGCCCTAATGCAAACACCACCTATACAATACTGAACCAAACCTCTCTACTGTAAGATGATGAATGTTCATTATCTGCTGAATCCTAACATGAGGTATATGGCTCTTTGTGTGAATCATATGTCACTGACAGGTTTGCACAAAGAAATCGAGTTTTGCGTGTTTTCGTAGTTAGTATTCAGTCCTATGTCAAGAGCACCTTGAAAGGTTCTGAAGAACTAGAGACTGCCTTGTCACAAAAGTACCAAGGCCAGTATCAGGTGTACACATGTCATTACTTTAGATTCCTGTCGGAAATGTCTTACCTGAAACTATTATTTTTCAGTTCTTGTGAAAGCAAAACACATTTTGGGATTCCCAGTGTGCTGCAAACCCATCAGGGTAGCAAATTGATTTGCGAAAACATCCTAACCCCATTTTACAACCTGAGAGCTGTTCATGGGATAAAAATCATAACCGGGAGATTCATTTTCCTTGAACTCACATGAGATGATACACATGTCCATCAACATCATGACATTCTAACGAGCTACCGGGAGTAGACAGTTGTGCTCTGCCTGTATATCCACATCCACTCTGCGATTTGAACGGACAAGCGTCAATGACTCCGTCCCAGAGATGGGCATCAGGTCCCATCAAGTCTCCAGCCCGCCCGGCCTGTCTGTCAGTCTGTGTGTCAGTTAGTGGGCTGATGACATGTTCAAGGTGGCATGACTGCGATGGGATTGTGCCGGTGAACGTCAACCCTGATGGGAATGTGGCCATCCAACGTTCCAGTTCATGAAGTGTGCAAATCGGAGGGTAGGGATAGAAGGATTGAAATTGAATTGAATAGTGCCATGGCCAGACCACCTCGACAGGGAGGGGAGATGGGTGGCTAGAGAGAGAGAAAGGATGAAAGGGAGAGGGAGGCAGAGAAAAATGGAGAGAAATGGGAAGAGAGAGAAGGAAAGAGAGATATACTGTACTAACTGAGACTGAGTATATCTAACTGTGTGTATCAAAGTGCTTCTCATACAGGATGTGTGCTCGACGGAACAAACGCATTACATGTACACAGGAGCTTAGCATTCTCTCTCTTCCTCGAATATTACTTTGAAGAGACACCGCTGAAATAGGATCTAAGTAAACCAGATTACCAACATGATACTTTATACATTCCAATCCCTCGTAGGAATTGATAAACACTCTGTATTCACACTCTTCATGCATGTCATTTTAGCCTTGGACGTGAAATACACTTCCTTCCCTTCCTTCCTTGTCTAACGATGGGAAGTTTCCAACACTGTGTTCTCAGAGATCTATTTTTTTTCAGTTGCTATGGCAACTGGAGTGAGCAGGATTTGGGATGTTAGACTTTCCACATTCATGAACTAGTTCTCAGCTTCCTTCGGGAACGAGTATCTTTTTTTGTAAATCCTAGCGGTTTTTAAATATCCACATAAGTCTTCAGTGTACTAGGCAGCCTGGCCAGTCTTCTTCTTCTTCTTCTTCTTCTTCTTCTTCTTCTTCTTCTTCTTCTTCTTCTTCTTCTTCTTCTTCTTCTTCTTCTTCTTCTTCTTCTTCTTCTTCTTCTTCTTCTTCTTCTTCTTCTTCTTCTTCTTCTTCTTCTTCTTCTTCTTCTTCTTCTTCTTCTTCTTCTTCTTCTTCTTCTTCTTCTTCTTCTTCTTCTTCTTCTTCTTCTTCTTCTTCTTCTTCTTCTTCTTCTTCTTCTTCTTCTTCTTCTTCTTCTTCTTCTTTTCTCTCACACTGCAAGTTTTCACTCCATCGCAGTAAGAAATTAGGCTACTTACAAAACTGTCTCATTTGGAGCCCACCATAGTGGGATCCATTGGTATTATACTTAGTAAGATGGGGATCTTACGTTAATACATGGTGGCTGGCAATCTTTTACTCACTGTCTGCTTAACATTCTATTCTCTTTCGACACAATCTGATAAAATGTTGACAGTCTGCGTCCTATAAGAAATCAGAACCACGGTGATATCCAGTGACGAAAAAAATATATCTTATAAATCAACGTCAATATGGGAATCCATGTCGTCACTGCGATTAGGTCCTCATATTACACATCAATATTGTCTTATCAGCTGCTGATAAGATGTCAGAGCACTCCTAAATACAATTCATCAGCAGGGTTCATCTTAAATGCCACATTTATATTTCCACCATTTTGTTGTGACATCCTATTTATCGTGATGATATTCAATACAGACTCTATTATTATTGTTATACAGTCGTGGTCAAAAGTTTTGAGAATGACACAAATATACATTTTCACAAAGTCAGCTGCCTCAGTTTTTATGATGACAATTTGCCTATACTCCAGAATGTTATGAAGAGTGATCAGATGAATTGCAATTAATTGCAAAGTCCCTCTTTGCCATGGAAATGAACTTAATCCCCAAATAACATTTCCACTGCATTTCAGCCCTTCCACAAAAGGACCAGCTGACATCATGTCAGTGGTTCTCTCATTAACACAGGTGAGTGTGTTGACGGGGACAAGGCTGGAGATCACTCTGTCATGCTGATTGAGTTAGAATAACAGACTGGAAGCTTTAAAAGGAGGGTGGTGCTTGAAATCATTGTTCTTCCTCTGTTAACCATGGTTACCTGCAAGGAAACATGTGCCATCATCATTGCTTTGCACAAAAAGGGCTTCACAGGCAAGGATATTGCTGCTAGTAAGATTGCACCGAAATCAACCATTTATCGGATCATCAAGAACGTCAAGGAGAGAGGTTCAATTGTTGTGAAGAAGGTTTCAGGGCGCCCAAGAAAGTCCAGCAAGCGCCAGGACCGTCTCCTAAAGTTGATTCAGCTATGGGATCGGGGCAGCACCAGTGCAGAGCTTGCTCAGGAATGGCAGCAGGCAGGTGTGAGTGCATCTGCACACACAGTGAGGTGAAGACTTTTGGAGGATGGCCTGGTGTCAAGAAGGGCAGCGAGGAAGCCACTTCTCTCCAGGAAAGACATCAGTGACAGACTGATATTCTGCAAAAGGTACAGGGATTGGACTGCTGAGGACTGGGGTAAAGTCATTTTCTCTGATGAATCCCCTTTCCAATTGTTTGGGGCATCCGGAAAAAAGCTTGTCCGGAGAAGACAAGGTGAGCGCTACCATCAGTCCTGTGTCATGCCAACAGTAAAGCATCCTGAGACCATTCATGTGTGGGGTTGCTTCTCAGCCAAGGGAGTGGGCTCACTCACAATTTTGCCTAAGAACACAGCCATGAATAAAGAATGGTACCAACACATCCTCCGAGAGCAACTTCTCCCAACCATCCAATAACAGTTTGGTGACGAACAATGCCTTTTCCAGCATTATGGAGCACCTTGCCATAAGGCAAAAGTGATAACTAACTGGCTCGGGGAACAAAATATCAACATTTTGGGTCCATGGCCAGGAAACTCCCCAGACCTTAATCCCATTGAGAACTTGTGGTCAATCCTCAAGAGGCGGGTGGACAAACAAAAACCCACAAATTCTGACAAACTCCAAGCATTGATTATGCAAGAATGGGCTGCCATCAGTCATGATGTGGCCCAGAAGTTAATTGACAGCATGCCAGGGCGGATTGCAGAGGTCTTGAAAAAGAAGGGTCAACACTGCAAATATTGACTCTTTGCATAAACTTAATGTAATTGTCAATAAAAGCATTTGACACTTATGGAATGCTTGTAATTATACTTCAGTATACCATAGTAACATCTGACAAAAATATCTAAAAACACTGAAGCAGCAAACTTTGTGGAGACCAATACTTGTGTCATTCTCAAAACTGTACAGTGAGGGAATAAAGTATTTGATCCCCTGCTGATTTTGTACGTTTGCCCACTGACAAAGACATGATCAGTCTATAATTTTAGTGGTAGGTTTATTTGAACAGTGAGAGACAGAATAACAACAGAAAAATCCAGAAAAACGCATGTCGAAAATGTCTGAATTGATTTGCATTTTAATGAGGGAAATAAGTATTTGACCCCCTCTCAATCAGAATGATTTCTGGCTCCCAGGTGTCTTTTATACAGGTAACGAGCTGAGATTAGGAGCACACTTTTAAAGGAAGTGCTCCTAATCTCAGTTTGTTACCTGTATAAAAGACACCTGTCCACAGAAGCAATCAATAAATCTGATTCCAAACTCTCCACCATGGCCAAGACCAAAGAGCTCTCCAAGGATGTCAGGGACAAGATTGTAGACCTACACAAGGCTGGAATGGGCTACAAGACCATCGCCAAGCAGCTTGGTGAGAAGGTGACAACAGTTGGTGTGATTATTCGCAAATGGAAGAAACACAAAAGACCTGTCAATCTCCCTCGGCCTGGGGCTCCATGCAAGATCTCACCTCGTGGAGTTGCAATGATCATGAGAACGGTGAGGAATCAGCCCAGAACTACACGGGAGGATCTTGTCAATGATCTCAAGGCAGCTGGGACCATAGTCACCAAGAAAACAATTGGTAACACACTACGCCGTGAAGGACTGAAATCCTGCAGCGCCCGCAAGGTCCCCCTGCTCAAGAAAGCACATATACAGGCCCGTCTGAAGTTTGCCAATGAACATCTGAATGATTCAGAGGAGAACTGGGTGAAAGTGTTGTGGTCAGATGAGACCAAAATCGAGCTCTTTGGCATCAACTCAACTCGCCGTGTTTGGAGGAGGAGGAATACTGCCTATGACACCAAGAACACCGTCAAACATGGAGGTGGAAACATTATGCTTTGGGGGTGTTTTTCTGCTAAAGGGACAGGACAACTTCACCGCATCAAAGGAACGATGGACGGGGCCATGTACCGTCAAATCTTGGGTGAGAACCTCCTTCCCTCAGCCAGGGCATTGAAAATGGGTCGGGATGGGTATTCCAGCATGACAATGACCCAAAACACACGGCCAAGGCAACAAAGGAGTGGCTCAAGAAGAAGCACATTAAGGTCCTGGAGTGGCCTAGCCAGTCTCCAGACCTTAATCCCATAGAAAATATGTGGAGGGAGCTGAGGTTCGAGTTGCCATACGTCAGGCTCGAAACCTTAATGACTTGGAGAAGATCTGCAAAGAGGAGTGGGACAAAATCCCTCCTGAGATGTGTGCAAACCTGGTTGCCAACTACAAGAAACGTCTGACATCTGTGATTGCCAACAAGGGTTTTGCCACCAAGTACTAAGTCATGTTTTGCAGAGGGGTCAAATACTTATTTCCCTCATTAAACGGCAAATCAATTTATAAAATTTTTGACATTTGTTTTTCTGGATTTTTTTTGTGTTATTCTATCTCTCACTGTTCAAATAAATCTACAATTAAAATTATACACTGATCATGTCTTTGTCAGTGGGCAAACGTACAAAATCAGCAGGGGATCAAATACTTTCTTCCCTCACTGTATATGTTTAGATTTCTAAGATGTTCTAAGGTTTGTATCATTCAGAACTAAAGTTGCCAAAGAACTCTAAATCTAGCATATAGGACCTGTTTCAAATGATTACTTTTACTCTCAACATAGCCAATTCATATAAACACTTGCTCCGGAATGGGAAAAATATCCTTTCTATTATATTCAGCTAAATTATATTCTTCTTATCTATAAAATCATATAATATCAAATAATAGCACGGTCAAAAGTTTGAACACACCTACTCATTACAGGGTTTTTCTTTATTTGTACTATTTTCTACATTGTAGAATAATAGTGAAGACATCAAAACTATGAAATAACACATATGGAATAATGTAGTAACCAAAAAAGTGTTAAACAAATAAAAATGTATTGTATATTTGAGATTCTTCAAATAGCCACCCTTTGCCTTGATGACAGCTTTGCACACTCTTGGCATTCTCTCAACCAGCTTCACCATGAATGCTTTTCCAGCAGTCTTGAAGGAGTTCCCACATATGCTGAGAACTTGTTGGCTGTTTTTCCTTCACTCTGCGGTCCGACTTATCCCAAACCAGCTCACTTGGGTTGAGGTCGGGGGATTGTGGAGCCCAGGTCATCTGATGCAGCACTCCATCACTCTCCTTCTTGGTAAAATAGCCCTTACACAGCCTGGAGGTGTGTTGGGTCATTGTCCTATTGAAAAACAAATGATAGTCCCACTAAGCCCAAACCAGATGGGATTGCGTATCACTGCAGAATGCTGTGGTAGCCATGCTGGTTAAGTGTGCCTTGAATTCTAAATAAATCACAGACAGTGTCACCAGCAAAGCACCCCCACACCATAACACCTCCTCCTCCATGCTTTACGGTGGGAAATATACATGCGGAGATTGCGGAGATCATCCATTCACCAACACCGCGTCTCACAAAGCCAATGCGGTTGGAACAAACTATCTCCAATTAGGACTCCGGACCAAAGGACACATTTCCACCGGTCTAATGTCCATTGCTCGTGTTTCTTGACCCGAGCAAGTCTCTTCTTCTTATTGGTGTCCTTTAGTAGTGGTTTATTTGCAGCAATTCGACCATGAAGGCCTGATTCACGCAGTCTCCTCTGAACAGTTGATGTTGAAATGTGTCTGTTTCTTGAACTCTGTGAAGCATTTATTTGGGCTGCAATTAATGAGGCTGGTAACTCTAATGAACTTATCCTCTGCAGCAGAGGGAACTCTGGGTCTTCCATTCCTGTGGCGGTCCTCATGAGAGCCAGTTTCATCATAGCGCTTGATGGTTTATGCGACTGCACTTGAAGAAACTTTAAAAGTTCTTGAAATGTTCCGTATTGACTGATCTTCATGTCTTAAAGTAATGATGGACTGTCGTTTCTCTTTGCTTAATTGAGCTGTTCTTGCCATAATATGGACTTGGTCTTTTACCAAATAGGGCTATATTCTGTATACCCCCCTACCTTGTAACAACACTGATTGGCTCAAACACATTAAGAAGGAAAGAAATTCCACAAATTAACTTTTAACAAGGCACACCTGTTAATTTAAATGCATTCCAGGTGACTATCTCATGAAGCTGGTTGAGAGAATGCCAAGAGTGTGCAAAGCTGTCATCAAGGCAAAGGGTTGCACCTTTGAAGAATCTCAAATCTCAAATATATATTTATTTGTTTAACACTTTTTTGGTTACTAATATGTGTTATTTCATAGTTTTGATGTCTTCACTATTATTCTGCAATGTAAAAAATAGTAAAAATAAAGAAAAACCCTTGAGTGAGTAGGTGTGTCCAAACCTTTGACTGGTAGTGGTTAAGCATATCTTGTCTGATAAATTAACAAGCCTACAGCCTCTGGCATGGCGCATAGCCAGATAACATACAGTAGGCCAACTCATATTCTGTTCTTCTGAAAAAAAGTATTTTTCATGTGATAATGTTTCTTTAAATTATGGATTTATTGTGATGGTGTACAGTGCATTTGGAAAGTATTCAGACCACTTGACCTTTTCCACATTTTGTTATGTTACAGCCTTATTCTAAAAACTGAAATAAATTCATTCTGTGAATTTCACATGCTGGGAATACAGATATGCATGTTTGTCACAGATACCCCCCCCCAAAAAATAGAGGCGTGGATCAGAAAACCAGTCAGTATCTGGTGTGACCACCATTTGCCTCATGCAGCGTGACATATCTCCTTCGCATAGAGTTGATCAAGCTGTTGATTATGGCCTCTGGAATATTGTCCTACTCCTCTTCAATGGCTGTGCGAAGTTGCTGGATATTGGCGGGAACTGGAACACCCTTTCGTACATGTCGATCCAGAGCATCCCAAACACGCTCAATGGGTGACATGTCTGGTGAGTATGCAGGCCTTGGAATAACTGGGACATTTTCAGCTTCCAGGAATTTTGTACAGATCCTTTTGACATGGGGCCGTGCATTATCATGCTAAAATTATGAGGTGATGACGGCGGATGAATGGCACGACAATGGGCCTCAGGATCTCGTCACGGTATCTCTGTGCATTCAAATTGGATACACGTGGTTACACGTGGTCTGCGGTTGTGAGGCCGGTTGGACATACTGCCAAATTCTCTAAAATGACGTTGGAGGCGGTTTATGGTAGAGAAATGAACATTAAATTATCTGGAAACATCTCTGGTGGACATTCCTGCAGTCAGCATTCCAATTGAACGCTTTTAAATTTACATTTCTAAAAACCTGTTTTCGCTATGTCATTATGGGGTATTGTGTGTAGATTGCTGAGGAAAGAAATACATTTAATACATTTTAGAATAAAGCTGTAACGTAACAAAATGTGGAAAAAGTCAAGGGGTCTGAATACGTTCCGAAAGCACTGTATGTATGTATGTCAGTGTTTCCCATTGATTATGTTCCTGCGTTTAGGCCCCAATAAATCAACATCCAAGGCTCAGAGATTTCAATTGAAACTAATTGAAGCCAGATTTAGTTTTTGCCCTCAGAACAGCCTCAATTAGTCCGGGGCATGGACTACAAGGTGTCGAAAGCATTCCACCGGGATGCTGGCTCATGTTGACTCCAATGCTTCCCATAGTTGTTTCAAGTTGGCTGGATGTCCTTTGGGTGGTGGACCATTCTTAATACACACAGGAAACTGTTGAGCCTGAAAAACCCAGCAGCGTTGCAGATCTTGACACTCAAAACAGTGCGCTTGGCACCTACTGCCTTACCCTGGTCAAAGGCACTTAAATATTTTGTCTTGCCCATTCACCCTCTGAATGGCACAAATACACAACCCATGTCTCAATTGTCTTATTTTAACCTTTCTCCTCCCCTTCATAGTCACTGATTGAAGTGGATTTAACAAGTGACATCAATAAGGGATCATAGCTTTCACCTGGATTCACCTGGAATGTACAGTCATATCTATGAAAAGATATGCACAGTCGTATATACGAAAAGGTATGCACAGTCGTTTCTATGAAAAGAATGCACAATCGTATCTATGAAAGGTATGCACAGTCGTATCTATGAAAAGATATGCACAGTCATATATACGAAAAGGTATGCACAGTCGTTTCTATGAAAAGATATGCACAATCATATCTATGAAAGGTATGCACAGTCGTATCTATGAAAAGATATGCACAGTCATATCAATGAAAAGATATGCACAGTCATATCTATGAAAAGGTATGCACAGTCGTATATATGAAAAGGTATGCACAGTCCTATCTATGAAAATATATGCACAGTCTTATCTATGAAAATATATGCACAGTTGTATCTATGAAAAGGTATGCACAGTCATATCTATGAAAAGGTATGCACAGTCTTATCTATAAAAATATATGCACAGTCATATCTATGAAAATATATGCACAGTCATATCTATGAAAATATATGCACAGTCGTATCTATGAAAATATCTGTTTCGTCTAGAGATACACTATGTACAAAACGCTGAGGACACATGCTCTTTCCATGACATACACTACCGTTCAAAAGTTTGTGGTCACTTAGAAATGTCCTTGTGTTCGAAAGAAAAGCAAATTTTTTGTCCATTAAAATAACATCAAATTGATCAGAAATACAGTGTAGACATTGCTAATGTTGTAAATGGCTATTGTAGCTGTAAACTGCTGATTTTTAATGGAATATCTACATAGGCGTACAGAGGCCCATTATCAGCAACCATCAGTCCTGTGTTCCAATGGCACGTTGTGTTTGCTAATCCAAGTTACTCATTTTAAAAGGCTAATTGATCATTAGAAAACCCTTTTGCAATTATTTTAGCACAGCTGAAAACTGTTGTGCTGATTAAAGAAGCAATGAAACTGTCCTTCTTGAGACTAGTTGAGTATCTGGAGCATCAGCAAATGTGGGTTCGATTACAGAATCAAAATGGGCAGAAACAAATAACTTTCTTCTGAAACTCGTCAGTCTATTCTTGTTCTGAGAAATGAAGGCTATTCCATGCAAGAAATTGTCAAGAAACTGAAGATCTCGTACAACACTGTGTACTACTCCCTTCACAAAACAGCACAAACTGGCTCTAACCAGAATAGAAAGAGGAGTGGGAGGCCCCGGTGCACAACTGAGCAAGAGGACAAATACATTAGAGTGTCTAGTTTGAGAAACAAACGCCTCACAGGTCCTCAACTGGCAGCTTCATTAAATAGTACCCACAAAACACCAGTCTCAACGTCAACAGTGGAGGGGTGACTCCGGGATGGTGACCTTCTAGGCAGAGTTGCAAAGAAAAAGTCCAGTGTCTGTGTTCTTTTGCCCTTTTCTTTTTATTGGCCAGTCTGAGATATGGCTTTTTCTTTGCAACTCTGCCTAGAAGGTCAGCATCCCGGAGTCGCCTCTTCACTGTTGACGTTGAGACTGATGTTTTGCGGGTACTTTTGAACGGTAGTGTATGTCATGGAAAGAGCAGGTGTCATTAGTGTTTTGTACACAGTGTATCTCTAGACGAAACAGATATTTTCATATATACAGTTGGGAGAACAAGTATTTGATACACTGCCGATTTTGCAGGTTTTCCTACTTACAAAGCATGTAGAGGTCTGTAATTTTTATCTTACGAACACTTCAACTGTGAGAGACGGAATCTAAAACAAAAATCCAGAAAATCACATTGTATGATTTTTAAGTAATTACTTTGCATTTTATTGCATGACATAAGTATTTGATCACCTACCAACCAGTAAGAATTCCGGCTCTCACAGACCTTTTAGTTTTTCTTTAAGAAGCCCTCCTGTTCTCCACTCATTACCTGTATTAACTGCACCTGTTTGAACTCGTTACCTGTATAAAAGACATCTGTCCACACACTCAATCAAACAGACTCCAACCTCTCCACAATGGCCAACTGTTGGCGCAATTATTAGAAAATGGAAGAAGTTCAAGATGACGGTCAATCACCCTCGGTCTGGGGCTCCATGCAAGATCTCAACTTGTGGGGCATGAGGAAGGTGAGGGATCAGCCCAGAACTACACGGCAGGACCTGGTCAATGACCTGAAGAGAGCTGGGACCACAGTCTCAAAGAAAACCATTAGTAACACACTACGCCGTCATGGATTAAAATCCTGCAGCGCACGCAAGGTCCCCCTGCTCAAGCCAGCGCATGTCCAGGCCCGTCTGAAGTTTGCCAATGACCATCTGGATGATCCAGAGGAGGAATGGGAGAAGGTCATGTGGTCTGATGAGACAAAAATAGAGCTTTTTGGTCTAAACTCCACTCGCCGTGTTTGGAGGAAGAAGAAGGATGAGTACAACCCCAAGAACCATCCCAATCGTGAAGCATGGAGGTGGAAACATCATTCTTTGGGGATGCTTTTCTGCAAAGGGGACAGGACGACTGCACCTTATTGAGGGGAGGATGGATGGGGCCATGTATCGCGAGATCTTGGCTAACAACCTCCTTCCCTCAGTAAGAGCATTGAAGATGGGTCGTGGCTGGGTCTTCCAGCATGACAAGGACCTGAAACACACAGCCAGGGAAACTAAGGAGTGGGAGCCATCTCAAGGTCCTGGAGTGGCCTAGCCAGTCTCCAGACCTGAACCCAATAGAACATCTTTGGAGGGAGCTGAAAGTCCGTATTGCCCAGCAACAGCCCCGAAAACTGAAGGATCTGGAGAAGGTCTGTATGGAGGAGTGGGCCAAAATCCCTGCTGCAGTGTGTGCAAACCTGGTCAAGACCTACAGGAAACGTATGATCTCTGTAATTGCAAACAAAGGTTTCTGTACCAAATATAAATTTCTGCTTTTCTGATGTATCAAATACTTATGTCATGCAATAAAATGCAAATGAATTACTTAAAAATCATACAATGTGATTTTCTGGATTTTTGTTTTAGATTCCGTCTCTCACAGTTGAAGTGTACCTATGATAAAAATTACAGACCTCTACATGCTTTGTAAGTAGGAAAACCTGCAAAATCGGCAGTGTATCAAATACTTGTTCTCCCCACTGTACGACTGTGCATACTTTTTCATATATACGACTGTGTATATATTTATATATATACAACGGTGCATACCTTTTCATAAATACAACTGTGCATACCTTTTCATAAATATGACTGTGCATATATTTTCATAAATATGACTATGCATACCCTTTCATAGATACGACTGTGCATACCTTTTCATAGATACAACTGTTGTCAAGGGCTGATGTAAGTGTGGTGTGGAAGTCAGGCGCAGGACACCGAAACTTAGTCCAACAAAGTTTACTAGTTAACCACTAGGCAATAAACGGCCTCAAAAACACACAGAGGCGAGCGATTACGCAAACTGTGCGTAAACTCCAAAACAACAAACAGAGCAAACACGCAGCACTAACTGACATGCGAAAAACAACACACAACCTAACCAATACAAAACAGGCAACTTATAGAACACATAATCAGACACAAACGGACACAGGTGCAATAGACAGACAAAAGCAATCAAACATAGAAACATTCAACGGTGGCAGCTAGTACTCCGGGGACGACGAACGCCGAAGCCTGCCCGAACAAGGAGGAGGAGCAGCCTCGGCAGAATCCGTGACAACTGTGCATACCTTTTCATATACAGTGGGGGAAAAAAGTATTTAGTCAGCCACCAATTGTGCAAGTTCTCCAACTTAAAAAGATGAGAGAGGCCTGTAATTTTCATCATCGGTACACGTCAACTATTACAGAAAAATTGAGGAAAAAAAATCCAGAAAATCACATTGTAGGATTTTTAATGAATTTATTTGCAAATTATATATGGTGGAAAATAAGTATTTGGTCACCTACAAACAAGCAAGATTTCTGGCTCTCACAGACCTGTAACTTCTTCTTTAAGAGGCTCCTCTGTCCTCCACTGTTTGAACTTGTTATCAGTATAAAATACACCTGTCCACAACCTCAAACAGTCACACTCCAAACTCCTTCTATGGTTAAGACCAAAGAGCTGTCAAAGGACACCAGAAACAAAATTGTAGAAGACTGAATCTGCAATAGGTAAGCAGCTTGGTTTGAAGAAATCAACTGTGGGAGCGATTATTAGGAAATGGAAGACATACAAGACCACTGATAATCTCCCTCGATCTGGGGCTCCACGCAAGATCTCACCCCGTGGGGTCAAAATGATCACAAGAACGGTGAGCAAAAATCCCAGAACCACACGTGGGGACCTAGTGAATGACCTGCAGAGAGCTGGGACCAAAGTAACAAAGCCTACCATCAGTAACACACTACGCCGCCAGGGACTCAAATCCTGCAGTGCTAGACGTGTCCCCCTGCTTAAGCCAGTACATGTCCAGGCCCGTCTGAAGTTTGCTAGAGTGCATTTGGATGATCCAGAAGAGGATTGGGAGAATGTCATATGGTCAGATGAAACCAAAATATAACTTTTTGGTAAAAACTCAACTCGTCGTGTTTGGAGGACAAAGTTGCATCCAAAGAACACCATACCTACTGTGAAGCATGGGGGTGGAAACATCATGCTTTGTGGCTGTTTTTCTGCAAAGGGACCAGGATGACTGATCCGTGTAAAGGAAAGAATAAATGGGGCCATGTATCGTGAGATTTTGAGTGAAAACCTCCTTCCATCAGCAAGGGCATTGAAGATGAAACGTGGCTGGGTCTTTCAGCATGACAATGATCCCAAACACACCGCCCGGGCAACGAAGGAGTGGCTTCGTAAGAAGCATTTCAAGGTCCTGGAGTGTTATTGACCAAATACTTATTTTCCACCATAATTTGCAAATAAATTCATTAAAAATCCTACAATGTGATTTTCTGGAGAAAAGAAAATCTCATTTTGTCTGTCATAGTTGACGTGTACCTATGATGAAAATTACAGGCCTCTCTCATCTTTTTAAGTGGGAGAACTTGCACAATTGGTGGCTGACTAAATACTTTTTTTCCCCCACTGTATGAATGTATACCTTTTCATAGATACGACCTTGCATACCTTTTCATAGAAATGACTGTGCATATCTTTTCATAGAAATGTCTGTGCATACCTTGTCATACATGCGGATGTGCATACCTTTTCATAGATATGACTGTGCATACCTTTTCATAAATACTACTGTGCATATATTTTCATAAATACTATTGTGCATACCCTTTCATAGATACGACTGTGCATACCTTTTCATATATACGACTGTATACCTTTTCATAGATACGACCTTGCATACCTTTTCATAGAAATGACTGTGCATATCTTTTCATAGAAGCGACTGTGCATATCTTTTCATAGATACAACTGTGCATACCTTGTCATATATACGACTGTGCATACCTTTTCATAGATATGACTGTGCACACCTTTTCATAAATACTACTGTGCATATATTTTCATAAATACGACTGTGCATACCCTTTCATATATATGACTGTGCATACCTTTTCATAGATACAACTGTACATACCTTTTCATAGATACGACTGCATACCTTTTCATAAATACGACTGTGCATACCTTTTCATTAATACGACTGTGCATACATTTTCATAGATATGACTGTGCATACCTTTTCATAGAAATGACTGTACATATCTTTTCATAGATACTATTCTGCATGTCTTTTCATAGATACGACTCTGCATGTCTTTTCATAGATATGACTGTGCATATCTTTTCATAGATACGATTGTGCATACCTTTTCATAGATATGACTGTACATACCTTTTCATAGAATCGACTGTGCATATATTTTCATAAATACGACTGTGCATACCTTTTCATAGATACGACTGTGCATACCTTTTCATAGATACCACTGTGCATACCTTTTCATAGATACTACTCTGCATGTCTTTTCATAGATACGACTCTGCATGTCTTTTCATAGATATGACTGTGCATATCTTTTCATAGATACGATTGTGCATACCTTTTCATAGATATGACTGTACATACCTTTTCATAGAATCGACTGTGCATATCTTTTCATAGAAATGACTGTGCATACTTTTTCATATATACGACTGTGCATACCTTTTTATAGATACGACTGTGCTTACCTTTTTATAGATACGACCTTGCATACCTTTTTATAGATACAACTGTGCATACCTTTTCATAGATACGACTGGGCATACCTTTTCATAGATACAACTGTGCATACATTTTCTATCTCCTTGATGTGGATTCAGAGAGACTCCGCAGGATACCAATTACTTCATCCCACAACCGTACCACTTTCTATGTAATGACTTACATTATATATAAACACATCAGTTATATTTAGCATTGGAAAATTACCACTTTGACTGAAACTTTACTGAATGACATTATATAGCCCACGGTGTAATTACAAGGGTTCAGATTCAATTTGTGGTTCACTTGATTGCAGTGCATGCTTCTTCATATATTGCATCATTCTCTTCCGGTGTGCATACCAGCGAGCATCAGTAGGCAGAAAGTAGATTTGTAACTTAGATTGAATAACAACACAACATGGCAGTGGTTCTGACCAGCAAAGGAATACAGGGACATTGGGAACACATGATTTTCCCACAAATATTAAACATGTGCATCTCGGATTGGCTATATTACATTTGAGTGGCGTGATGGAAAGGTTATTGTAAAGTGTGTGTGTATGTCTACACACATTTCTTTTAGTGTTGTGTAACATAGCAGTGAATCCTTTTTGATTCAATTCCACTGGGTCTCAAACTCCTACACACACTAATTAAATCCAACTTGAGATGTATGTGTGCACATGCACGTGTGTGTGTGACCTCTCCATTGTCAGGTCTTTAGGGAGGGGTCAGAGCTAGAGGTCGTTAATCAAGTCAGACAGTCAGACGCCCAGCGTTCATGTTATTCGCAGGATGACAGCGTTTGGAAGTATGAAACGGGAAGAGTACGGGTTTCCACAAGAGATTCGCTCTTATTACGGCCCCCAATTAAGCCGTCAGCAGCTGTAGCACCAGCGGAAACCAGCCATACATCACACATACGTGCATGTAGAGGGAGATAGCCTGATATCACATGAGGATCACAGTCCTAGCAGAGAGAGCATTTGTATATTTAAGGTGATACCCTCAATGTTTTGTTTTTTTGCGTTAAGACATACACTACCGTTCAAAAGTTTGGGGTCACTTAGAAATGTCCTTGTTTTCGAAAGAAAATATTTTTTTTGTCCATTAAAATAACATCAAATTGATCAGAAATATAGTGTAGACATTGTTAATTTTGTAAATGGCTATTGTAGCTGGAAACGGCACATTTTTTCAGGAATATCTACATAGGCGTACAGAGGCCCATTATCAGCTGTCATGTGTCAGTGTGTAGCAGTAGGACGGAGTCAGGCGCAGGACACAGCACTTAGTCAACGACGCACTTTACTTGTCACAAGTAAATAAACATATCTTCCATGCAGGGAAGAAAATACAGACTCACAATGTCAATGACAACAAAACAACGAACAATCACGCACAACACCATGAGGGAACCAGAGGGTAAAATAGGGAAACAAATTATCGTAATTGGAACCAGGTGTGTGCAATATAGACAAAACAAGTAGAACACAGAAACATAGATCGGTGGCAGCTAGTACTCCGGTGACGACGAACGCCGAAGCCTGCCCGAGCAAGGAGGAGGAGCCGCCTCGGCACCGGCCTCGGGGACGGCCAGGAGGATGCGGAGCAGGGCGAGTCGGATGACGACGGTGGAAATCCCTCAACAGGGAGGGATCGAGGATGTCCCTCCTAGGAACCCAGCACTGTTCTTCCTGACCGTACCCCTCCCACTCCACGAGATACTGCAGGCCCTCCACCCAACGCCTCGAATCCAGGATGGAACAGACCGAGTACGCCGGTGCCCCCTGGATGTCCAGTGGGGGCGGAGGGACCTCCCGCACCTCAGACTCCTGGAGCGGACCAGCTACCACCGGCCTGAGGAGAGACACATGGAACGAGGGGTTAATACAGTAATCAGGAGGGAGCTGTAACCTATAACAAACCTCGTTCAATCTCCTCAGGACTTTAAATGGCCCCACAAACCACCGACCCAGCTTCCGGCAGGGCAGGCGAAAGGGCAGGTTTCGGGTCGAGAGCCAGACCCGGTCACCCGGTGCATACACCGGGGCCTCACTGCGGTGGTGGTCGGCGCTCACCTTCTGTCACCTGATAGCCCGTTGCAGGCGTACATGGGCAGATGGTCCATGAATGCCCTCCAGACCCTTGATGTGAACTGGGGACCCCGATCAGACACTACATCCTCAGGTACCCCGTAGTGCCGGAAGACGTGAGTAAACTGCCTCCGCAGTCTGTAGGGCCGTAGGGAGACTGGGCAAAGGAATGACACGACTAAGAACGTGGTAATCCCTTGTGACGGGGGGAGGTCCGTAACGAAATCCACCAATAGGTGTGACCACGGCCGTTGTGGAACAGTCTATTCTTGTTCTGAGAAATGAAGGCTATTCCATGCGAGAAATTGCCAAGAAACTGAAGATCTCGTACAACGCTGTGTACTACTCCCTTCACAGAACAGCGCAAACTGGCTCTAACCAGAATAGAAAGAGGAGTGGGAGGCCCCGGTGCACAACTGAGCAAGAGGACAAATACATTATAGTGTCTAGTTTGAGAAATAGACGCCTCACAGGTCCTCAACTGGCAGCCTCATTAAATAGTACCCGCAAAACACCAGTCTCAACGTCAACAGTGAAGAGGCGACTCTGGGATGCTGACCTTCTAGGCAGAGTTGCAAAGAAAAAGCCATATCTCAGACTGGCCAATAAAAATAAAAGAATAAGATGGGCAAAAGAACACAGACACTGGACAGAGGAAGATTGAAAAAATTTGTTATGGACAGATGAATTGAAGTTTGAGGTGTTCGGATCACAAAGAAGAATATTTGTGAGACGCAGACCAAATGAAAAGATGATGGAGGAGTGCTTGATGCCATCTGTCAAGCATGGTGGAGGCAATGTGATGGTCTGGGGGTGCTTTGGTGGTGGTAAAGTGGGAGATTTGTACAGGGTAAAAGGGATCTTGAAGAAGGAAGGATATCACTCCGTTTTGCAACGCCATGCTAATCCCTCTGGATGGCTCTTGATTGGAGCCCATTTCCTCCTACAACAGGACAATGACCCAAAGCACAGCTCCAAACTATGCAATAACTATTTAGGGAAGAAGCAGTCAGCTGGTATTCTGTCTATAATGGAGTGGCCAGCACAGTCACCGGATCTCAACCTTATTGAGCTGTTGTGGGAGCGCTTGACCGTATGGTACGTAAGAAGTGCCCATCAAGCCAATCCAACTTGTGGGAGGTGCTTCAGGACGCATGGGGTGAAATCTCTTCAGATTACCTCAACAAATTGACAACTAGAATGCCAAAGGTCTGCAAGGCTGCAATTGCTGCAAATGGAGGATTCTTTGACGAAAGAAACGTTTGAAGGACACAATTATTATTTCAATTAAAAATCATTATTTCTAACCTTGTCAATGACTACATGTCCTATTCATTTTGCTATATTTCCTATTCAAACTCATTTCATGTATGTTTTCATGGAAAACAAGGCCATTTCTAAGTGACCCCAAACTTTTGAGCGATAGTGTAATATTATAGCCAAAGAAATAGAATCCATGGGTTCCTTTTCTGTGATTATAGCATGGCTGTTCTGGGAGTGTCAGCCATTTGTTTGCTGCAGAGACCATTCCCTACTGTGTGTTATGGTGATCAACATGACATTATGCTATCATCTTCTAATGCTGAATAGCAAGGGATTATATAGGGTTTACACTTATCATGTTGATATTGTGGTAAGCGTTTTGTATAATTTTCTATGGAGCATAATGGAAAGTAGAGTTCAGAAAGGAAGATGAAGGACAGAGGATGTCTGTATACTTTATTTGCATAGCACTTATAATACATATAGCTCAGAGTGCTTGGCGTAGAGCGGGAAAATGTCATGAAGCCATAAAAGAACCGACAGCTCCGTATGTCAGATGAGGGGAACATTTGTGATGAATGAGTCATTCATCTAGTGACTCAATACAAGGCCTAGATAATTATAAAATAGCTGGGTATATTCACAGGCAGGTACAGTAATGCTTGTCAAATTGCGGCGCCCATATTCATTGAATAGATCGACACCTCCCTATTCTGTGCATCATCTCCTCTGGAACATGAATAAACCATTTCAGACCAAAAATGTATTTATTCATGAGTTTATTACACCTGATTCCTCTTGTCACTTGGAGATGCACCTCCTCAAGTATTATGTATCAAATCGCGCCTCCCTCCCACGCCACCAGCTGCCACCACTTTCTCCAGTCAACCTCGTTCTCCAGTCGGCTGGCGACTGTGTGAAACCACACAGATATCGGTTCGGATAATCCAACTGTGTTTTTATGCCACCCTTCACTCTCTCCTCTTTTTATCATCGTTGTCCTCGAATGTCTCGTTCCCCCCATCAGAGTGCTAGCGTCCTTGAGGCAAGACAGAGAGACGTTGGGCTGTTTCCTGTAGCGCTTGTCACACGCCGTCTGGTCCTTCAAGTGGACGGCTGTGATGTGTTTTGGTGTAAGTAGAGAGAGGAATTTGAGCCAGTACAGGAATGTAATGCATTATCCAGTGATGCGTGCATATAGCTCTGCACGGCTGTTCGCGCCACACTTAGCTACCTGTGAGGAGGCATCTGTGAGGCACAGACCTTGGCACAGGTGTGTTAGTGAAGGGGTGAAATAAAAGCCTGTACCTCCATTAGCTCTAGAAGACTGGAGTTGAAGAACCCTTCCGTACTTGAACTTATTTTCCCATCTCCCCTCCCTCTACTTTATCTAAATGGAAATGGATTGACAGAGGCGCTCCTCTTAAGGGGCTAAATCAATAGGAAGAATTTCCATCCATTGATTTGATTATGTGTCATTAGACTGTACTCCATCAGCTCGCCCTGCAGACAAGCTAGCACTTTAGGAATGTGGACTTGAAGAATGAGCCGTCGTCGAATTATGGATTCCGCGACGTAACCTTTAGCCCAGACTACCGACACTGCTGCGCTTCACCTCACCTCAGCCCACCTCGGAGATAGCATCGCTTCCCTCATCATCACCTCTGTCGATACGATCGACAGGATAACTGGTCGAGAAATGGGGCGCTTCCCTCTCTATCTTTCCCCTCCCTCTCCCTTTTCCAAGTGGTTCACCACAGCTAGCCAGACTCCGCTGCTTCCCCCCTCGTATACCGTCACTCACTGAAGGATATGAAGTTTTAGGTCCATCCCGGGCCCTCCTCTCACTGGGGAAATATAAGTTGGCCGTCTATTGCATTACAGTTTTCTAAAGCTGTGCATTAGGAGGTTATCAGATTCCCTGAGGCAGAAGGATGGGGTGGGGGGGGGGGTATGGTGGGGGAGAGGTGAGTGGGGAATAGCAATTTGCCCTGTGGTTTTAAAAGGCAGGAAATGGCCACCTCGAGAGTGCCGCTTTTTAAAGGGTTGGGGAGAGGGAACCGTGTAACAACCCTAGTATAACGGTACAAAGGAGAGAGTCAGTCGGGGTGTATTGAGTGACACTCGATGGCTGCCCCCGACCATTGTATTCTCCCGGGAGCGTGTTTTGTTTTCCATTAAGAATGTAGTTAGTGTTTGTGGGGAGGCACGTGCGGCAGAAGCCCCCACCCCTCTGGTCTGTGAGAGCTATATACGTGATCGCTATTGAGCGTTCTATTTATTTTACATTTTTATGATGTGCTTTAGCAATCCATGGGGAGACATGTAATGTAATGAATGACATAGACAGAGTATTTATTAGGGGTGTAAGGTTCGGTACGTATTGCAGTTTTTGGGTCACGTTTTGGTACAACTGCCAACAGTTACTGTCGTACATTTTTGCTTATTTGGCAAAAGACGCACAACTAAAAAGCACCCTATTTATGATTCAAGTCAAGCTTCTGTGACAGCATTCACAATGTTCCTGCCGTTGTCTGTTGTGACAGGGATTGTTATGTTGGGCCTCTCAAGTAGAGGTATTGGACCCATTCCGAAATGGACCCGAGGACAAATAGACCCGTTTCGTATAGACCTGGTCAGATCCAGACCTTGTTTGATCCGAGTGATAGAAGCAGCAGAAAAGTCCATTTGTAAGCTACTTTATTAACTGGAGCTGTGGGTTCGATTCCCACGGGGGCCAGTATGAAAAATTTATGCACTCACTAACTGTAAGTCGCTCTGGATAAGAGCGTCTGCTAAAAATGTGAATATATAAAGCGCGAGGGAGAGAGATGTGCCGCTCTAGCAGGTGGAGGAGGGGCCTTGCGGTGTGTGTACTGTGAGTCAGTGAAGCGGAGAAAAGGGAGTGCGAGACAAAGAGACAGCAGCAACCAACCAAGCCGACTCGTGCTAGTAGACTAACTTCTAGCTTGTCATAGCTAGGTTATTTATCATCTAATATGATTACGTAGTAACTGTCTTGACTGCATCAAACTGAGAGAAGCTAGTTAGCTAAGCTAGCTAACTAGGCTAATTGAGTCTCTATGCGCTTTCTCCCTGTCCAACATATACAAATAGCTACACCTGCATTCAGATTATTAAGTAGAAGCCTACCTGTTGGCTCTTGGTCGTTGTAGCATATGCTATAGGCCTAGTGTTTTTTATTTTTGTAAATACTTTTTTTATGTATACATTCAGGTTTATAGTGCGGACCGAACCGAGGTCCCCATACTGAACGGTAGTATTTATAGATAAAACATGCTTACATTTGACCACAAATTATACAAATGTAAGAGTTTATAAAGCTTTGTCTGTCTACAGAAATAGTATAGCGAAGGCCTATTCTTTGTGTGTAAATGTTTACTGGCAACATATACAACAACAGGCCGACAAATCACAAATCCCATCTTCAGATACCAAACAGTTCGATACCAATTCTCTGATCAGTCATTTTCGATAGCCTCTCACATCCCAATCTCGCTTGGCTACCTACACATTTGATTGATGGGTCCGCTCCAAGACTTAACTCGACTTTAAACAGAATGGATGAGTCTATGTAAAAGGCCTGACAACCGCGAGCAGGGACTGTTCTCATAAGACCATGCATCACTGGCTATGTCACATAATGGAGGGCTATAATTGAGTAATAAGGGGCGTTTTGAACAGGCACGGAGCACGGAGAAGTGGCAAAAGCCACGTCTCTTACGAACAATATGGCCGCCAAAATGGCCGCCTGCCACATGGTCCAGTCACCCCCATGCAATTTTTACATTTTTACATTTTAGTAATTTAGCAGACGCTCTTATCCAGAGCGACTTACAGTTAGTGAGTGCATACATTTTTCATGCCACTCATTCATCTTGGTAAAACTCGGTAAAACATCCCAAAAACGTATATGACTCACTCATAGTGTGCAGTGTTGATCAATACTCCCCTTCCTTTCCGTGACTTACTAGCAAATGTTGGAGCTCTTGAGATGTAAAAAACAAGTGTTTACAGCAAAAATGAAAAAAATATTGTTATAGTTTTGTTATATCTCCTGGATGGGCCATAATTTGGTCCAACCCACACAAAATATCCTGTGTGTGTGTGTGTGTGTGTGTGTGTGTGTGTGTGTGTGTGACTACACACTTAGTCTAATTGAAATGTATAAGAGCCCTAGTTAAAGGTGCAATCAGCAGTTGTTTATCAATTTTTTGACTTCTAAATGAATGATATATACCCATTGATTTTTTAAGAATATAACTTAGAAATGCCTCAAGCTTAGTTCAACTGTCGTACCCCATCAGAATATAAGCTTGTTTTACTCCAATGTTTGTAAACAAAGTAAATGTAAATAAAAACATGGTTAAAACTATAGAACATGGTTAAACTATATTTTTTTATATCATGGAAGATCAGTCCTTGCATCCACAGTTCTGTCTATAATTTTGAGAGTGGTTACATTTCTCCAGCCCGATCACTCAGCTTTTTACCAAAACAGGGGCGGGGAAACACTTTATTGTTTCTACTGCTGATTGGCACATTAAACTATATATATATGGAACGGTTCCTTGAACAACTGAAACATTTGCACAACGTCAACGCCGCTCTCTCTCTTGAGCAACTCAATTGCCTCAGTGTGCAGGCTGCATTACATTTAATGTTTTAGTACTCAAACAGAATTATTCCATCCATGTCAAAGCACACACAAGATAATATCTTGCCACACATATTGAAAGGCATCTACCTGTGTGACAAGGAAGGAGAGGAAAAGAGGTGTGTTGGCACAACATCAAGCAATTAAAAACATATGGCAGACTGGCAGCGCAAGCAAACGGAACAGAGCATTCAGTGTTGTCATGCGCCACAACGTGAAGTGATGACCTGGGTGTTGAGAGAGAGAGAGAGAGAGAGAGAAGAGAAGACTCGAGAGAGAGACCCGAG